>NW_022900934.1:605761-611628 GCF_012274545.1 Fukomys damarensis | reverse complement strand
CTCCCGACCCGACTCCAGGCGGGGCCGCCCTCCCGCTGCCCTGCTGCCCGGGGACACGCGAGTGTCCTAGGATCTCGGGCCTGCCCTGTCCTACTGCTCTCGGCGAGGTGACCGCTGGACGCCCCCAGACTCCGGCTGAAAAATCCTACTCTCCTGGCCAGGAGTCCCTGACACACTCGGGCCCTTGGCGCTGTCCGTGGCCCCAGAACTGCTCCTCTCCTGCTGGCTGGGACACCTGTGCGCAGGCCCCGTCGTGACCTCTGTTCCTCCCAAGCCCGGAAATGCTAACAAAGCACAGCTTCTGAACTCTTGGTTTGGAGGCCCTTGTTCCCAGACATCAGCCGGCTGAACTGAGTGGGTGCTTGATACGCAACAGGTCCTAACTCCCCAGTAGCTGCTTGAGGACTGCGGGAGTGTCGTCCCCAGGGTCTAGGAAGAGATAAGAAGTGTGGGGCTGTTCACGCCTCACTGCTGGGCCCTGGTAGGGGAAGGGCTGCCTGGTGACCCCTGGGAGAACAGAGACTCCCGGCTCCCAGGGGTAATTATCTGCCTACGTCTCCTTCTAAATGCTACTGGGCCCCCACTCAGGCTCCAAGGCTACTGGTTCCCTGAGTCCTACTGAGTCTGGACTCGCTATGTGTGGGACTGAGCCACGTTCCCACTCAGTGGGTTGGGGTTCCATGATCCCACTCCCAAGAGTGCATCCTTCTTGTTTTGGTTTCAGAGGAACAGGTGGGGGGGTGGAATAAGAATCATAGCCCCGGCTCAAGACCTTTGGATGGGAGGCCCCTCCTTAGGGGAATAAGATACTCCCCTGCCCTGGAAAGGGATGCCAGCCCCAGCCTCATGCGCTGGGGACCACCCCGACCTTCCCCTTGCCTTGCCCAAGGGTGCCTCCCAGTGTTTGCTTCCTGTCTCCCTTCCTCCTCATCGCATTCCAGTCTCTGGAGAAGAACCAAGGAACAAGGCTGCCGTGTTCCCGAGCAATGCCTTGACCAGGCAGGGGCCCGGACCAGCCGGTCTGGGGAGCCCCATCAGCGGTGCTCAAAGAGGCCCTAGCCGCCTTTGTCAGGACTCGTGGAGAGAGGTGTCCTTGCCTTTCTCCGCTCCTCAGCTGCCTCCAGCCGCTTCCGCAGCTCCTCCAGGGAGGTGTCCTTCCTCTTGGGGGGAGAAGACAGCACAGGGCTCTCTGGGGATAGGTCAGAAGGCGACTTGAGGATGACCTCAAAGCTCTGGCCAGAGGCTCGCTTGTCCAGTTCTTTCACTTCCATGTCTGTAAGATAAAACCAGATGAGGCTTCAGGCAGGCTGGCCAGAGGATGGCAGCCTGGCTCTAGCACATAGCCCAGTCAAGGACTAAGGGAGGAGTGCGACTGTTCGTGGGGGCTCCCAGCCCTGGCTTTCTCCTGCCAGGCCCTCCCTCTGCAGAAGCCAGCCAGGCCAATGTGCTCCAGGAGGTCCCAGGAGGCACGAGAGGTAAGACCGGCAGGCAGGCCACACTCACCCCCATACTGGTAGATGGTGTTGGGATGAGGCTGTGAGTAGAAGCAGGAGCAGATGAGCGACAGAACAGACAGCTCTTTCATCTTCTCTTTGTACGCTGTGGACATGAGGTCATGGTGAGCAGGCACACTGACACCCTAGGCCCCCAGGTCTTCCCACCTGGGTCCTGCCTCCCCTTTCCGTGTCCACCTCTGGTGCATCTCCCCGGGTGACCCAGTGCTGTGCTGTGTAGCTGCATCTCTGACTTTGACTCTGGGGGTGTTCCTTGCACCCTTCTCTCTGTGCTTCTGTCTCACTGTCTCCCTCTCCTTCCCTAACCTTTTTCTCTCTTGGCCTTTCTGTTTGTCTCACCCTTGCTTGTGAGTGTGAGTGTGTGTGTGTGTCTTGTTCTTTCATACTACTTTTTATCTCTCTTTTTTTTTTCTCCGTACCAGAGATTGAACTCAGGACCTTGTGCTTCTGAGGAAGGCATGGACATTGAGCTAATCCCCGACTATCTGTCTTTTGTTCTTTCTTTAAAGTTTCTCCCTGCCTCCTGGGGTTTAGTTTGTGTCCTCCCAGAATTCACATGTTGAAATCCTAACCTTATGCTGCTGCTACCTGAGGGTGGAACCCTCCTGAATGGGATTAGTACCCTCATAGAACAGCACCCAGAGAGCTCCCTTTCTGGCCCTTCCAACATATCTGTGAGCCAGGAAACAGCGCTCACCAGACACTGACTTTGCCAGTACCTTGGCCTTGAACTGCCAGCCTTCAGGTCTGTTAGAAACAAATTTCTAGTGTTTAGAAGCCATCAGTCTGAGATATTTTGCTATAGTAGTCTAAAGCAGACTGAGCCACTCCCTCTGTCAGGGTCTCTGTTGGTTCCTTTTTCTGATTCTGTCACTATTCGTATCTTTCTGCATCTCTGGAAACATCCCTGGCACTCACTCTGTGTCTCTGAGTATGATAATCTGTCACTGAGTACCTTTCTCTCACCTCCCTCTGCCCCTATAATTCCCCTTCTCTCCTCCTTCCTTTCCCTCTCCCTTGCTGATTCAAAATTAACCACCACTGTCAAGATTGGGGCCAGCACGAATGTGGGCAGCACTTACCCTCCCTTCCCCCTGCCAGGGTCTCACTATGCTGCCCAGCCTGGCCTCGAACTCCTGGGCTCAAGGGGTCCTCCGGCCTCAGGCTCACTACTAGCTGGGTGCACACAATCCTGCCTAGCTTGGCAGCACTTTCTGAACTGTAAACTTGGGTGACTTCAACACGCCCATTTTTCCCCCCATTTACCCTGAGGGTGGCATGGCCACTGAGTCAAAGCTTGGTACTTGACAGTTATGCACTCACTGCCCATCCAGGTGGATTTGGGCCCCAAGTGCCACCGAAGACAATGAAGATGTATATTCAGCACCACAGTCCACCCCCTTGCCCCCAGATCAACTGCCCACCAGTAGTGTTCCTGCTACCCAACCAGGAAGGTGTGCCTGGCAGCTGTGGCCCTGGCTCCTGTGAGCAGCAGGAAAAGATAGCTACTCTTAGAATGGAAAAATTTAGCTATTCATGGTGTATTCACAGTGAGCCAACTCCAACATACACCTGTGGGCCCATTGTCTCGGAAATGCTCAGTGATCTGGGGCCCAGTAGTCATCCTGGTTCACAGGGACCACACTGGGGCCTCCCCTCCTGGGACAACATGAACGGTGTTCCTCACAGTTCAGTCCCAGGTAGTCTGTGTTCTTCCCACCACTCTGGCAGGTCCCAAAGACTTTTAGTCCTAGCTGGAGAGACAAGTATACATCTGTAGAGAAACACTCTCAGAAGAGGAAATTGGCTCCCCTGCATAGCTACCTACCTACCAACATCGTTCGGGGGTACAAAGGACTTGGACAAGCATTTAGATAGACAAGAGACTTTTCATGTGAGATTCCACCCCCCGCCCCCAATACTGAGGATTAAACCCAGAGCCTTCGCAATGAGTGACATCCCAGTCCTTTCTATTTTTTTATTTGAGACAAGGTCTTACTGAATTGCTGTTGCCCAGGCTGTGCTTAAATATGAGATCCTCCTGCCTCACCCTTCCAGAGTGCTGAAAATAATGGTTTTTCAGTTGAGTTGATATGAAATTGGGAAAACTGTTAGTATAGAGACAGGACACAGAGCCAAAATGCTCAAAACTTTCATGGTGAGCTGGATCCTTCTGTGACTAGAACAGAGAATGGTCTCATTTGATCTAAACTTCCTGGTGATACAGACCCATCTGGAAGTAACACAGATCCCAAAGGATTGTAAAGGGAGCAGAAAGGAACCCCGGGGTGGACAAATATGAAGGACAGCCTTTGAGGGAAAAAGAGGCTTGTCTTGGTCATTGTCATCAAGAGGCTGTGAAGGGAGGGGGAGGGAGTCAGGAAAGGGCAGGCCTCAAAGAGGACCTCGGTTCAACTTAGCAAGTTCTGTTTTTTCACAAGCAAAATCTATTCCCATATTTCTTGTGTTGCCAAAGGTTATTTCAACCAAGGAGGCAGAGGATGCGTGTCCTAGTTCACGTGATGAGCTAGAGGGTGTAAGAGACAGCTGTTTAGCAGCAGCAGATCAGGGCACATCTGGGACACCTGGAGAAGCTAGGGGTTGCCATCCCTGGCTCAGGAAGCAAGAGAGGATCCAAGTTGGAACCCAGGAGAGGCCAGGAAGAAGGGGGTTTGGCTCCTCTAGCACTGACTACCAGCACCCACCTTTCTGCCAACAGATCCCCACCCCTTATCTTGACCTTTCAGACATCCTTCCTTATCATGCATCCAAAACCCTGATAAGTTTGCCTTCAGGCCCTTTCTGCCAGGGCCTGAAAATTTCACAGGAAAAAGAGCTGCAGAAGAAGAACAAGTTTTAGTAAAAGTACCAGGAGGTTTCTTTCCTGTCACCTCAGCATGAGGATGAGGAGGATGGCAGGGGTTCAGGAAGCAGGTGCTAGCATGGGCAGGTGGAAGCATCTGCATCACCAGGAGAGGACAGAGGAGGGGCTGGTGACATGAATCAGAGCGCTCTCGGGTACTATGTCCTGTGGCTACAAACATGGACACAGTGAGCTCAGCATCTGGTGGTCAGAGAGATTCTGTGGTTTGGCTTCTCCTATGTTGATGGTCCACAAGGAGCTGCCTTCCCAGAAGATTAGAAGGAACTAATGGGACAGGTGCCTACAGGAAAGGGCTGGGAGCAAGACCTGCTCTGTAGCCTGGATGCAAGAGGGAGAGCAGGTTGGAGGAGACAGGGTGGCAGGGGAGGAATAGAAGCTTTGGGGAGACTGAGCAAGGGGAAGCCCACATGTGGGACTGGTGCAGATCTGGGCCAGGACTGGCAACAGCACAAGGCAGGAAGTTACACCTCAATTTTTGGAGCTGGAGAGGCTTGAAAGGCATGTCTTCCCAGATGAGGATTTGGAGGCCCTGGCAGGTTAACTAGCATGGGCAAAGCTCCCTGCACAAGGAGGTCAGACTCCAAGTTGCATAACGAGCTGAATATGACACATAGCATATAAGTTCGAGGAGCAGAATGGTGGAGGATGCCAAAGTATGCTGGCCTTCCAAAGTCAGTCCAAGAAGGGGCCTCACTGCAGCACCGGAAGGGGAAGGCTCAGCCACCTGCAGGGCCTCAGACCTGTGGCCAGGCCCCTGTGAAGATCTGGAGCAGCTGCCTGCCCTGAAGGGACACAGCTGCCCTCAGGGGCCAAGGCAGAGCCCCACTGTGCATTACCCCTGGGTGGGCATGGACAAGACTCCTAGATAGGGTGCGGGAGACCTGTAGACAAGGACAAAGGAAGTGCACTGCAAGGCAGGTGCAGAAGCCCACAGGGTCAGGGTGGGGCACACGTGGGTGGGCGGAGTTTGTGCTTGGGGCCTGGAGGTCAGCTCAGTCCTGAACCGAGTCAGTCGGTAGATCAGACCGCGGTGATCGCCCTCAGGGCACAGGGAACGGTACCCAGGAGCGCAGTTCTTGGGCAGAGAGGGGAATGGAGAGAAGTACAGGGCCGCCCATCCAGCCACACTAGCTCCAAGGACAGGGCTGCGCATCCAGTGGCGGGGGCGGGGGGCCAGGGATCGCCCTGCAGCTTCCTTCAGTCCAATGCTCGCCCTGTGCCCCGCCTCATACCTCCTCCAGAGCCGTGGGTCTGCAGCGCAGCAGGCAGAGGTGAGGAGGGAGAGGCGGGCCTTGCATCCAGGAGGGTTTGGAAATGGCAGCGCCCCCTCCCCCACCCAGGCCTGGGAGAGCCGAGGACGCGGGTTTTTGGCCAGGGAGGTGGCTTGGAGTCGGAGGATGGCCCCAGCCTGCGGCGCTCTGGAGCGGGGGATGCCTCGCTCGGCCGCAGACGTCTCGGACCTTCCTCCC
>NW_022900934.1:590523-605188 GCF_012274545.1 Fukomys damarensis | reverse complement strand
GGGGGAGTCTAGGGTGGTTACAGAGCTCATCCTCCAGCCACCACGGACCGCTGCTCCGTCTTCGTGGCTTCCTGTGGGCTCAAGGGTGCAGAGGGGAGCTCCCCTTCCCCGAAATGGGCATGATAGGGGCAAGGCGGGAGGTCAGGCCCCAGGCCAGGGCAGGGTCACAGCTCTTGACAGAGGTAGCTGGGGGTGCAGAGGGCTCCAGCGGGAGTGGGAAGGGGTTCCGGGCCAGCAGGGCCAAGGGCAGGCAGCGGCGCAGGATGGGGGATGGTGCAGCAGCTGGAGACTGCCTCTGAGCCCAGGGCTGTGTGGAGAAGAGGGGCAGGCACTGGCATGGAAGGCCTTTGCCTCTGTGCCATCGGATAGGCAAGTTGTGGGCAAAGAAGGCAGTGGGAGTGGTGAGGCCGAGAACAAGGGCTCTGAAGTGAGGTTCAGGCAGTTCTCCAGCCCAGCTGTGGCATCTGGGTTTTTGACTGAGAGCAAATTTCTGGCTTCTCTGGGCCCCTCCCCAGAGGATGGAGGAAAATGTGCCAGAGCTGAACCCATGCACTTACTGGAGGGTACCTGCCATACCTCCCCTAAAGAGAGACTGGCAGGTGGATGGTGCCAGTTTTAGGGCTGGAGCCACTGAAGCCAAGAAGAGAAGGGCTTGTTCCACAGGCAATTAAGTCATAGGTACAGAAATCAAATTCTTGGAATCCTTAGAAGACTTGCAGGAAGAGGAGGCCAGCTTTGAAAGGCAAAAGTCAGGGACAACCTAAGGACTGAGGTTAGCTTGGAACAAGCCCTGCAGGATAGCAGCAGCTCATGGTCACACATAACCTGCTCTAAGAGTCCTGCCGCCAGTGTACATGCTGGCATCAGGCCTCAAACTCTCAGGATGAGGTACATTATGTAATACAGAAGACCTTAGGATGATCATCCCATCTGCTTGACCTAATCATAGGAACCCTTTAAAAGCAGAGTTCTGTCTGACTAGTTGAAGAAATTTGAGAATTTAAAAGAAAGGAAGGCTCTTTGTCACTGAAATGAGAGGCCAGTTGGCAAGGGTATAAGAGCTGCTCTCAGCTGACAGGCAGCAAGACTTCAGCACTACAACCACAAAAGAAGTGAATCCTGTAATTCCAGCACTCTGGGAGGGTGAGACAGGAGGATTGCAAATTTGAATCCAGCTTGGGCAACTTCGTGACTTAAGTGAGATCCTGTCTCAAAATAAAACAAAAAAAAAAAAGAGCTGAGAATGTATTTCAGTTCAAAGACCTGGGTTCATTCAGCAGCTTGTGCACATGTGCGCGTGCTTGCACACACACACACACACACACACACACACACACACACGGCACAAATAACAAATAAAAAGAGCTGAGAATGTATTTCAGTTCAAAGACCTGGGTTCATTCAGCAGCTTGTGCACATGTGCGCGTGCTTGCACACACACACACACACACACACACACACACACACACGGCACAAATATTTCTGACATGAATGAGCTTGGAAGCAGATTTGCCTTCAGAACCTCCAGAGAGAACTCAGCCCAGTGGACAACCTTATTTCACCCTTGGGATACTAAGAACTGTAGACTAATACTTGAGGGTTGTATTGAGCAGCCGAGCTTGTAATATGTTATGTAGGGATATCAACCTACTCTGCGTGCACACACATACAGCTACTCTTGTGTGCAACATTCATTGGAACTCAGTCCTGGGAGGGAGTTGGAAGTGGAGAAAGGCACACAGAGCTGTTTCTAACAGTGATATTGATCCTAACAGAAGCAACTGTATCTCCTGAATTTCCACTGAAGCTGGAGCTGGTTAATGTTAGTGTTCCTCAGAAGGACTCTGCTTTAGGTGCTGGAACTCAGGTGCTAGGATCAAGGAGTAGCCCTTCTAATCCCTCCAGACCTTCCAGTCTTCTCTTGCCCAGGCAGGCTCAAAGGATAGTAGTGGTTCAGATTCACCTTGCGAAGTGCCCTGCCACTTGTTATTAGTACCTATAACTTGACAGAATGCTGAGTTTCAGTGTGTGTATTTAAATCATGCCCACCCTCCTCATTGCATGTCCTTGTCTGGGCCATGGACACCAGTTGTTTAGGAAGCCCCTGGCATATTACCAGTACCCAGTAGGTGCACACAGATAGTGCACATCGTAGCTGTACTGAATGTTTACCCAAAAATGTTGCTGGGCCTTGAGCAGATTTTGACTTGTTACACCTAGGTCAACGGCAGGAAATTCATAAACAACCACTTCAAAAGATGCTTATTTGTGAACTGTGAGATTATACATAAGATCCCTATAGAGATCTCCCAAAACTAACCCTAAGCTTTTATAGCAGGAGCCCTACATATCACTAGCACCCTCACCAGGACACTCAGTCATGCAACAAATGTCTGTCAAATGCCTACTGTATGTTGGAGCTGGCAGTCATTTAGCAGTAAGAGGACAGGGCAGGGGTAAAGGAGCCCTGGAAGTCCCATACGATGATGAACACCCCAGGATCAGTAGACACTGAGGAGGCTCTTAGAGCCAGATGCAGACTTGCTTTCACCCAGCTCTGAACAAACCTTCCTCTGCATCCTTCCTGACCTCCCAGACGCCTGCAAGGCAGAGATTATTCCATCCTTGGTTGGAGCAGGGGCCTTAGACTTACCTCCACTCCTGTTTCCAGCTTCATCACCCTCTTTGAACTCCTCACACTCTGAAGAACCTGTCACTTTCCAGTTACCTCTTAGACTCTCCTAGGATGTGCAGTGTGACTTTTCCCACACAAATTTCAGGGAAGCCTTCCCTGGCTTGTAGTCAAGGCAAACCCTTCCTTGTATTCATCAGTTTGTGTCACATGTTGTGTGATGGGTCACATCTGTCCTATGGTCTAGGTGGTATTTTGTCCAAAGCGGGAGTCCCTTAAAGCCTACCAGAGCAGATGCTTAATTCAAGTTTGTTTACTTGGTTGAGATAGGTGTGCCTGTGAAGTGTGGCTTGATGAGGTACAGTTTGCTTTCCCTATCCCCTTATTTTGCAAGTTAGGCTTGACAGAATGGCTTTTTTTTTTTTTTACTTGAATGTTTTCATTTTCTTTGTTTTTTTTTGTACTGGGGATCAAACTCGGAACCTTGTGCTTGTGAGGCAGGTGATGGAACCACTGAGCTAAATTCCTGGCCCTTTCATTTTAATAAATTATAAAAGCTTTTAATCTGCAGATTTGGGGATATTTATTTTGGATGGTTATGGGAGTCTGTTCACTAAAGTCATTGGATAATCTGTGATCTGTCACAAAATTTGGCTAATTATGTTAATGATGCAGAGATAGAACCATGAAAAACTAGTCCAATCCCAAACTTCTTTCTACCCATTTCTGTAAAACCATAGTGTTTAAGGAATAGATTGATTCAGTTTTTTTCTGCCCAAGTTCTTCTTGAGAACATGAGGTTGGTTTCATGATAGGTATAGTAGATCTTTCCAGGGAATTATGGGAATAGTCCTTCAGCATAATGGCTTTTATGTGTTATAGTTCACAAGAGACTGTGCAGGTTCCCTTAGAGTCCCATCTGTGATGGGGCCAGATGGTGGCCAGAACCACCTTGCTGTGACACAGGCAGCTCTCCAGTCAGTTCAGGTTCTCAGAATGCTTGCTATCCTGATCCAGCAAGTTGTTAAGTCTTTGGAACTTTCACTGTTCTTCTGTAGTCTTCTGGGTGATGAACACCCCTCCATTCAGGAGATGGTTGATGAAAAGGGATCCTGTTTTTTTGTTTATTTGTTTGTTTTGTTTTTTGGTACCGGGGATCGAACTCAGTTCCTTGGGCTTGCAAGGCAGGCTGCGGAACCACTGAGCTAAATCCCTGGCCCGATCCTGGTTCTTTTTCAGGCTTTGAGCAATCCACTAACTACTCTGTAACATATAAAGGATGGTGGGTAATGAAAGATTTGATCTCAGAAATCAGGCAAGATAGATGTGTCAATGCACATGTGGATGCTACTGAAACCTGTGCTTGGTGCCCACCCAAGTGCATGTGGCCTACCTCATCTCCATCTCCCGACCAAGAATTGAGAGTGCCTGAGACAGGCTGCAGCAGGTGCATGGGTGGCGATATGGTGTGTCAGGGATTGCCCAAGACTGACCACACGCACACGAACATGGGAAGACATCAGCACACACATGAGCTAGCAGCCGAAAAACATCTAGGTATTATATGGAGTCTAGAAGAGGCTCTGAAACAAGCATCATTTGCTGGCTGTAGACTGTGATGTTAACTTCTCCCTGGTGCCTTTTGGTCTATGCTGGAGTCGCTTGGCACAAATATTTCTGACCATTAGGCTAACCCTAAGGACTGTGTGGCTTCTCTCTCCTGGGTCCCCCTGTTGACTGTCGGCTAGTCTTGGGTGCCAAGGATTCAGAGAGGCCCTCCCTGGGCACTGAGGTACACTGATGGAAAAGAGGCTGAACGTTTGGGGACAGTAAGGAGAGGAGGTGGTGAGAGCCCTCAGGAGCGGGCCCTGGTCAAGCGGCGGCCATTTGTGGATTTAACGGAAAGAGAGCGGCTCAGACTCTGCGTAAAAAGATGCCTCTGAGAGGAGAGGACGGGCACAGCAGGAAAGCAAGGAGCCTGCGCAGTTGTGTGGCAATGGAGATGGCTTGGACGAGGGAGGTGAAAGAGGAAAGGAGACCATGGCAGGGACCATGTCGAGGAGGAGATGGGCTAGACTCTAGAAGATGCAGCTGATGTTCACGGAAGAGTCAGCGACAGGGTCAGGCACAGCTTGCACAACGGCCCCCAGGACCGTGGGATTCCAGAGAACAGACGGGCTCAGAGGCTGGGGAATGGTTTCCTCCCGGAGGGCCGAGTTGCGGACCGGAAGTAAGGGCGGAAGCGCAGCGCTTACAACATCTACTCCGCGCTTCATCCCGCGAAGTTTGAACCTGCTGACAGTGGAGGGCGCGGGGCCTCGCAGAGTCCGTTGGGTTCTGCAGAAGACCAGATTCACAAGCCGGATTCTGCAAAAGCTCCGCGCGGAGACAAGTGAACTGTGAGTTGCGGAAGTGCTACAGCTTTTTTTGCTCGGGTAGTTCGCGGTGAGGTGGCACAGCTTGGAGCTCCGGTTCGCTGCAGGCCCCGCGTCCGGTTTCGGCTCTGCGGGCACATAGACCGTTCATCTGTCAGTCTCAGCTTCTAGACCTGACAGAGGCGTGGAGAGATTGCCTTCGGCTGCACGGCTTTGCATTATTTGAATTTTGATTAGAGCATATAGACTGTGCCCCTTGGGCTCCTGGTTTTTCTGTGTGAGCCCGGCCAGCCTTATCAGAGTAGTATGGGGTTTTGTGGGGTCAGAACTAGGAAGGTTCGCTCACTTGGCATCTTCACGCCCTCTGAATGTAATAGGATATAACATGCTTGCCTTCTGACTTTCTCCACAGGAGAGACTTCCTAAAAAGACAAATGAAGTGGTCTGTGTGAGCTGTGGAGATTCTTGCAGAGAATAGCACTGAGTGGCTGAGACCCTGAGATGGTCAGCGAGAACACCAGAAGGGATTTGTCTCACCAACATAAACAGCCTACACTTCAGCCAACCACTGTGGTCCCTGAGAACAGGCTGATATGCCCAAGATAGTTCTGAATGGTGTCACGGTGGATTTCCCTTTCCAGCCTTATCAATGCCAACAGGAGTACATGAGTAAGGTCCTAGAATGTTTGCAGAAGGTAAAGCTGGAGACCCTAAAGAGTTTGTTCTAGTGATGGGTTGGCTGAAGTAGAGCTTTTTGGGGGGGCGGGGGTACAGGGGATTGAATTTAGGTTCGTGGGCTTAGGAAGCAGGCGCCGGAACCACTGAGCTAAATCCTCAGCCCTGAAGTAGAGCTTTTGTGAAAACTGAATGCACTTTTATTCCATATCCATTCCAGCCAGGCCCGGAATTTTGTCATAAATTGGTCTAGGTGGGAGAGCCAACATCGAGTGATTAAAAAAAAATTCATTTTAGATGGTAAGGGGTTAGGAGTGCCTTGGGTGCCACTCTGAGGAGATGGCTTTAAGCCAAGGTTGATGGATGGGGCGTGGCCTTATTTGGGGTTCTGGAGGAAGTGTTTCTGTGTCGAGGGGCATCATAGAAACATCTCTCACTTTTGGAATGTCTCTGAACTTCAGGGGTGCATAGGGAAATGGAACGGTGGCTTTCTATTGGGTTTCTTGAGGTGCTTCTTGTACCCTGTTCACTCCACCAAGTTTCCTGCTCAGGTTTCTGTCTGAGTGCTCATATATAGGACATCAGATTCTGTTTAGTTAGGACAGGGTAAATGCCTGGATCCAGAATTGCAGAACAATTTCCTATTTTGAGACTTGGCACCTAATTAGTCACCTTACTATTTATATTAGGCTGAAAAATAGTCTCTTTTTTGGTACTCCTTTGCAAACTGTTTGCTAATGAGGGCTGAATTAACCGGTGGCTTTTAGGGCTACAGTGGGAAATGTCATTTGGTTTAATCCACTTCCCATGGGGCTTTTGCACCTGATGGTAGATTATGCATCTGAAGATTTGTTCCACTGGTTGGTGGATTTGTCTCAAGGAATGTGGTCTCATGTCTCTCCTGGTTCCGTGTAACTCCTTTTGTGAACCTCATCCAGAAAGTGAATGGCATCCTAGAGAGCCCCACAGGCACAGGGAAGACGCTCTGCCTCCTCTGCACCACACTAGCCTGGCGGGAACATCTCCGGGACACTGTCTCTGCCCGTAAGATTGCTGAGAGAGTACATGGAGAGCTTTTCCTTGATCAGTCATTGTCATCCTGGGGGAATGCCACTGCTGCTGATGGAGAACCCATAGGTAACCCTACTTCTCAGCCTCTCCTGGCCTTGTATGGCGATTGTAGGGGATGGATGGAGCTGGGGACAAGGCCGTTCACTTTGGTTTTTCCCATCTTTAGAGCAGAGTAGAATAAGGAGAATTTTATAGCCTCTGCATCGCTTCTTGCGATACAGTTTATGCTGTGAGTATAAACACAACTTCAGTGCTTTTTCTTGGAACTAGAGCACCATGGGCACCCCCTTGACCTACTTCCAAAAGTGGCTACCTGGGTGTCAGTTTTGTGCTGTCTGAGGGCTGAGTTAGCACAGTGCTGCCTGTGTTACACACAAAGACATTGCTGTAGAGCCATCCATTTTGTGCTTCTTTGTGTCTGGGCAGCTTGCTACACAGATATCCCAAAGATCATCTATGCCTCCAGGACCCACTCACAGCTCACACAGGTCATCGGCGAGCTTCGGAATACTGCCTACCGGTGGGTCAGCAGGTTCACACCTGCTTCCATTGTTAAGAAAATGTTAATTTTCTTAAAATGTTAAGAAAATTGTTAATTGCATGTAGCTGGGTCTGGGTCCTCAGCCCAGCTGCATGTATGCAGTGTTGCTGCATGGTGATAAATGATGATGTTCTTCCTAGACCCATCCCAGGATATATAGTGTTTGATACGCAGTGGGTAAAGGCCGGGCTGGTTCTGATGGCTATTACTTGTGAGAAAGCAGCTTTGAACTTACAGTTGTCTGTAAGCTGGCACCCCAGGCTCCTTGCAGGGCTGTTATATTGGCAATCAAGACTGGTCCTTGGGGGCATCTTTGCATGTGAAGGGAGGAGGGTCTGCTCCTTAGTAGAATTCAGCTGAGTCTTGAAATCTTGCCCAGGCTTCTGTGTGAGGGAGCTTGGAAGTAGGTTGCTGTCCCCAGTTTTTCTGCCTTGCCTCCTGCTCCTGTCCCAAGCCAGGGTCACAGTTCAGCCACTCTGATCCCTCTGCCTGTCAAGTTTCCCATGTGTTCCTGTGTGTTTGAGCATGGTTCATGATGCTGGACCACACCATGGCCCATCTATTTTACTTGGAGGCAGTTCCTCCTTGACACTTGGTTTTCTCTTCTGCCAGGCCCAGAGTGTGTGTGCTGGGCTCCCGGGAGCAGCTGTGTATTCACCCAGAGGTGAAGAAGCAGGAGAGTAACCACATGCAGGTGGGCTCCTAGGAACCCAACCCACTCCTATGGTTTTGCTGGGCAGGTGCTGCTGGGGCTTTAGCATCTCCAGCTGTGCTCCAGCAGATGCTGACCTCTGACTCCTAAAGTGGATAGAGTAGGAATGTGGAGGAGGAGCTGGTGGGGGCTAAGGGATGGATGGGTCCTTGGCCACCACTTCAGCTGTGCACTCTGCCCTTCTTCTTGCAGATCCACTTGTGTCGCAAGAAGGTAGCAAGTCGTTCCTGTCATTTCTACAACAATGTTGAAGGTAAGAGCAGCCCCTGAAGCCACTCCTTGTGGTTGACCCACAGCAGCGTTGGATGAGGCATGTACAGACCCCTTCGGCTAGTTCAGTGGCATCACAGCCTGCTTGCTTTACCCTCTTTGGATAGCCAATATTGTCATGTGCCTGGCCACTGTCTTCTGACTTGAAGGATCACCTGAATCGGTGTTATGTGTATAAGCTCACTCAATGGCCTGTTGGCTGTCTGGTCCTTGGCTGACATCTGAGAACTTGAACTTGGATTTGGGGAGGGTTCAACTCATTTTTTGATAAGGCTCTCTGTACCTAACATGTTTGTCCAAAAATCACCTGCTTTCACCTCTGGAACCCTGGAACCTTGGTACATGTCAAAGAGCAGGTGCCTCTGTATTGTTTCTGTGATAGTCCCTTAAGTACTTGGGTGCCGAGTTTGAATTTTTGAGTTGATAAATATTCCATGTGTGTTGTCACAGTTCATAGCTGGCTAGTTAAGGACATCTGCCTCTCCCTAACTTTGCCCCATTCGTCTTGTCCCTTTGGTGACTTTGCTGTGATAAATCACAGCCCTCAGTGTGGCTCTGCTCAGTCTTTTGAGTCCAGCCTGGAGTGGCCATGGCCTCAGAGATAAATGCCCTCATCCAGAGATGGAGTGAGTGAGTGAGCTCAGTGTCAATGACAGCAGGTAGCATTAGTGACTACAGGTGCTCACAGCCTGTGAAAAGCCCAGGGCAGAAGGCTGACACCAGTGCTCTTTTTCCAGACTACTTCCTTCTCATTCATGTGACTGTCCCCCATTTCCACAAAGGTTTTCTAGGACTTGTCACAGACCCCCAGAGACAGTGGCAGGTGAGCTGATCCTCATAGTCTCCTGTAACCTGAGGGTTTGGACATCTGCTGTGCTGGCTTTGTGGCTGAGGGGCTCGAGCTTCTGAGGGAATTAGGGTTCCCTCTATTTCCTGCCTCAGGGTTGGGACTGAGATCCTAACATGGTTTGCAAGGACTCAGATGATTCATATGCTGGGTCACATATGAGCTACTGGTGGTCTGCTGTCAGCTCTGATGTTTGCTGAGTGCCTGGTATGCCAGAGTTAGCCCCTTGGAGCTGCCACTAGTGGTCAGGACAGGCCTGAGCTGAGGGGGTCTTTCACCCAGTGCCAGGTGTGCCAGTTTTCTGCCCCTTGGAAGGACAGGATGGAGCATGGCCTTGTGGCATGGACCCTAGCTCTCTGGGAGCATGTTTTTTTTGTTGCCTTCATTGCTGTGTTTTTGTCTGATGGCACCAAGGACTCTGTCACCTCAATATGTGATTGTCTAGGCCTGCTGATAGTCCTAAGAAGCTGGACACCTGCACTATGCCCCCAGTGGCCCAGAAGCCACCCCCTCTGATCTCAGTGACCTGGAACATGCCAGTCTGGGCTGGTTTGGCAGATGTACTGTTAGGAAACCCCCTATAGTTATCATTTCTTGTCTTTATTGGCTTTCTTTCTTTCTTTTTTAGCAAGTGCTTTCACGCTTTTTATTTCTTTATTTATCTATTGTTGGTACCGGGGATCAAACTTGGGTCCTTGCGCTTGAGAAGCAGGCGGCGGAAACACTGAGCTAAATCCCTGGCCCCTTGTTAGCTTTCTTGAAAGGAGGGAAGACCCCTCCCCAGGCCCAAGAAGTAGGGTATTTGGGCTGTAGGAGGGTGTGCACAGGCAATACCAAGCATGATCCTGTGGCTTAAATGGGAACAGTCCTGTGGCCACTGTCCCTGGCCCCTGATGGGAGACTGCTAATTGCCCCACATGGCTCCATCCATCTGTGTTTGGCCTGTGGGTGTCATGTGGCCTGGAAGATGTTGCCAGGAAGATGTTGCTGTGATAAGTCACAACCTTGTTCACCCCTCTGTGCAACCCTCCTATCTGGATCCTGACTGGCCCCTGACACCACACCTGTGCTTGTTTGACACAGTTATCCCCTCTACCCCCTCTGGCTGTCTGTTGTCCTCAGCTCTGGCCAAGGAGGTGGGTCAGGATGTGCCAGCGGCCCCCGGTGTAGTCCAGTGGGAATGGACCCAGCCAATGTCCGTGGTTATCTTGGGTTAGCACTTTGGGGCCTGTGAGCCTGGTGCTGTGCCAGTGCTCATCTGCACTGTCCTTCACTTGAGCGTCCACAGGGCTGAGGGCAGCTTTGGCTCATAGCAGTGGAGGCCCCATTAGAGCAGGTGCATGTGCTAGGCTCTAGGCAGTGGATCCCACCCTCATGGTCCTAGGTTTCTCATGGCAGAAAGGAAGAGCTGTCCAGTTGGTCTGATAGCTCTGGCCTCTGTCTAGCCTGAGGCCTAAGAGCTACAGATCAACCCTGATTTGGCTTTGGCTCCTCACTGCTCAGCCTGGGGGAGGGTTGCCTAGCTGTGAACCTGCACATCTTTGTTAGGTCTACTGTGGTGGGCTGTGAGGTTATGTCTTCAACAGCTGCCAAGTCCTGGCTGTCTCTGAGTGGGCTGCAGCCTTAGGTGGGATCTGAGTGAAGGGGCAGCCTATCCCATAGGTGAGAGGGGAGGGAGGTGGAGAGCTGGAATGCTGTCTGGCTGCCCTCCGATGAAGATTGGAGGGGGAACAGAAATACTGGCTGCTGTCTCCACCCAGGAATTACCCTGGGGCAGCCCTGCTCACCCTTCTCTTTGTGTGCTACCCTTCTTAACCCCTTCTGTCTGTTACCCGCCTTGCTCAGCTCTCTGCCCAGGAAGTATGGCAAGCTGTTTCTGCTGCAGTGTGTGCTGATTGGTCGATCTGTTGCTATGGTGCTGCTAAGGGATATGCTGCTACTGCCCTGCCTGCTTTGCTATCCCTGGGGCATTTTGAGAGGGTCATTGCTGTGCTGAGAAGTGTGTGTGTGTGTGTGTGTGTGTGTGTATTTTTGTCTCTGCAGCTAAGGGCTGGGCCTCAGTTCTGCCCCAGAGGGAGCCTGGTTTGTTGTAGAATGAGCATGAAACAGCCACAGTGGTTCCAGGAGCTGGAGGGTAGGCGTGACTTCCATATTTGGCTGCGCTAAGACAGTGCTTCTTTGAGGAGGTCCCTGGTTCTGCCCACAAGAGTGTGAGAACCAGGAATTGCTACATTTGGCTCCCCTAACGATTCCATGACTCTGGTTTTAGCCCTGTGCTATAGCAGTGTAGCCCCTAAGTTCCTTGCAGCCAGCATGGGTGGTGCTTATTTGCAGTTTGCTGTCCTGAAGAAGGGGATGGTCCACAGCTTAGGTGGTGTGCAGAAGAGCAGCCCCAGTCCTGGCATGGGGGCATGGTGTGCTCTGCCTGGAGTGGCCC
Source organism: Fukomys damarensis (assembly GCF_012274545.1). Classification (NCBI taxonomy): domain Eukaryota; kingdom Metazoa; phylum Chordata; class Mammalia; order Rodentia; family Bathyergidae; genus Fukomys; species Fukomys damarensis. The sequence goes on along the minus strand of NW_022900934.1, from coordinate 593,628 downwards.
TGCTCTTCCCTTTGACTGCTTTTGTCCTGCCTTGGCCCTTGCAGTGCCAGCTTCCCTGGCAAGCACGACTTTCCTCTAGGTGGCAGCTCTGAGTGTGTTTTGATGGATGGGAAGCTAGGGAAGTGGTGCTGTTTGCAGGACATACTCTTGCTGGGCCTCAATGACAAGGGGTGACAAGGCCAGGCTGTTCCTCCCCCTTTCTTCTGCAGGCTGAGCGTTGTCCTATGACAGGTTGCCACTCTGTCCTGTCTTGGGGTGTCCAGAAATGGAGAGGATGCCTGCAGTCTTTGGGATGGTGTTGATGCCTATCTCTGGTATCGACGTCTTGCTTCAGACTGGTGCTACCTCCTGCAGTGCAGAGCAAAGCTCCCTCAGCATCGCTTTGGGTGGGGGCCTCTCTTGGGGATGTAACCTACCAGGCAGGGGTTTTCTGGCATGTCGGCAGGTAGTAGGTGCCCCCTCTGCCTGCTGCATAGCTCTTCTGTCCTGGGCATCAGGGGACACTAAGTTGGACCCTAAGTGTGTGTGTTTACCCTTTGTCATCTGCAGAGAAAAGCCTGGAGCAGGAGCTGGTCACCCCCATCCTGGACATTGAGGACCTGGTCAAGAATGGGAGCAAGCACAAGTGAGATCGCTCCCACTGCTGTGGCTACTGTGTCTTTCCTCAAAACTAACAATTAGTAATTTAAGTAGTTCTGAGGAATATAAAGTGAAAAAATGAAACTGCTTCCTTCCTCTGGCTCTCAGCATCTCTGTGTGTGTTTGTGCTTTCAAAGCAGGCAATGGAACCACTGAGCTAAATCCCTGGCCCTCTTTTCTTTTTTTTTTAAAAACAGGGTCTTGCTGTGTAGTCCAGGCTGGTCTTTTTTTTATTTTTTTATTTTTTTGGTAGAAAAATGTATTGAGAGAAAGACAGCTTCTGTCTAATAGAGACAGAAGGGGGACCAGAAAGTATGTTACCCATCCAGGCTGGTCTTGAACTCACTGTGTAGCCTGGGCTGGCCTGGAACTTGTGGCAGTCCTCCTGCTTCAGCCTACCAAGTACTGGGATTACTGGTGTGATCACACCCAGTTCTAGTTTCCTCTTCGGTTATATGCCATGGGTGCCTTTCCCTGTTGGTGATTGAAGCTTGGCCCCGTTCCTTCTGAGGACAGTAACTCTGCCTGTCTGTAGCTTTGCGGATTCAAGTCACAGTAAAGACTTTTAGGGCTGGGGTGTAGCTCAGCAGTGAAGTTTTTGCCCAGTGTGCATAAGGCCCTAGATTCCAGTCCTCAGCCTTGCAAAAGAAAGGAAGGGAGGGAGGGAAGGAAGGAAAGAAGTTAGCCAGCCTGGCTTATATCAATGGGGAAAAAAAGTTCTATTTTAAAAGTACTTCAGTGTGCTTTGTGTTTCTGATGACCTCTGACTAGGAGTAGGGTTGGGGTTTTGTTCTGTTGTTTTTGTAGAGTTGAAAAATAGATAATATAGTCACATAGTCAAAAACTCAACATGGAGGGCTGGGGGTTTAGCTCAGTGGTGCTGCTGCCTGCCTCACAAGCTCAAGGATCTTGAGTTCGATCCCTGGTACCTGGTTCCCCACTTGCCCCATATACCAGGATCCCTCTGAAGCCCTGTGTATGGGGCCAGGGCTCCTCCTCTATCAGAGGATGTGGCTCATGTCATGGCTGTGCCTTCTGTGTATCTCTGGGTGGGTGTTAACAGGGTCTTCTCTCCCCTTGCTTCCAGAGTGTGCCCTTACTACCTTTCTCGGAACCTGAAGCAGCAAGCCGACATTATCTTTATGCCATACAATTACTTGTTGGATGCCAAGGTGAGGACTCAGCCGGTGTAGCTGATGACTCCTGATGTTGAAGGGCAGCCAGACCTTTGCATTTCAGGCCCTCAGAGCATCAGGTGTGGGTGGGAGGACCACGGTTGCCTTGGTCAGAAGCAGTAATGAACAGCCCATGGCTATGCACCAGTCATTCTGAGCATCCTAGGAGTGGGCAGGTTAGCAGGGGTAGGAGAACCTAGACTGGAGTCTCCAGGCCAGTGCCAGCCCTCAGTTCTGACAACTCAGCCCAGCTTCCTTTTGAAATCATATAATTGGAGGTGTAGGTGACACAGGAAACCTGAGTATTTTCCTGTGTATTCCTGAGCATTTTCTCATTCATGTCTTTTTGTATGCGTTCATCTTCTTTCATTTAACATAGGTAGGATCACACTCCATAAGATCATACTTCATAAGTACTCCATAAGACTTGTACTTTCACTTGTGGGTGTCCTCTGGTCTGGATCCTTCCTTGATCCGTTTGTTCCCATAGTGAATATCCTCAAGAACCCCGGTGCTGGGTACTGTCTGAGGTGCACACACGCATAAAACTATCATTGCTCCTGCAGAGTTTGGATTCTAGTGGGGGAGATAGAGGAGTCAGCACGAGCCAATTCTTCTTATTGAGGGGTTGAGTGAAAGTAAATAGGAAGGAGGCTCCCATGGAGGCTGCAGAGCCAGTGAGGGGCCGAGTGGGAGGGGCAGTGGAGCCCAGTGGGCTGGGAGGTGATGCAGAGCCTGTGGGAGGTGGCTATGCCTGTGGAGAGCAGTGGTCAGAGTCAGGGTGTGCAGGACCAGCAAGGTTTGCTACAATTTTAGGTGATGTTCATTACTTGGTGCTTTTCAACCCCAGCTGCCCAGAGGAACTACTTAGAGAGCTGCTAAAGACATGGGGCCTGGGCCCCACCTGGAATAATTACATCATAGCCAATAAGCTGGCTTTAATGTTTACATTGGAATGCAAAAGACCTGGAAGAACAAGATGGTTTTGAAGAGCAGAGTTGGAGTTTGCCTGGAATGACCAGTGTGTGTTTGGAGACACACGAGTGGAGCAGTTAAGGAGGTCCAAGAGACCCCTCTGCAGGCAGTACCTGGTTTTCGACATACATACTGAGTAAATTCAGCTGTATATATATATAGACCTCTGACTAGGAGTAGGGTTGGGGTTTCATTGTGTGTTTTTGTAGAGTTGAAAAATAGATAATGTATTCACATAGTCAAAACTCACATGGGTTCCCCACTCGCCATATACATGTGTGTGTGTGTGTGTGTGTGTGTGTGTGTGTGTGTGTTT
>NW_022900934.1:579678-589906 GCF_012274545.1 Fukomys damarensis | reverse complement strand
TTTATTATGCTGGACTATCCATTTGGAAAGAATGAATCTTAGCCTTCTGTACTGTGCAAACCTAAATGCAAAAGTTCCAGAAGCAATGGAGGAGCAGCCTGTGCAGCTTTGGGATAGGCTGTGATTCCTTAGCTTAGACACCCAAGGATCGTAATGAAAAAGTTTTAAAAATTCGGCCAAGTGTGTTGTTACACACCTGTAGTCCTAGCTACTCAAGAGGCTGAGGCAGGAGGTCACAAGTTTGAGGCCAACCTTGGCAATCAGCAAGACCTTGTCCCAAAATAGACAGGGCTGAGGATATATGACAGTGTAGAGCGCTTGCCCAGCATGTGTCAGGCCCTGGGTTCAATGCCCGGTATCACAATAAACAAAGAACAAGTGTTGAGAATGTTGAGTAACAAGAAGTCTCACCTGTAACTCGTGGGTTTGTAGCTCTGTGTACACAATGTGTCAGGCAGCCCCACTGCAGGAAATGAAGGCCCAGAGAATTCTAGACCTACAGTTGCCAGAAGCAGGAAGTAAGTCCTGACCTATGAGTAGTGAGGAGTGCATGGCTGGTCACAGAACCACGAGGAGCGGGTGAGTCTCACACATACTGACCCAGGGAGGATGACACAAGGAGAGCCAGCTGTTACCGTGACATTGTGGAGAAGGTAGTGGAGAGGTGGTGGTTACACAGTGTACACATCTGCCAAAACCCAGCTGTAAATTTATATGGGCATTTTATTGTATGGGAATTAAGCTCCAATTAAGAAAAATACAGCTGGGCGTGGTGGCACACACCTGTAATCCCAGCACTTGGGAGGCTGAGGCAGGAGGATCGCTGTGAGTTTGAGACCAGCCTGGGCTACATAGTAAGTTCCAGGTCAATCTCAACTACATAGTGAGACCCTGTCTCAAAAAAAAAAAAAAGAAAAAAGAAAAATACAATGCTGGACCTCTCCTCAAGTAGTCTGCATCAGGCTCTGGGGGAAGGATCTGGGTGGTGGAATTTTAAATTCCCCAAGTGTACCTTGCAAGTGCAAAGATCTGAGTTCAATCCCCGGTACCAAAAAAAAAATCCCCAAGTGTATACCAGGAGGATTATAGGAAGTGTGGACTTCTGTGGCTGCCTGACTGCTATGGCCAGGCTCTTGTGCTTCCTTGGCCATTCTTTTGGTCACATCACATGCTCTTCATGCTCTGTGTAAGCCTTTCCCATGGATAGATGCCTACCAAGTATGTAGCTGCCAGTCAGCCTTGGGTAGGTGTTGCTAGGTTGCTGTTCAAAACTAGGCTTGAGTAGTTGTCACTTCTGAGAGTCAGGTATGAGGGCCTTTTACCTCTGCGCCTTTGGTTTGTGTGGTCTATACTGGTGATGTTTCTTGCCCACCACAGGCCTCAGCTTCCCTCTTTCCCTGCCCTTATTGGCTTCAGCCTGTTCTCTCCTCTTCTTCTTTATAGAGTCGCAAGGCACACAACATTGACCTGAAGGGGACTGTCGTGATCTTTGATGAAGCTCACAATGTGGTGAGTCTATTGCCTCTGTGCTAAATGTCTGCTGTTTCTCCTGGATTTCTAAATCTTTTTAGAGGAAATCTAGACCCTAGGGGGACAGCTGTTAGGATTCAGCAGACCCAGGCACTCCTACTGCCTTGATTCCTGCAGTCAGATGTCTGCCAGAGCTGGAGGCTGACTAATTGGGCCTTGGATGTCCCTTGAGACACAGGATCCATACATAGGCTCCTATCAGATCCCTGTCTTGGCTGGCTAGTGGTGACAGCCTTGCCTGACACTCTGCTCTGTCATCCTTCCTGCAGTATCTGATCTTTGGGCTTTCTGGCCTGATACTTGGAAGGCTGCTGTGTAGAGAGCTGCTCACCACTGGTGGCTGTAACAGCAGATGTGGCCCCTGTAGACCCTCTTGGTTCCACTTGTCCTTTGTTTCCAGCACACTTCTACATAGAACTTCTCTCTGCCTCTGAGCTACTGTTTAGGGCTGTGTGTGTGTTTCCAGGAATGGCCTTGTAGGAAGGCCACATAGCAAGGCCTGGCTGTTCTGAAGTCTGAGATGAAGTTTTATGAGAGCTGGGGCTCCCTGGGGCAGGTCCTGGTGCCCTGGGACAGCAGTGACCACCGGCAGCCTCTACTTGGAGTGGGCAGTGTGCCAGATTTTCTGGCTTTTGAAATATAGATTTTAATGGGAAATTTTCCAGTTGTAAACTGTTGGCAATACAGGGGAAATAATGGTTAAAGACATTGATATGGGCCAAAGTTGTTTGGACAGCCTGTGAGCTAGCCTTAATGCCAGGGGCCTGGGCTCTTGGAATTTCCTGTCAGTTTCCAGTACTGTCTGGATGCCCACTTTTTCCTGGATACCTGATCCTGCCCTGCTCTGCTCTGTTATGACAAGCGTGTGCTTGGGCTCTCAGGAGAAGATGTGTGAGGAGTTGGCCTCCTTTGACTTGACACCCCATGATGTGGCTTCAGGACTGGATGCTATTGACCAAGTGTTGGAGGAACAGACCAGGGTGGCACAGCAGAGTGAGCTCCAGCTGGAGCTCAGCACAGATCCCACCAGCTCAGGTGAGTTTATAGCCAAGAACCAAAGGATGAGCTGAGAGGTGGAATCTTGACTTCCCAGAGGCCAGAGCTTCTAGAGATTGTAGCCCTGCACATTGGCTGTGTCTGGTCTTCTAGCACATTCTGTCTAAGTAGTGTTTTAGGGCATTAGCTTGCTGAGAATCATCTTGACCAAGGAAGGCTGCATTGTCCCACAATTCCAGCAGTTTCTATATGTCCTTTCTCGTCTGGAATCGAGTTGCCCTTGACTGTGTAAAACTGAAACACCAAGCATTTTTACTAGGGAAGAGTTTTTAGTGACCTCTGAATATACCGTCACATATAACTTGCCTTTTCCAGCTTCCTTTTCAGTTGTCGAGAGGTTGTTTTTCCACAGTAGTGATCCTAGAACGTGCATGGCCACAATAGTGATCATCCATGCATGTGGTCATTTGTCCATATTTGCACATGGCCTCTATCAGCAGGGAACTAGGAGCCCATGTTTTCCCAGAGCACTTTTTTTGGTTGGTTGTTTTGTTTTGTTTTTTTGAGACAGGGTCTCACTATGTAGTTGAGACTGACCTGGAACTCACTGTGTAGCTCAGGCTGGTCTCGAACTCACAGCAATCCTCCTGTCTCAGCCTCCCTAGTTCTGGGATTACAGGTGTGCACCACCATGCCTGGCTTCCCAGAGCACTTTAACAGTCAGGACACTCAAGTCTGTAGACAGTGCTGCATGAATGTCTTTGGGTGTACTGCTACATTGCTTACTGAATGTGGAGTGGGTGTCTCAGTCACTTTCTCGTTGCTGAAACACAATACCCCACACCCACAACTTAAAGGAGGACAGATTTTGGCTCCCAGTTTGTAGAGGTTTCAGTCCATAGTCAGCTGGTTCCAGGGCAGAGTGGCCTGGTAGTGCAGCATCAAAGTGGAGAAACTGCTCTATGGTATGTGTGCAGGAAGCAGAGAGAAATCAAGGGAGGAGGAGGGAGATAGACCCTGCCAGGCCACACCCCAGACACCACCTCTTCTGACCAGGTTTCACCCCCACATGTCACACTGAGCTATAGACTCATCAGTGGACTCATCCACACCGATGAAGATCACGCCCCATGATCCAGCACCTCCCCAAAGCCCACCTATGAGCACACGAGGCTTTGGGGGGCATCTAGCTAGAAACCGTGGCCATGAGTGTGCACAGCCTCAGCTTCCCTCACTGTCCTCACAAGTCACATGTGGAGTCATCACGGACAGCGGAGGCCCAGGCAGCCCCATCTTTGCCCTTCTCACCAACATCTGCCTCTGCCCATTCTGCTTGGGACCCTGGACCTCTTCTGATATGTTCACATGCCTATACTGATAGAGGGTTTGTTTGGCACAGAAATTTTGGCTTCAGTGTCTCTTGACATTCTTAAAAATGATTGAACTTTGTTTTTGTTACATGTTTTGACAATTACTGTATTAGAAGTGAAGACTTAGAAATTGAAATTTTTTGGTTCATTTCCTTAACAAACTATTACACATTAGCTTAGTTTCCCAGTGCTGCTATTACAGAGTATCACAAACTGGGAGTTACAAGACAGAAGACCCAGACGAAGAGCTCAGAAGGTTTGGCTCCTCTGGGGATCGATCCTAAGGGAGAATCTGTACCTGCCTGTCTTATCTTCTGGCAGCTACCAGCAATCTTGGGCTTCTGGCTGCATCAGCTCAGTCTCCATTGCCCTGTAATGTCATCTTCCATGTGTCTGAATCCCTGTGTCCCTTTCTCATAAGGACTTCAGTCACTAGACTTAGGGATGACCTCATTGTCATTGGATCCCATCTGCAAAGATCCTCACCTTTCCCAGGTTCTAGCAGCTGCCACATCCCTCCGCTCACGGCCCACATCATTGTAACCTCTGCTTTCATCCTCACTTTCACTTCTCTCTCTCTCTCTTTTTTTTTTTTTTTTTTGTACTGGAGATCAAACTCAAGACCTTGCACTTGGAAGGCAGGTGGTGGAACCACTGAGCTAAATCCCCAGCCCATAAAATTTAAGTTCTCCAAATAGGCTTTTTTCTGGAATTTTCCATTCAGTAACTTTGGGCTGTCATTGACCTTGGATAAGCAGAACTATGAAGAGTGAATCTACAGATAAGCTGGGACTGCTGTAGTTTTGGAAAGTTCCCTATTTCTCTTTCTTCCTTCCTTCCCTCTCTCTCTCTTACTTTCCCTCCTTTCCTTTTCTTTTTCCTTCTTCTCTCTTCCTTCTTCCTCTTCCTCTTTCTCCCTTTCAGTGAGCAAACTGGGAAGTTACCATCAATATTACAGATGGTCTTCTGTTTATGATGGTCTGACTTAGGATTTTTTAGCTTTACCTAAAGCTAAAAATATAACCATGGAGCAAAGGTTATATGCAGTTATCTAGAAATTATACTTTATTTATTTCCATTAAGTTTGTTGGTACATTTAAGGTAAGCAGTACAGTTACATTCATCATTGGGATCTTGTACCTTTACATGATGTTAGAAATTATACTTTAAATTCTGAAGTTTCATCTGTTCCCAGGCTAGCAAGATGCAGTCTGGTCTACCCAATGCTGGGTAGCATGGTTATTGGGGTGTGCGTCTGGCACCATGCAGTGCACTGTGTTGCTAAGCTATGATGTCAAGAGGTGAGGTATATTGAGGACTTGAGTGTGGTACAGGGGGTTGAACCCAAGGTGTTTACACTGGCCATTTCTATTTTTTAAAATTTTAAAACAGGGTCTTGCTAAGTTGGTAATTTTTCTGGGCTGGGATCAAACAATCCTCTTGGCTTATTCTCCTAGAGTGCTGGGATTATATGTTTGTGCCACAGTGCCTGGCTTCTCTGTTTTTGGTGGTGGTAGTGGTACTGAGAACAGACATTTCAACAATTACATTTTCATCTTGTGCTGTGTTTAGGGGAATGTAACCCTATCATAGCTTGAGGAGCAGCTGTGTATGGACGTCTCTCTTTAGAGATTTTCTAGCTGAGCCCGGTGAGGTAGCACATGGCTATATAATCCCAGCACTTGGGAAATTGAATCAGGAAGGTTACCAGGAGTTTGTGTCGACCCTGTCTCACAGAGCCAGAAGAATAAAAGTTTTCCATGTGTTCTCATAGCCCCAAATGTGACAGAACACAACACCTACTCTGTAAACTGACTTGCTGCTGGCTCTTAGGATTTTCCTCAGGGACAGTGCCTCATGTCTGTCTTCCATGGCTGTGACGCTTTGAATGGCTGGTTATTTTGTCAGTGGTCCTACAGTTTGTCTGTGTCTGATGTTTCCTTGCAACTGGACTTGAGTTTTGTGTTTTTACTCAGAAGTGAGGTGCTCTCTGTGTGTGTCCCTTCAGGAGGGGCAGCACGTCTGTGCTACATGCTCAATCACTTGATTCACATGGACCTGCCAGACTTCTCCACGGTGGTCTTTTTTTCCATTTGCAATTCTGAAGTCATGTATGGCATTCCTTAGTGATTTGTCCCCAAATGAATGCATTAATATGGTATTTGCATCATCTTCTAGTCCCTTAACTTCTTAAGTTTCTTAGTTGAGCTCTTGTACAATGAGGTTTGTTTTGTTTTGTTTAATAGGGTCTTGCTATGTAGACCAGGCTGGCTTTGAACTTATAATCTTGTCTTAGCCTCTTACTATTTTGTTTTTTGAGACAGAGTCTTGCTATGTAGTTGCTGATTTTGAACTCACTATGCAGCCCAGATTGGCCTCCAACTCATGGTGATCCTCCTCAGCCTCTTAAGTGCTGCGATTGCAGGTGTGTGCCGCCATGCCTGGTTCTGACTTGTGGATTCCTGTTTAATTCATTAGCCTATAGTCTCTCTCTCTCTCTCTCTTTTTTTTTGGGGGGGTACTGGGGATTGAACTCGGGTCCTTGGGCTTGCAAGGCAGGTGATGGAAACACTGAGCTAAATCCTCGGCCCTTATAGTCTCTTAATAGCCTTAGTCATTTAGTATTCAAATTGTTCCAGGTTTGCCAAATGGGCCCTCCAGGCCATGCTGTGCCCTCTCATGTGAGTCAGCCAGTCTGAGCACAACCTGATTTTCCAGGATGACGTTTTCCTGGCTCACCTCACCATCCTGACCCAGCCCAGGACTGGCGAGTGCCTTGGGAGCCCCGTATCCTGTCGGAGGGTGGTGATAGATGCCAGAGCCGAGGCTGTGTCAGTGCTTGTTGCTCTGAGGGTGTCATGGATGCACATGCACTCATCTCCCTGTGGTACCTGCGTGGGCAGTTGTGACTCACACATGCATCTGCAGTCCTGGGCCACACCACAGGGTTAGTCCAATTTCCCCATGCCCTTATTTCTCATCACCCCTTTTTTAAATTCCTTTTTTTGACAGTAAGAAAACTCACTTCCGCTTTCTCCAACATATTTAGCTCTTCAACCCTAGGATGCCTGGACATTTGTTACAATTGTTAACCTACCTATGGTAAATGAAAAATTTGCTCACTAGAGGTAAATATTTGTTCACACTTTTGGTCTGAGAATACATAGTTGGAATACTGTGTTTATTTCCTCCCACTTCATTGTGATTATTTTATTCATTGTAGGTTTGTCAGTTTCTGTATGTCTTTCATTTTATCCCATTTTTCTCTGGGCATGTCAATTTTACTATTACTTTTTTTTCCCCATTAAATTTATCGTATTTTTTAGGTATACAGTACAGTTACATTCATCATTGGGATCTTGTACCTTTACATGATGTATCTTGGTTCTTTATTTTTTCCCCGTTCCCCTGCCCTCCCTTCACCCCCTACTATTAACTTTAAAAATTTTTTTTTTGTTACCAGGGATTGAACTCAGGACCTTGCACTTGGGAGGCGGGCAGCAGCACCACTGAGTTAAATCCCCTCTTATTTGATATTTAAAATAGCCCTCTTATTTGATATTTAAAACATTAATATTATTTCAGAACTCCAAGAAGGAATAGGCAAGAGAAGTTTTTCTTAGTTTTGTTTTTTTTTTTTTTTGAGACAGGGTCTCACTATGTAGTTGAGACTGACCTGAAACTTACTATGTAGCCCAAGCTGGTTTTGAACTCACGGTAATCCTCCTGCTTCAGCCTCCCAAGTGCCGGGATTACAGGAGGCGTGCACCACCAGGCCCAGTTTTTTTTTAGTTTTATTGTCTGTCCTCCCTCCCTTCATTCCCCCAAATAAGAGATTGTATTAGTCAGAGTTCTCCAGGAAACAGATCCAATAAGAGATATAAAATATATAACAAATACAGATAGCCGAGGAGATTTGTTATCAGAATTGGTTCACACAGTTATAAAAGCCAAAAAGTCCCACAGTCTGCGGGTTGCAGGTTGGAGGCCCAGGCCCAGGTGAGCTGGTAGTATATTCAGTCTGTGGCCAAAGGCCTGGGCACTATTGGAGCTGATGCCACAGTTCTCAGGGTGCAGCTAGAGGCCTGAGAACTAGGCAGTCCAGTATCCCAGGACAGAAGACAGGTGTCCCAGTTGCACAGTGAGAGTTTGCCTTCTCTACCTTTCTGTTCTCGTGGGGTCCTTAGTGGCTCAGATGAGAGCGCCACACTGTGGAGGGCAGATCTGATGACTCTACCGACTCACAGGGCCACCTCTTACGGCACATTCTTAGACCCTGGACAGGAATCTTTAGCACCAAGCTTTCCGGAGGCCTCAGCCCCCCACTGCTGACTCATTCATCACAGAGATGCTGCTGTAATGTGTCTGCCTTCTTTACACAGCCACAGTGTTTGGAGATACAGCTGCAGTCTACCAACTGTGATGGAAAAATTTAGAAAAACAAAATTTGTCTCTACTGAGCATGTACAGAATATTTTTTCTTGTCACTGTTCCCTAAAAAATATAATATACTATTTAGTTACATAGCATTTACATTGTATGCATATTATTATAAGTCATGTAGAGATGACTTAAAGTTGGTGGGAGGATGTGTATAGGTTTTATCTAAACACTGCATCATTGATACAAGGGATCTGAGCACTCACAGGTTATGGTATCTAAGGAGGGCTCAAGACCCAGTCCCCCCACGATCCTGAGAGGTGACCACACTTGCTTGCGCTTTGCAGTTTGTCCTAACAGTAAAGTAAAGAGATTGCCCCATCGCAGACATCTGTGACACCCTGTGTCCAGCTGTTTGTGCTGCTGAGATAGTATCCAGTACTCTGCTGTCATGAACGATAGTGAGTAACCCCGTACGTATGTGTTAGCTCTCATTCAAGGGGTTTCTTCAGAGTCAGTTCTGAGGAGTTGCTGGCTGGATTGAATGGGAGATGTTTTTGTAGGATTGGGATGCGTCGCCAGACTCCCCTTCCACAGGGAAAAGTGGCACTGGTAGGAACCCCACTCCTAGTAAGCACCTTCCCTGCCCTATGGGCACCATGTGACTTCAGGATTTTATATTTTTGCCAATTTAATAGATGAAAAAAAAATCTTGGTTTGCTTTTCTCTTATTATGAATGAAATTAAACATACTTTCAAGTGGCTAGGACCTTTTCCTTTTTCTTTTTCTGGAGAACAGCCATCCTAATTGGTATGAAGTAGTTGATTTCCTAGTTTTTTAGTCAGTATGTACATTTAGTCTCATGTCTCCTTAGCTTCCTTTTGGCTGTGACAACCTTTTTTCCTTGTTTTTAATAACCTGGGTGACTTGAAGGTGGCATGGTCAGTGATTCTGTAGAATGCCCCTGGACTAGGATTGCCAATATTTTCCTGATGGATGAACTGAGGTTATGGGATGTGGGAGGAAGAGGAGAGTAAAGTCCCACTTCCATCACACCGTACTGAGAATGGTTCATGACATAGACACAGGCCTGAACTCTGGCTAAGGAGTCCTTGTCGGGCTTCTCCACAATAACATTACTAATGTTGCCTTTTTTTCCTCCTTTCGTACTGTTCTCTTTGCAAGAAGGTAAAGCCCATACTAAGGAATGGAGAATTATTCACCAAGATGTGAATTTTTTTTTGCAGTAGTGGGAATCAAACTCAGGACCTTGTGCTTGCAAGGTAGGCACAGCATCACTGAGCTAAATCCCCAGCCTGGTAGTGATTTCTTAGAAAGGACATCAAACACACATGTGTAAATACCAAATAGTTTCCCTGGTATGACAAACTAAAAGTGTAAATAAGGATCAAAATGTATAACTGATAATGTGAAATAGGAAGAAAATATCTAAAGGGTTATGGGAAGTGGGAGGGGTAGGGGAAAGGAAAGAAGGGAAAAGAAAAAATATGAAAAATGGAAACAAAGTCTTTGTAAATAGGAAAGGGTGAAGGGGTTGTAGGGAGGGCAGGGGAATGGGGAAAAAGTAGGAACCAAGGTATATCATGTAAAGGTACAAGATCCTAATGATGAATGTAACTGTACTGTATACCTAAAATGTACCGATAAACTTAATGGGGGAAAAAAAGGATATCAAAAACAAAAGCACCAAAAGAAAAAGTGAGTAAATTGGACATCACTGAAATTAGAAGCTTATGCTTCAGAGGATACCATCAAGAAAAGGGAAGGACAACCCGAGTGTGTTGGTGCTGTCCCAGAGACTTAGGAGGCTGTGAGGCAGGAGGATCATCAATTTGTGGCCAGCCTGGGCAAATTAGTGAGACTCTGTCTTAAATAGAAAAAAAAAAAAAAAAGCATGCATGAGGCCCTAGGTTAAACTGTACTACTGAGA
>NW_022900934.1:558680-579616 GCF_012274545.1 Fukomys damarensis | reverse complement strand
GGGGGGGGGGGGGGAGGGGAGGTGGGAGAGGGGAGAAGGAGAGAAGAGAATTCTGGAGGCTGGGAGGACCAAGACCAAGGCCCTGGCACTTTCAAAGCAGGCACCAAAACCACTGAACTAAACCCTCAGCCCTTTTGCCTTTTATCTTTAAAGCGAAGCATGGGTACAGAAAACCTCACAAATGAGCACACTGATTAATTAGGAAGACCTTGGGGAATACCACCAGAGCAGGAAAAGGGATATCATCATCACAGGAGCTCCTTGGTCACAGCCATAGCCTCCAAAAGTGGTCTTTGCCCTAGGCTGCCATCTCTGAGACCACAGCTGTTCACATCAGTGTAGGTCTTCAAACACTGATCCAGTCGTCCTTTTCAGGATGTGATGAAGTTTGTTTCTTTTCCACATCTGTCTTTTGATTCCTCTTTAGGATAGTTCATTTGTACACCTCTATATACAGAGAACTAACCAGATGATACAGTGATTTTTGCTTACAATCTTCAAGCAGTTATAAAGAGAACTGTTCGGCTGGACATGGTAGTATGTTCCTGTAGTCCAGCTACTCACCTGTAGTCCCAGCTCCTTGGGAGACTGAGACAGGAGGATCATTTGAGTTCAAGAGTTATAGGCCAGCCTGGACAACATGGTAAGATCCTGTCTCAGAAACAAAAATCAAACAATCAAAAAAACAAAACAAAACAGGTGTGTACATCCCTGTAATCCCAGCCACCATGGAGGCTGAGAAGGATCACAAGTTTAAGGCCAGCCTGGGCAACTTAGCCTAGGCAAAATTTATAAAGAGGTGGGATGTAGCTCTGGTGTACTGCTTGCCTAGCATACATAAGGCCCTGAGTTTAATCCCTAGTACTGTCGAAGACAAAAAAAAAGAATTATATCTAGAAACTGTCCAACTATTTACTCCTTTGATCTTTCTTCCTTCCTAGTGTTCTAGGTTTTTTTCTGGTATTACTTCCTTTCTGTCTGCAAGACTCCAACAGTTCTATTATTTTAATTTTTTTCTTTTAATTGGAAAGGGGGAATTGTATATATTTATGGTGTGGTTATTGGTTCCTCTGGAGAAGGGCTACTGGTGAGAGACTCTTCATTTTCCTACACCTAAGACTGTTTCCCCTTTGCTCTAACGGTTATTGTCTTTGCTGGGCGTGGAACCCTGTGCCACGGCGCTCACCTGCTAGCACTCGAAGTGCCTTCCCCTGGCCCTGTGCTGATGAGAAGTGCACCCCCACCGAGTGGCCCCTTGCTCTTGAACTGTTTCTGATGGACTCGAGGTTGTCTTTGCCAGTGCTTTTCAGTGGTTAGGCTGTCTTGGTGAGGGCCCTCTAGGTTTCCCCTTTGTGGCCTCGTGTAGCCTCTGGAATGTGCAGTTCTTTTATCAGGTTTGGAGAGTTGTTATGCATTGTTTCTTATGACACTTTTTCAGTCCTACACTCTTTCTTCTTCCTAAAGGACTCTGACTTGTATGCTAGGCCTCTCTACTCACTCTGCTTTTCAGTCTACTTTCTCTTCAGTGTGGACTATTTTATATATAAATCTTTTTTTTTTAATGTACTAAGAAATGAGCTCAGGGCTTGCTAGGCAAGTACTCTACCACTGAGTTACATTCCCATCCCTTTAAAATTTTTATTTTGAGACAGGAATTCATGAAGTTACCCGAGCTGGCCTGTGACTTGGTCTCCAAATAACTGAGATTATAGATGTGTATCACTGTGCCCGGCTCATAAATCCATGATTTTTGTTTTGTTTTGTTTTGGTACTGGGGATTGAACCCAGGGCCTTTGTCCTGAGCTATATCTCCAACTCTTTGTTTTTTTGTAAATAGGGTCTGGCTGAGTTAATTGCCTAGGATGGATCTGAGTTTGTGATTCTTCTGACTCATTCCCTCAGAGTGCTAGGATTCCAAGCGTGCTTATGGGCTTCTATAACTCTGTCTCTTAAATTTTATGGTTGTTTCCTGCCATTGCCCTTCTTCTCTTGAGTCTTCCCACTAAGTTTTAAATTTTGGCTGTTGTGTTGCTAGTTCTACATATCCACTTGGTTCTTCCCTGTATATTTCTTTGCTGAGGGCTTGTACTTTTAATTTGTTTCAAGAGAGTTTGTGATTGCTCGTTGGGGCGCCTTTATGATGGGTGCTTTAAAATCCTTGTCAGATTCTACCATCCTGGTCTTGACATCTGTTGCCATTTCTCTTTCAAGTTGAGATTTTTCCATGGGTTAGTTTGTTTTGTGACAAATACTTTTGGCTTCTGAACATTTTGAAGACTTCGTTAGAAGCCTCTCGTCCCTATCTATTTTAGCAGGCAGGGTGCCTGTAGAGATGCAGAATGCTTGTCCTGGCCACCTAGTCAGTGTAGCCTTCAGAACCTTCTGGAGCTGTTCTCACTGGCACACCTACATGCCGCCCAGGGCCAGGCTGACACCTGGTGGACCATGCCCACGTGGGAGTGCAGTCCTCAGAGCTTACATACATGGGCAGCTCCGGGGGAAGAAGGACTCCTGAAGAAATTCAAAGGACCCCTGGTTAGGTGGGTGTGGTGTAGTGATATAGCACTTTGGAGGCTGAGGCCAGAAGATCAATTACAAGTTTGAACCCAGCCTGGGCAACTAGTGACTTAGCATGAACCCGTCTAAAAAATAAAAATCCTGGTTCTCGGGGGTGAAGCACAATCGTGTGTGTGCTGCTCTCTCACCTAGGACTAAACATGCAGCTGGAAGACATCGCCAAGCTGAAGAGTAAGTGCCACTCTCCGTCACCCCTCTGGGTGATTGGAGCCTGCCCCTGACACTTCCTTGACCCACAGTGATCCTTCTTCACCTGGAGGGAGCCATCGATGCTGTCCAGCTACCCGGAGATGGTAGCGGTATCACTAAGCCGGGAAGGTAAGGAACAAAGGCTGACGCCCTGACCCTGCCTAGGGTGGGTGACTATGGCCTTGGTGTCCACGCAGGCCTTGGACTTCACCTACTGGGGGTCTGTTGCAGGAGGGTTGGCAGCTTTCCATGGTCAGTGAGACCCTTGGGCGTCACGGCGTACTCTCACAGTCCTGCGGCTGTTTGCTCCCACTCTTGGCAGTTCATTAGATGAGGCTCTCTCTGTACCCAACCGGTGCTATTACCACCTGTTTAGGGGTCCAGGACACCCAGGTTTTTAGCAAACTAGGCCAGTAAAACTCGCCATCTTGAAGGCAGACGACTATCACTGTGACAGCACTCCTGGGCACACAGCTAATTGCTTGCTGTACTGTGACCAGGCCTGCTTTTGTTGAGGACCAAGGGCAAAGTGTGTCCTAAGGGCCCTGGGTTACCTGCCTTACTCCTGAGCCGGTCTGTTCTTCTGAGCTCTGACCCTTGCAGGTTTGCAGTTCTTGCAGACGAAGCCTCGTTCCTCAGCTTGACATTCAGGACTCCAGCCTGGCTCCTCTGCCTGCCCTGTCCTGTGCTAAATCCCAGGATTCCCCTCCAGGAACCCCATCCTTGTCTATTTCCAAAGCACTTGGGAATCCCACTCAGAAACCCTAGCCCCAGGAAGGCTCCAAGGACCCTCCCTCTACCCCATGGTGGCCCTGGCCCAAGTTCCTGGTCTTCTGCTTGGTATGTGGCTGTCGTGCCAGGACCCACTCTTATCTCCACATCTGAAGGGTCCTGAGTCCTCTCACCTTGCTTTTGTCAATCCTAAAGAGCTCAGCATTTGTTCTTAAAAAGCTGCTCACCTATAGATTCCCAAAGCTGCAAGCCTGGTCCCTGGCCAAGCTTTGGCTTCTTTTCTCTCTCTGTCAGCTATATCTTCAACCTGTTTGCTGAGGCCCAGATAACATTTCAGTCCAAGGTCTGCATCCTGGAATCACTGGACCAGATCATCCAGCACTTGGCAGGACGTGAGTCTCTGGTTCAAGTTGGGGGCATGTCATGTAAGCCCCTTTTATGCAGACGGGTGCCAGCAGGGGTGCCCTCGGCTGGCAGCCAGCACAGTTGTGTGACAACACTGGTCACACAGTTGTGTGGCAGCCTGCTGTCTTGTCTGTCCTCCCTTACGAGCAGGAGCCTGGCCTGTTGGGCTTTTCCTTTTGACTGGGACACTGAGGCATTTGTACTATTTGACTGGCCCTTGGGCTCTTTAGTGGAGCACATTCCAGCTTTGCTGTCAGGGGTTTCTTTCTGTTGTGTGTCCCAGGTAGTTCCCCTTAAAGGAGGAAAAGCGAGAGGCCTAGGTGGGTTCATTGAGCTGTGGCTTCCACCAGCTTCCTCCCCATACTACCCTGGATCCTATTTCTGCTCAGTGGTGAGGCCCAGAGGGGTTCCCAGGGGGTTGCATCATCCCAGGCTGAAACCTGTGAAACCCCTTTCTGCTGGGCGGGCTTGGGGTGGTTTTAGATGCAGGACTCTGGAGTCTTCTGAGCTCCTGGGCACTGAAGGCAGGTAGCTCCTACACTCACTTGACAATAGCCTTTTTGAGTCCAACAGACTATCTCCAAGACTCTTCTGGAGATCCTGTCCCCTCTGGCTATTCTTTGACATTCTAGGAAGAGCAGGCCCACTGCCCTCCCTTAGCACATCCCATACTTGACACTCGGTTAGCGGGGAAGCTGATTACCCCAGGAGGTGTGAGGTGGAGGTTGGCCATGTGGTCGTGCTGGCTCCTGGTCCTATGGGGTCTGGGTGAATATCACCTACATGTGGTGTGGATATCAGTTTCTTGCTGCCCCTGCAGGTGCCGGAGTGTTCACCAATACAGCTGGGCTGCAGAAGCTCATGGACATCATCCAGGTAGGAACTTAGAAATATCTCCTTTCCTGATAGAAGTCAGGGCAGGAGCTGTGGGGACTGGACAAAGGTCCCACACCACATATTTCTGGTTAGCAAACTCATAAGTATTTCCTCCTGCCTTGAACCCACTGTAGTCCTCTAAGGGAAGTCATACTTGGCTGTCCAGTGGCCAGACACACCCAGGTATAGCACCTAGGCTAAAGCCAGAAGCATCTTATCCCTGCCAACATCCTTCAGGATTGGGCAGGACCCCTTGGTTTAAAGACAGGCCCAGCAGCTCCAAATGGGCTCAAACCAGGGAATATCTGGAGACAAGTGACTTACTGAGCAATTTCTCAGGGGAAAGACAGATGGGGGCCTTGTGAATGCCCTGTTCTATGAGCCCCTGATGAAGATAGACAAAAGTATAGGAGCTCCTAACAGATATGTCTGTGAGAGGCTCTGACAGAGAGATCGTGTGACTGCAGGAGCATCTGACAGTGTGACAGCGGGAGCCTCTGACAGAGACACAGTGTGACTGTGAGAACACGTCACAGCGAGACAGTGTGACTTTGGGAGCATCTGACAGAGACACTGTTACTATCTCAGAATGTGACTGCGGGAGCCCCTGACAGAGGGACAGTGTGACTGGGAGCACCTGACAGAGGGACAGTGTGACTGAGAGCACCTGACAGAGGGACAGTGTGACTGAGAGCACCTGACAGAGGGACAGTGTGACTGAGAGCACCTGACAGAGGGACAGTGTGACTGCGGGAGCCCCTGACAGAGAGACAGTGTGACTGAGAGAACACGTCACAGCGAGACAGTGTGACTTTGGGAGCATCTGACAGAGACACTGTTACTATCTCAGAATGTGACTGCGGGAGCCCCTGACAGAGGGACAGTGTGACTGCGGGAGCCCCTGACAGAGAGACAGGGTGACTGCGGGATCCCCTGACAGAGGGACAGTGTGACTGGGAGCACCTGACAGAGGGACAGTGTGACTGAGAGCACCTGACAGAGGGACAGTGTGACTGAGAGCACCTGACAGAGGGACAGTGTGACTGCGGGAGCCCCTGACAGAGGGACAGTTTGACTGTGGGAGCCCCTGACAGAGAGACAGTGTGACTGGGAGCACCTGACAGAGGGACAGTGTGACTGCGAGCACCTGACAGAGGGACAGTGTGACTGAGAGCACCTGACAGAGGGACAGTGTGACTGCGGGAGCCCCTGACAGAGAGACAGGGTGACTGAGAGAACACGTCACAGCGAGACAGTGTGACTTTGGGAGCATCTGACAGAGACACTGTTACTATCTCAGAATGTGACTGCGGGAGCACCTGACAGAGGGACAGTGTGACTGCGGGAGCCCCTGACAGAGGGACAGTGTGACTGGGAGCATCTGAGAGAGGGACAGTGTGACTGCGGGAGCCCCTGACAGAGGGACAGTATGACTGGGAGCACCTGAGAGAGGGACAGTGTGACTGGGAGCACCTGAGAGAGGGACAGTGTGACTGCGGGAGCCCCTGACAGAGGGACAGTGTGACTGGGAGCACCTGACAGAGGGACAGTGTGACTGCGGGAGCCCCTGACAGAGGGACAGTGTGACTGGGAGCACCTGACAGAGGGACAGTGTGACTGCGGGAGCCCCTGACAGAGGGACAGTGTGACTGGGGGAGCCCCTGACGGAGGGACGGTGTGACTGGGAGCACCTGACGGAGGGACAGTGTGACTGCGGGAGCCCCTGACAGAGGGACAGTGTGACTGGGAGCACCTGACAGAGGGACAGTGTGACTGGGAGCCCCTGACAGAGGGACAGTGTGACTGCGGGAGCCCCTGACAGAGAGACAGTGTGACTGGGAGCACCTGACAGAGGGACAGTGTGACTGGGAGCCCCTGACAGAGGGACAGTGTGACTGCGGGAGCCCCTGACAGAGAGACAGTGTGACTGGGAGCACCTGACAGAGGGACAGTGTGACTGGGAGCCCCTGACAGAGGGACAGTGTGACTGCGGGAGCCCCTGACAGAGAGACAGTGTGACTGGGAGCACCTGACAGAGGGACAGTGTGACTGGGAGCCCCTGACAGAGGGACAGTGTGACTGCGGGAGCCCCTGACAGAGAGACAGTGTGACTGGGAGCACCTGACAGAGGGACAGTGTGACTGGGAGCCCCTGACAGAGGGACAGTGTGACTGCGGGAGCCCCTGACAGAGAGACAGTGTGACTGGGAGCACCTGACAGAGGGACAGTGTGACTGGGAGCCCCTGACAGAGGGACAGTGTGACTGCGGGAGCCCCTGACAGAGAGACAGTGTGACTGGGAGCACCTGACAGAGGGACAGTGTGACTGGGAGCCCCTGACAGAGGGACAGTGTGACTGCGGGAGCCCCTGACAGAGAGACAGTGTGACTGGGAGCACCTGACAGAGGGACAGTGTGACTGGGAGCCCCTGACAGAGGGACAGTGTGACTGCGGGAGCCCCTGACAGAGAGACAGTGTGACTGGGAGCACCTGACAGAGGGACAGTGTGACTGGGAGCCCCTGACAGAGGGACAGTGTGACTGCGGGAGCCCCTGACAGAGAGACAGTGTGACTGGGAGCACCTGACAGAGGGACAGTGTGACTGGGAGCCCCTGACAGAGGGACAGTGTGACTGCGGGAGCCCCTGACAGAGAGACAGTGTGACTGGGAGCACCTGACAGAGGGACAGTGTGACTGGGAGCCCCTGACAGAGGGACAGTGTGACTGCGGGAGCCCCTGACAGAGAGACAGTGTGACTGGGAGCACCTGACAGAGGGACAGTGTGACTGGGAGCACCTGACAGAGGGACAGTGTGACTGCGGGAGCCCCTGACAGAGGGACAGTGTGACTGAGAGCACCTGACAGAGGGACAGTGTGACTGAGAGCACCTGACAGAGGGACAGTGTGACTGCGGGAGCACCTGACAGGGACAGTGTGACTGGGAGCACCTGACAGAGACGATTTGGCTGTGTGAGAACTCTGACAAACGTGACTGCGTGAGGACCCTGAAAGACACAGAGAAACACAATTGTAGAAGTCCCTGATAGAGAAGAGGGTGGCTGTGGGCACTCCTGTTGAAGAAAGCAGGAATATGGAAGCCTCTGACTGAGAGAGAAATGTGACTGTGGAGTCACTGGAAGAGGGAAAGAGACAGCAAGACAGACTGGTCTCAGGTCTCTTCCTGCTCCATAATGTGCAGTTTAGTAGCACCCTTCTCCCACTCTGTGTGAGGTCCAGCTGTCTTCCTTTGGCCCACCTGAGCCATTTCCTCGGCTCCAGTGGATAAGCCAGTATCTGCCAGTGTGGTTCTCCACCTTCCCATCAGTGGAGGTTTCTCCTCAAAAATCCCTTGAATCCAAAGCAGGTCACCCTGTTGGTTTGCAATTTCCTTTGGCTGCCGCTCTTTGCCAGTGATAGCTCCCCTGCCTGGCCCTGGAGGTGCTGGGCTGGCCAGATCCTCACTAGCATGCCCTTGAGGGAGGGACTGTGACTAATGAGTTGCTCATCTCACACCTGCTTCCTGAGCACCTTGCAGTTGCCAGGTACTCCCACCAGGACGTGAGTGTGCAGCTTGGGCAGTGCTCACAGGGCTGCCACAGGACCTTTTCGGGCCACAGAAAGCCAGTCCGAGGTAGGACGTGCAGAAAGTGGGGCTGAGTTTCTCAGAATGGAGCCCCTGCCCCTTGCTCACTAAGTCAGATAGGCAGTAGGCATTCAGCACGCACGCAAGAGTGGGGCGAGGTTTTCCCTTCATGCCTTGTCCTGCCCAGATGTCAGTGCTGTTTTCTTAATCACCAAGGGTTGTCAGAGCTCTTCCTTTCTCCACGTTTGGCAAACCCGTTCAGGTGTTTCAGGGCCAAGTGATGTGTCATCCAGAGATGGAGCCAAGTTCAGACGGCAGCTCCTGTCCTTTAAGTTTAAAAGTGAGTTGACTGCTGTGCATTCCTCAGGAAGCTCATGGTTATTATGAGGCCCCTAGCAGGGTCAGGGAGCTCTGTCCTTTTCTGAGAGGCAGGTGGGTCCACAGGGAGTGAGGTATCTCTAGACTGCCCACGTGGAGTACAGGGAGGAGTGGGCCGGACTTCCTCAACTCCAGTCCCCCTCACAGTTTGCGTCAGAGAGAGGGTCTCAGCCTATGACCGAGGTGTGCGGGGAACAGCCTGCTGATGAAGCCCTGCAGGAGCAGGTGCCGGTGCAGAAGCAGAAATGCCACTGAGAGAACACTGAGGCCCCACTCATCCAGCCTAGATGGGAAGCTGGTCCCCCCTGGTGCTTCTGGAGGCTGGCACAGGGACTACCTAGCATGGCCAGCCAGGCCGAATGGGCATCAGATAGGAGACAGTGTCCTCAGGGTTCTCACCAAGGGCAGTGTGCTGGGACATGCATTTGGAGATGTGCAGTTTAAGTGGTGATGAAATCTGCGAGCGCGGTAGTGGGGTTTCAAGGAAGGTGGGCAGTGCTGACAGGCATCCTGTGCAGGGAACAGGTCACCATGGGGTCCCCCATGATCCCCAGAGATGAGGCAGCATGGCCATGTGTAAGATTCCTACCTGACCCTTGATGTGTGTGGGCCGCTCCTGGAGCCTCCACCCCAACATGAGCTTCTGTTGTGTCTGTCTCTGCAGACCAAGGCTTTGGTAAAATGCAGAGCTTGGTGTGTGAAGCCTGAAGATGGCCCTTCTCTCCCCTACTTCCTTTCTCCTCCACAGATTAGATCCTGGATGGCACAGCCCCAGGAGACAGTTACATTATGTATCTTTGTTTCGAGACAATCATGTCCAGCCTGGACCCCCGTGGGCCCTGTGGCAGTGGTAACCCGCCTTCCTACACTAAAATAGAGCACTGGATGCCAGGTGGCCCTCAGCTCATCAGGCTATGGTTCCACCTGGTCCCAGCTATAAAGCATAATTTTGCTTTCTTTCTTGCTGTTTTCCCATTTTTCATCATCTCCCACTGCTCTCCCCAGCTTTGGACCCTACGCTGTGTGGGTTGCAGTGAAGATAGCTATAGACTGTGCTCATATCAGACTGTGCTCTCTGAGGTACATAACCTGTACACGCTGTGCACAGGTGTATATGTACACAGACGCGTGCATGTACCCATACCCATGCAGCACCCCAAAGACAGATGCTTCGGCTCCAGCAGTGTGTGCATGGCATACCGTGGCATGTCCTCACTTTGGGCAGCCTTGGATTCTCTGGTTTGCTGAGAACCTGCTTGTTGGTTCATAAGGTCTGTTTGTACTGTCTCAGTCCCTAGTGTACTTTGCAGAGTGACTGTTAGCTCAGTTTCCTCTCTGTTTTCCTGTGGATGATTCCCATTTCTCACTGTTGGGGCAGTGCCTCCTGGAGCCAGTGGGAGTCCTATGGAAGCTGCTGTGCCTGTCCCTGTGCTCTGAAGCCAGTGGACTGCACTGATGTGGCCAGTTTGCTAAGCAAACCCTGCCACAGTTTCTTGCCCTCCCTGTAGTGAGCATTGTATACGTTTTGGCCAGTTACCCTTCCTTTTCTGTGAGCCTTTCCTTTGTGTTAATTTTGTTTTGTTTTGTTTTTACTGGTTTGCAGGGCTCTTCATAAATCTTAACTATTGAGCCATAGGCAGTATGTGTGCTTTCTGCATGTCTTTTTCCATCTTTGGGAGGGTTCAAGTCTCGTATGGTAAAGACGTCTGTCCCATGGTTTGTGTCTCCTGACCTATCTGGTCAGCTGGTTTCCTCTGGTTTCCAGCTTTATGTGGAGTTGTCTAGCTTAGTGCCTAGGCTTTGAATCAGTTTACAGGTCTCTCTGAGGGATGCAGGGGGCACAGGTCTACCTTTTCCTGGCATAAGTCAGATGTTTGCTGTCCTTAGGCTCCACCTTGCTTCCGTCATTGGTGTCATTTTACTACTCATTCTTATTTGCTGTTGTCCTGAGACTCTGGTGTCAGCTTGTTCATGTCCTGTGGGAATCTTGTGTGGTCTTGACTGTGATGTGTTGCATTTCCAGATTATTTTGCGATTCTAAGGGGCACAAAGGGAGGGTGGCTACATTGGCTGGAGGGGGAGTCTCACAGGTATGCAGAGATTGCCTCTGAAAGTGGGAGAAGACATACAGGTGTGAGCTTCTGCCACTTGGCTGGAGGATGCTGTCAGGCTGGATAGCAGGGCTAGGTGAGCCCCTGAGCATGTGGGCGAGTGTGGGGTGACTCAGAAAAAGACAAGGTAGCCTTAGGACTCCTTTGTGATGGGCCAAGAGGCCTTAGTTTCCCTGTCACACCACAAAAGGCTTTGTGCTCTTGCCTCAGGTTCTGACCCATGTGCTCTGCCTCCTTGCCTTTCAGATTGTGTTCAGTATGGACCCCACTGAGGGAAGCCCTGGGATCTCACAGTCCTATAAGGTGGGAGACGCCTCCAGGATGAGGGCAGGGCTGGGGCTGCCTCTAGGACCCAGTTAGGGCCTCAGCACACCTGTACATGCTCCTCCTCCAGGTGCACATACATCCTGACGTTGGACCCCGGAGGGCAGCTCAGCGGTCAGATGCCTGGAGTGCTACTGCATCTAGGAAGCAAGGTCCTGCTCCCCTGCCTGGCCTCAGTGCAAACCCAGCACCACCACTCCCTGGGCCAGGCACACCTATGGCCGCCTCACTTGCCCTCTGAAAGTCAGAGAGAGCTTAAAGGAGGCCTGACATCCTGTGAGCCAAGACTCTTTCCCCCTCCCTGGACACTCACCTAGGCAAGGTTGATCAGCGCAGACCTGTTCTCGTCCCTAGTCCAGCCAGCACTGTGATGAGGCCCTACAGGTCCTGTTCCACACTGCCAGAAGACCACTCCTTAGGCACCGAGCTCATGTCCAAGCTCCTGCATTGAGCTCAAGCCTCTCTTATGCCTCCAGGGCTCCTGCATCCTGGTGTCTTAGTGTGGGCTTGGTGAGGGGCTGCACATATGGGGCCTTGGAGCCTGGGATCTTGGAACACTGGGGTTCTTGAGTGGAGCCAGTCCTACCGACCCCACATGCTATTTAGCTTTGGTGGCCAACAGTGAGTGTGGTTTCACAGCTGAAGCTCCTGGGAGCTGTTAGGTCAGGCACCTGCAGGTCCGGTGCGGCTCTCAAGGGGTCTCACAGCACTGCCTTTGCCTTTGGGCATCTCTGTGCCCTTTATTTCTGTGGACCACTCTTTCTCTGGCTGCTGGCTGACTCAGGCCACAGGCTGCCTTGGAGAAAGTGTGGATGGGGTTTGAGTGTGCCTCGCCTAGTGGGAAGAAAAGGGAATGGCTGGGAAAGATCAGCCTAATCTTGGGTGTGGCCTTACAACAGGGCCTCTTCCTTCAGGAAGTGTCTTTCCTGAGGCTGGGGACAGCATTTATGAGGCCATAGGAGCCCTGTGGGTTGGTCAGATAGAAGAGGCCAAGTAGTGTTTTTGTACCTCTGAAATCATATGACTTCTCAGAACTAGCCCTTGCTGGGTAGAGTGCTTCTTGGAAATTAGCTCATTGAGGTGGACTGCTTCTTGCAAGGCAGCCCTGAGCAGGACAGATTGTTTCCCAAGATTGACAAAACTCCTCAGGCCTGAAAATGTGGCTTTGCCTTTTTCAGGAAATTTGCCCTTGTCCCTGCTGGCGCCTGATCCTGCCTTTAGAGTCTTGTTTAAGGTCATTCTACTGGTGCTGTTTTAATTTCTGGAACTTCCGAAGATCGTTGGAGCAAGTTGGAGGCGGTAGCCGCGCTCCAGTCAGCCAGGCACTGTGAGGAACTATGAGCTTCCTCTGAACCAGTGACCTTGCTTGATGCTGACGTGACCAGTCTGGGAACTTGCTGTGTCTCTGTCTTTTGCAATTGTGCTTGGAATGTCAGGAGGTCAAATAGTTTCCTTCCTATGTGCTTTTGGCAGAGTGGCTCTGAGCCCTGTGCCACATGTCACCATTTCTGCAAAAATTTGGGGTTAGGATTGGCTAACCCCTCTCTAGGAGTCACCTAGCATTCTCCTGGGCCTCTGTCCTGCTTCCCAGACTCCTAACCCTCATGGAGGGGTCCAGCTTGCAGGCCGAGCTTGATCTCGGGCAGAACTCATTCTGACTGCTGCACTCTGGGCCCGTGGCTGCCGGTGGGTGGGGAAGGTGATGCTGTCATCCCAGTCCATCTCTCACCCCTATTGCCCTGCAGGGAAGGTACTCAGCTACTGGTGCTTCAGCCCGGGCCACAGCATGCGGGAGCTGCTCTGCCAGGGCGTCCGCACCCTCATCCTGACCAGCGGCACACTGGCCCCGCTCTCCTCCTTCGCCCTGGAGATGCAGATGTATGGGCTGAGTACTGGGGACGTTCTGGGTGTGGGGCGTGCTGGCCCGGGGTTATACGCCAAGTTTCTGGCTGTCCCAGACCTGAGGGGCCGCCCGTGGTCTGTCCTAGCCCCTTCCCAGTCTTACTGGAGAACCCACACGTCATCGAGAAGCACCAGCTCTGGGTGGGGGTCATCCCCCGAGGCCCCGATGGAGCAGAGCTGAGCTCTGCATTTGACAAGCGGTAAGGGGTTCTGGTCTTGGGACCACACTGAAGTGGGGTGGGGCCTGTGGCTGAGCCCTGGGACTTACAGTAAATACCACTCTGGCTTTGAGCAGGTTTTCTGAGGAGTGCTTGTCCTCTCTGGGAAAGACGCTGGGTAAGTGTGCTCCACATGGGAGCCTGTCTCCTTAGGGAAGCCTGCGTCCCCAGCTGTCCCACTGGGGCCAGCATACGCAGTCTCTCTTCCCAAGAGCCGGTGGAAGTCTGCAGATGCCCCGCACCTGTCCTGACCAGCCCTGTGCTTCCAGGCAACATCGCCCGTGTAGTGCCTCATGGGCTCCTAGTCTTCTTCCCTTCCTACCCTGTCATGGAGAAAAGCCTGGCATTCTGGCGGGTACGACCCTCCCCTCTGTGTGTTCTCTTGGGCAGGGCACCTCAGAGAGGCCAGGTGTCTGGGCAGGGTGGGTGGGCAGTGCCAGGGTACATAGGAGGCTGTGGAGGCCCCCAGCTTGCACAGGTCTGATGGGTGGAATGACTGGCCTGTCCGCATCCTGACTCCTTCCTCAGGCCCGAGACTTGGCCAGGAAGATGGAGGCGCTGAAACCTCTGTTTGTGGAGCCCAGGAGCAAAGGCAACTTCTCTGAGGTCTGTGTGCTCAATCTGGACTCTGGGCATGCTGCCCCCGCAGCTCCTTGAGGCTCCTGGAATGGCCCCCATCCTTGGCTCAGGGCTCTGGCTGGCTCCAGGCTGCCTCTTCAGGGGCCTGTGCTTCCCCCCGGTCCCTGGGTGTGTAGCTGTTTAGAAAGTTGCTGCAAGCATTTGGACATGGTTACAATGAGAGCTGACCCTTATGCCCTACCTGCTACCCTCACCCTGGGTTCCCCATGTTCACGGGGAAACACTGAACAGCTTTGGGTGCTGCATGTGGGTCAGTGTGGCTGGGATGATGCCTTCATCTCAGGATGAGATGTGGGATCATCATGACTTGAGGAAGGGTCTGGGGCTCAAAGCTCAGGGTAACCGTCCTCTCCTTCTAGGTTATTGATGCTTATTACCAGCGTGTCACCTCCCCTGGGTCTAGTGGGGCTACCTTCCTAGCTGTGTGCCGGGGCAAGGTGAGGCCTTTGCGAGTCCTCATCCCCTGCCTGGCCTCTGGTAGGGGTCAGGGCTCATCAGCAGACTTGGCCCTGGGGGCACAGGCCCACACCTGCCTTGGGCCCCACATGGAGCAAACAAATGAGGGAGTGTGCTATGGGCCTTCCTGGGCCCTGGCCCAGGCCAAGGAGAGGCAAGACGTAGGTTCTGAGTAGGGGAGGGTTGGTCATGGGGTTCCGGGAGCTAGGGAGGGCCTGGCCTAATAGAGGAGTTTCCTTCTACCCCTACCTGTAGTAGGGGAGGTGGCTGTAGGGTTAGGGTATGGGCAGACTCTTGAGGAAAGTGCCAGGCTTTGGTAGAAGCAAGCAGGGAAGAGGAATGCACATTGCCCCCAGGCACTTCCAGGGTCTGTGTCCTTAGGCCAGCGAGGGGCTGGACTTCTCAGATGTAAATGGCCGGGGTGTGATCATCACGGGTCTCCCATACCCACCACGCATGGACCCACGGGTTGTCCTCAAGATGCAGTTCCTGGATGAGATGCGGGGCCAGAGCCAAGCTGGAGGTCAGGTGAGACACTACAGGGCCAGGGGCAAGGAAAGAACAAGGACCCAGTGACCAGGGGTCTCTGTGGCTGAGACCCTTGCCCTGTAGTTCCTCTCAGGGCAAGAATGGTACCGGCAGCAAGCATCCAGGGCTGTGAACCAGGCCATTGGGCGGGTGATCAGGCACCGCCATGACTATGGGGCCATCTTCTTGTGTGACCACAGGTACTGACAGGCTCCACCTAGCCACCCTGCATACTCCCACTGCTCAAGGCCCTTTCTACGCCCTGGACCTTCCCCTGCATGAAGGCTGTGGCAGCCTCTGGCTCTGTGGGGTCTGAGCTTCATGGCTCCACTTGGAGACCTGTGTGCAGTGTTGTGGGCTACAGGGCAGGGATGGCCTCGGGCCCTTGAGCAGAGGACACTGGGCTGACGGCTGTGTACCCTTCCAGGTTCTCCTATGCAGACGCCAAAGCCCAGCTGCCCTCCTGGGTGCGCCCCTACATCAAAGTGTACAACAACTTTGGCCATGTCATCCGGGATGTAGCCCAGTTCTTCCGTGTTGCTCAGAAAATTGTGAGCACCCAAATGCCCAGCTGGCTGTGCCCCACACTCTGCCCAAGGTGGGGATGGGTATCCCCCACCCCAAGGAGCCACAGAAGAAGGCCTCACATACCCTTTGCTGTGCAGATGCCAACCCCAGTCCCCAAGTCTCTGGACCCAGGTGTGGGTGACGAAAAAGCTGCTGCCAAGGTGACCACATCACCTGGACCCCTCTTCTCAACCAGAAAAGCCACAAGTCTAGACGTGCATGTGCCCAGCCTGAGGCAGAAACCAGCAGGTGTGTGGGGCCGGATGAGGACCATACAGGGCAGAGGCAGGAGCCTGCCTGGCAGGACTAGTAGCTTCCTTGTAGTCTGGTCCCCTTGTAAGCTTGGCTGCCATATGAATGCTCCTGCAGGATCGCCAGCTGCCGAGGACCCAGAGAGCAACCTGTGTGTGGAGTATGAGCAGGAGCCGGCCACTGCCCAGTGGAAGCCCATGGGGCTGCTGGCTGCCCTGGAGCACAGCGAGCAAAAGGCTGGGGCACCTGAGGCCAACTCTGGGAAGGTGGTTTACAGCAGGGGGAGATGCCTGAGGACTACCCATTTGGCCTTGACACCTTTCTTCTTACTGCTCAGTTCCCTTCCCAGTGGGCAGGTGGAAAAATGGACCCCCAGGCCACTTGCTCCCCTGCAGAGGTGTACTCTGGCCCTTAGACAGCTCCCACTACACTGGCTCCCTGGCAAGTCAGCCTGGCAAAGTCCACAAGGTCTCGTGCCTCCCGCCACCTGTTGCATCCAAAGCTGCCCTTTCTTAAGTCATGGTCTGTGAAATGGGACCCCGAGTTCCTTCTCCCCTTTCCCCTATGGCTTTTGCCTTGTAGCCCATAATTTCCCGAGCCGCACTTGGAGCCCCTCCGTACTTCCTGCTTTCTGGGAGCCATTCCTTCACCTCCATTCCTGCTCTGCAGGCCCCTGAACTGAGCCTGTGCTAATAGTCCACAGTTAGCACAAAACTGTCCTTGTGGCTACTGT
This sequence comes from Fukomys damarensis, assembly GCF_012274545.1. NCBI lineage: Eukaryota > Metazoa > Chordata > Mammalia > Rodentia > Bathyergidae > Fukomys > Fukomys damarensis. The sequence goes on along the minus strand of NW_022900934.1, from coordinate 563,147 downwards.
GACACACTGCTACCTGCAAGCCGTGAGGACTGGTGGCGTGGGCTCAGAAGATGGCATGGGCTTCTGGCAAGACATCCTCCTCCACTGGGCTGTTCCGGCTCTTACAGGGATCCTGGGGATCCAGGGTTACCATAGGTACTCTCAGGGTTTGGGTTGAGACCACAGCTGTGTCCCCTTTAGGCACTTGGTCGCTCTACCTTGTCCCTTCAGTGTGAGAAGAGGCTGGCTGATGAGCAGAGAGGAGGAAGGAAGAAGGTCCGGCTGGTCAGCTACCGGGTATGTGAGCCCTCCCTGCAATCTCCCTGGCTACTCATGCAGTCTGGAAATCTGGCTCCTGCATGGGTGGCCTCCAACCAAGCAGGGGTGTGAGCCAGAGCAGACCCATGGAAATGGACTTTGCGGGTAGCTGAGATGTTGAGTTTGCTGTTCCTTCTGTGAGTGGCATGAGAGCTCATCTTCCTTTTCCAGCCAGAATCTGGCCCTGTCCCTGGGCACATTTCTGTCGGGCCTGCAGCCATCCATGATTCTTCCAGCTATGGTGGACCACTGTCCTCTTGGCCCTGGCTTTTCCTGAGTTGTAGCTCTGGCCTGTGTGAGGCAGTACAGCATGTCCCCAGTCTCAGATGAAAGCAACTGATTTACAGGCTGAGACAGGAAGCCCCTTTGCCTGCTGGAAAGCCCCAAGTGTGGTTGCTTTTGTCCACATCCCTCAGCTTCTGGGAAGAACCAGGCTGTGCCCAGGTAGGGCTGGTGCCTGCAGGAAGTGTACTGGCTGCTAAGAGGCTAGGCCCTCTGTGGGCTGGGCTGGGCTGGGCAGGGCAAGGTGGGGGCTGCCTGTGCCATCTTTGCTTTGGTTTCTTTGGGTCTGAGGCATGCAGAAGTAGGGAGGAGCCCGTTGAGCACACCCCTTGCCATGAGCTGCTGATTTTCAGAGCTCAGCTGTAGCTGCACCTGCCTTGGGGAGGAGTACCTGTGGATTCTGCAGGCCTCCTGGCTGCCTCTGGTGTGACCCAATCAGGCTTGAGGCCACCCATGCTCCAGGACTGGAGCTTTTTTTCCAGGGACCCTCTACCCTCTATTCCTCACCAGGCAGGGGAACCGACAGTCCCTGGGAGTCTTGGGCTCTGCACTGTCCCAGGGCCACGAGGGAAAGGGCTAGTCCTGACAGTGGCCTTGGCCATGTGCTCATCAGGAGGAGCCAGCACCTGGTACACAGGAAGAGAGAGCCAAGCTGTTCATGGTGGCTGTGAAGCAGACACTGAGCCAAGCTAGTTTTGACACCTTTACCCAGGCCCTGAAGGTCTACAAGAGTTCCGATGACCTCACAGCACTGATGGCCTGCCTCAGCTGCCTCTTTGCTGAAGACCCCAAGAAGCACACACTGCTCCAAGGTGCCCTGGCCTGCAGAAGGCTCTCCCATGGAAAGGGCCACAGCTATGGGGTGGGTGGGGGCTGCCAGAATGGGCAGGAGGCTACTAGGGCCCAAAGTTGTTCCTACTTCCTAGAAGGGGCCAGATAGTAAGCAGTGGTCCCCAGGGTCCCCAACCCTGTGGCTGAAGGGCATGGAGTCCACAAGTCTGGACTTACCCTCCTCAATAGGCTTCTACCAGTTTGTGCGGCCCCACCACAAACAACAGTTTGAGGACATCTGCATTCAGCTCACTGGTCAAGGCTGCAGTAGCTGGCCAGAGCCTAGCCTTTCCCACAGGCAGCAGGCACTGCCAGCCCTGGGACCCAGTGGTGAGTGGCCCAATGGGGATAACAGCCTCAGACCCAGGAATGGGGACACCTGGAGTGCTGGGGTGGTTGGGCTTGGCCCAGCTGCCCTGCTCCTGTGTGGGGTGATGAGGGTCCCTGTGGGGTGAGCGCAGTGGTGAGTCCAGGCTCCCACAAGAGACCTGCATTTGGGAATTCGGGTCATATGTCATGGTCCTGTACTAGCATCGGTCTGCCCCCTTCTTGCCTCTGACTGAGCAGAATTGAGTCCATCTAGAGTGACAGCACCTGCTCCCATGCTTGCTGAAGATCAGTCCACCCTAGGGTTTCCCAGAGAGGCCTCGGCTGTCCTCCACTGCCCAGCCCCCAGCTGAGGGACAAAGCCCTGCCCCTCCCAGTGGGTCTAGCAGCTTCCCCAGGTGCCCAAGGCTTCTGTGTGTCCGGTCCAAGAGGGATGCAAGTCCTGGTCACCCCCGGCCAGGCCTGCCTTCTGTCCTGGATTCTTGAGGTCCTCAGGAACATGTTTCTTCAGGAAAGAGGGATCCTGAGTCCAAGCTGAACCGATCCAAGGAGGTGGCCAAGCAGCTAGATGCTGGAGTGCACCTGAACCGGGGCAAGCCTCACCTGTCTACCAGGCTACCTCCCACAGGTACCTGGCTCCTGCAGACATCATGTCAGGTCTGCAGTTGTAAGAGGATCAGGTGTCATAGTCTGGCTTAAGAGCTGCTTTGAACCAGTCATCCCCGAAGCTAAAGGGCACTGTGTGTGTGGGGGGGGTCTCTTGTGCTACACTCGATTCTGCATCCTGCAGTTGTCCCAGCCAACATGAAGGGCTCTCCAGTAGTTCCTGGGAGGAAAGGCAGGCAGAAGTGAGAGGAACTCTGGATCCCCAACACTGTCCCCAAGCCATGCTGTATACACCTGTCTAGGAGATGCCTGCGGCCATCCAGAAGTGCAGTCCAGAGTAGAACAGCAGGGCCGGTCTGCTGTGAGTGCCTATCTGGCAGATGTCCGCAAGGCCCTGGGGTCCACAGGCTACAGCCAGCTCTTGGCTGCACTGAAGGCATACAAACAGGATGACAACCTTGACAAGGTGATGGCTGTGCTGGCCGCACTGACCACTGCAAGGCCCGAGGACCTTCCCCTGTTGCAAAGCAAGTGATCCCTGCTGGGGGTGAGGCGGGACAAGGGTGGTATGGAGAAAGGGGGTAGACCGGGCTAGACAGTGTTCAGGAAAGGGCTCAGTCTGAACAAAGCTCCCCACAGGGTTCAACATGTTCGTGCGTCCCCACCACAAGCAGCGCTTCCTGCAGACCTGTGCAGACCTGATGGGCCTGCCTGCCTCAGGCACAGAACTACTGGGCCCCCAGGAAGAGAGCCCCACCACTCCTGAACTTTCCAGTGGGGCTCCCCAACCAGGTGGGGGTCTGGCAGCCTGCTCTTACACCCTTCCCTGTTGGCCCCCCAGGGGTTCAGGAGGAAGCACCTGACAGCCCAGACTTCCATCTGCAGGTCCTTCACAGTTACAGAGACCCAGAAGGATCCAGAGCAAGATCTCCTTCCTTAGACACACACCAGATGATCATGAGGAACCCAGCCTGCCCCCTGGGCTTCCTGACCATGGTAAACCATAGGAGGGGCTGCAGGGACTACCAGGCTTGGGGGTGCACTGGAGTGGGCCCAGCAAACTCAGGCAGGCCTCTTGCAGCAGGCTTCTCGTGCCCAGGCTGCAGGGCAGAGGACACAGTGACCTTCCAGTGCCTCTCCTGTGACTTGCACCGCTGCCAGGCCTGTTGGCAACAGCACCTCCAGGTTGGTGCCTGGCTCTCTGGTCCCTACCAGGCATCACTGCGGGTGTTCTGCCAAGGAGGGTGGGGGCACACTGTCAGCCATTTGCAGTGCCCAGCAGGCATGCCTAGCGGCCTCTGTCTCCACAGGGCTCTAGGACATGTCCAGCCTGCTTTGCTGCCACCAGGAAGCAGAGCCTCACACAGGTCTTCTGGCCAAAGCCCCAGTGAGCATCCCTGGAGACTCCAGGCTCCTGACATGGCTCTACACTGGCCTGTCCAGGCCCACTGTGGGCTTCAGACAGATGGGAGCTGTGGCTCTTGGCATCTGAGCCCACCCCTGAGAAGATCGGGTGGGTCACCTGGAAGATGTCTCCTTCTGGGAGATTTTCCTGTGGCTGGCTTGTGAGTGCTGCTGCTTGAGCTGTGTGCCTGCTCTTACTCAGGGTGGGGTCTAATAAAAGTGTGGACAGTGGCACCCTAAGTGTTCATCACTTTGAGCGAGCCCTACAGGATCTGGTCCGTGGGCACCATCTTCCCCTCCATGGGTGGCCACACTGGTGCCGGCCACGCCCCAGGGTTCAGTCCAGGGCGGTTCCGGGAGGGGTCTCCCGTGGGCTGGGAACCGCCCTGCCCAGCACTGGGGTCAGCTGGCAGGGTGGGGGTGGGTGGAAGTAGGGGGTTCCCGCGGGGCGTGACGAGGCTGGCCCGCCCGCCCTTTGTGGCCCTATACTTGCCTGGCAGCGGAGCTAGAGCACGTGGGGCGGAGAGCCGGGCTGCGCTCTGTGGGCGAACAAGGGCTCGGCGGCGCCAGATGTACACTGTGCCGCGCCCCACTCCAGCGAGGACCATGAGGGCGCCAGAGAGGCGGGGTCAGCCGCTGTCCCACCGTCCGTGGGCTTTGCCAGCCCTGCTGCTGGCGCTGGCCTTGCGCGGGGCGGCGGATACACCCACGTTCCCGTGG
>NW_022900934.1:548402-558554 GCF_012274545.1 Fukomys damarensis | reverse complement strand
CCCGCCGCGCCACTACACGCAATTCTGGAACTACCTGGAGCGCTGCCGCTACTGCAATGTCATCTGCGGGGAGCAGGAGGAAGAGGCGCGGCCCTGCAGCGCCACCCACAACCGCGCCTGCCGCTGCCGCCCGGGCTTCTTCGCACACTCCGGCTTCTGCCTGGAGCACAAGCTGTGTCCACCCGGCACCGGCGTAGCCGCCCCGGGTGGGTGGTGGGCGTGGAGAGGGTGCCCGCGCTCTCTGGCAGAGAAAGGCACCGCGCTGACCCTGCTCTCCTCTCCTGCCAGGCACCCCCAGCCAGAATACGCAGTGCCAGCCTTGTCCCGCAGGCACTTTCTCAGCCAGCAGCTCGAGCTCGGAGGAGTGCCGCCCCCACCGCAACTGCACGGCTCTGGGCCTTGCCCTCAACGTGCCAGGCTCCTCCTCCTGGGACGCCCAGTGCACCAGCTGCGCTGGCTTCCCGCTGGGGCCCGGCGAGCCAGGTAAGCAGGGTGTGTGGGGCTGGGGACCCCACAGAAGCTCTTCTGGAGGGCGCGGAGAGTAAAAATGCAGGTAGGAGCGGGGTCTTGGGCACACTCCACCCCCCACTCCCCCAGGTAGCGCTGGAAAGCGCTCCCAGTCCGCTTGAGGTTGGAGCGCCTGAGGGAAGGGGCCGATCCTCGGTCACCTGGAACCCTGTCCTGGGCCTCCCGCGCTCAACGGGTGGCTTCCCCCTCTCCACCTCCGCCGGCACAGCTGACGTTTCCATCGCCTACCCAGTGCAGTTCCCTTGCTCTAGGAACTCTGTGACACGCACCCTCCCCTGCACTGTCTTGCAGGGACCGAGGAGTGCGACCTTGCTGTCATCGACTTCGTGGCTTTCCAGGACATCTCCTTCAAAAGGCTACAGCGGTTGCAGCAGGCCCTAGGGGGCCCAGGGGATCAGGGCCTGTCGCCATCCAGGGAGGGCCGTGCGGCCTTGCAGGTGAAGCTGCGAAGGCGGCTGTCTGAGCTCCGCGGGGCGCGGGATGTGCCACTACTCCTGCAGCTGCTGGCCGCGCTGCGCTCTGCAGGGTTGCCAGGGCTGGAGCGGAGCATCCGCGCTCGCTTCCTCCCAGCCGGCTGAGCCACAGCCTGATCCCAGTCCCGTGCCAGCATGGGCCTCAACCGCACCGAAGAGATTTCTCAAAGTTTATTTTATAAAGCCATTTCTTAATCCTGTTGTCCTCAAGTTGTGCCTCTGCTCTTGGAGCGAAAGCACGCCTGAGCAGAAGGGCCAGTCATATCTCACCAAGGTGTTTCCTGCCCCACTGCACCCCGGACAGAGACAGACTACCCATCCCCTGTGCTCACTTGGGTCCTATCTGGGCAGGTGCAGCAGCGACGGCCATGACCACCCCACTCTCCCTGTCTGCCCCAGACTCCCTCGTGAGCCCCCAATCTTGCTCAGTGGCAGGACAGCACTGATGGATGGCAGGCAATGACACTGTTCCAGGGATCTCGAGAAATCCCAGGGGTCAGGCCAAGGCTGTTCCTGTTTCTAAGGCTTCTGAGGCTGAGGGGCCTCGAGTTTGTGCAGACTGACCAGGAGGACTGCTCCAACTGCCCCTTGACCTCCCAGGTGGCCAGATCCTTCCTGAGGCTGGCAGCTCAGCCCTTCCCACAGGTCCTAGGAGCCAACCTACATGACATCAGGGCCCCAGAGAGGAAAAGGGACCTCCCTGTGAGTCACAGCCCCTACAACCAGACATGCCGGCTCACTGGCCAATTCCTGGCCCTTCCAGCGCCCCCTGAGAGATCCCCCCCCAGGGGAGGGGCAGTCTGGACAAAGGACAAAGCCACCAGGTCATGGGGGCTATGGCCAGGCCACTTCCCACAACAGCAGGACAACAATGCCCAGTCAGGCTATGTCCACTAGCCACCAGGGACCCAAGAGTGGCAACTTTCTGCTGTGGTCACTATGCCTAGATAGCAGGGAACTTGGCCTTTGGGCTGTCTGGAGGAATGGATGGGCAGGACCCAGTCAGGCTGTCTTTATTTTGCATTCTTGCCTGTCCACCCTGGGGAGGGTGGCCCAAGTGGTGCTACGGGAAGGTCAGAGAGCAGCCTCACCTGCAGGGCTCAGGGGACACATGGGACCCCTCTCCTCATACCCAGCCAGGGCCAGGCATGCAGGCTCAGCACACCGCTGCCCTGGGATCTGTATGAACCCAATTCAACCAGGTACCCCAGGGTACCACCTGAGCTGGACTAGGGAAGTCTCTGCCCCCAGAAAGGCTGCCCAATCTGCTAGATGGGGTGGGAGGCATAAAGACACAGATACCCAGCTTGACCTCCCAGCATTTCCATGGTACCCCTTTCCCTTTGACATTAAATGTGGTGAGAATGGGCCAGTGGGGGGTATGGCTTCCAAGTCATCCCAGCCCTGGCCTGAGGTGGCCACAAAATCCAGGGCCGTGCTGGCCTCTAGCGATGTAGGCTGGATCTTCCTCAAGGGAATACTGGCTGCCACGCCTGCTCCAGGATAAGCCACGGCCACATCATCTGGCAAATGAGACAAAGTAGCTGCCACAGACAAACCCGTACTTTCAATACAGCTCTTCTCAGGCTCCATCTGGGACAGCAGGCGGGCCCAGGGTGGCGTATCCAGCCAAGGCCTTGTTCCCCCACCTTCCTTGAGGCCTAGGCTGAGAGGGTCACAGGGCCCTTGCGAGTATCAGGTAGGACCCAAGGCTTGTGGTGGCCAATATGGAGCCAGGCAGGCCCAGCTGCCCAGGTCCCCTGGCAGAAACCTCTGGATGTCTATACTTTTCCAGACACAAAAAAGTTTGTCTTAGAGAAAACATAAAGCAAATGAAAGAATCAAAAGGCAAGCAAACCCAACCCCCAGGATCAGTGGCACAGGAGCCAGCCGGGAGCTCCTCCAGCACTAGGGGACGAACCGTCTGGGACGGCAAAGCTGGCAGCGCCTACGTGATGTCCCTCTGCCGTGGTGGCCGGTGGACGTTCCGCACGACACACTTGACCATCCATTCAATGCCCTCGCGTACTCCTTTGCTGCAAAGACAGTGGGTATAAGGGAGGGCTGTCTCTGGCCGCAGGACCCCTGCAGGGTGGAGCCTGGACTCACCCTGTGAGGGCAGAGCAGGCCTGGGTCAGACAGTCTCGCCTGCCGATCTTACAGCTGCAGTCGCTAAATGCAGTCTTGATGTCAGGGATTGAGAGGCACATCTGGTGGAGGAGGCAAGACCCTGAGGAGTGGCCCATGGCCTGCCCCTGTTCAGCTTTCATCCTCGGGCTTTCAGAAGGTACCAAACCTTCACCCCAGGAGACCACCTGGAGCAAAGCTCTGCCAGGTAGCCAGCGTCCTCACACTGAGGCCACAGTAGTCAGGACACCAAGTAGCCCAAAGGTCTACCCAAGACTGGCCATGAGGCTCCAACAAAAGGCCACAAGAGTCCAGAACTGCCCCCGCCCTTAAAACGAGGCCAGTCCTTACAGCAAGCTCCAGGCAAGGACTCAGAGCTCCGTGGTGAGGATCTGAGCCCCAAAGGCAGAGAAGTAAGGGAGCGGGGAGGAGCAGGGCCCTGGCAGCTCTTCTGCTCACCTTGTCTTCTGAGAGAAGACCCCTGCCCTTATTGGACACCCCCCTCAGTAATGGTTCTGGGACTCTCAGAGGAGCAAGTAAGGCACTCCAGGTTCACAGGGCAGTAGGGGGAACAAGGGACAACTGGGACATAAAGCCAAATGGAAGGGAACCTTGCCCCTGAACCTCTTCAGATGCAGTCCCAGGGGCAGTGGTGACACTAGAGGGGTCCCTGGCTTGGGAGGTGGTTGGCACAGATGCTGGTTCTTTCCTAGGCCCAGCGCTCTGTACCCCAGCCCTTCTGAGCTCAGAGCTTTTGCCTGGGTTTCCCCACCAGCAGCCCCCGACACCCTGGATGGAGGTCGGCCGCCCTCTAGTGGAAAGAAGGTGCTCCTCACCTCCCCTGCACTCAGGGCAGGAGAATCTCCAGCAGGCAAAGGCCTGCTTGAGCACTGGCAGCTCCTGGTGACACCCAGAGTAGAAACAGAGCAGTAAGCTGGAGGTCCTGAGGGTAGGGGGCAGAAGGGTCCTCCAGAGGGGCTCTGTACACCAAGGCGGACACAGGGCCCACGATGTCTGTGGGTGCCCCATGCACTAGGGACGCAGGGGCAAGCTACAGGGGGAGGTAGGGTGGGGCTCACCTCCACATCCTGCTTGTTGGCCAGCACCAGAATGGGGACACCATCAAGAGCCTCACTCGAAACCACCTTCTCTGGGGAGGGGAGAGGGGGGCACCTCATACACTGCATCCTGCCTAGACCTGCAGGCCCTGCCCAGGGACCCGCAGGATGGTCAGTAGAGACAGGGCTCCCTCTTCCTCCCCCATTTCCCATTTTCCCACATAGAAATGTGCTCAGGGACCTCTCCGTGAGGACAAGGGCACTTCCAACCAGGTGCTGGGCCAGCCTCTCTCAGGGCCAGCTCTAGATACACAGGATGTCCAGACTGGACCTGATCATTTCTCCATGGCCCTCCCTACAAAGCCTGGGACTTCATGGTCTCTTCTGGGAGTGGCCAGGCTACACTCACCAAATGCCTGCTTGGACTCTGACAGTCTGTCTTCATCGGTGGAGTCAATGACATAGATGACACCATGGCACTCTGCATAGTACTAGAAGAAAACAATGGAAGCTGGGATTGGAGTTGCCACCCTGCCAAGGGCAAACTCAGCCAGTCAGGCCCTGCATTGTGGCCACCAGGAGAGGCCCACAACAGGAAGGGACAGGCAGAGACTGGCAGCCACCACGGGAGCCACGGTCTGGGAATAGGCACAGCTCCAACTGTAAGACGTGCTGGGATGACCTCTGGGGTTGGAGAATCACTGGGGAAAATACCCAGGCCCCTTCAGGAGAGCCCTGGTGAGGTGGCTGGCCTCCCACTGCCCAGATGCAGCTCCTGAGAATCTACGTGCAGCTGTTAGCCTGATGGTGGTGAGAAATAAGCAAAAGTGAGATGGGCTGAAGGAGCCGAGACAGCTGTGCAGCTCCCATGAGGGTACATGTGGGGGCTTGTGTGATGCTTGGCATAAGAGGGAAACCCAGTGATATGGATGCCAGGTGTACCACCAATGAGCCTCCCAGAGGCCACTGGGTGAGGCTGGAGCTGCCTACTAAGCTGCCTGCCTGTCCTTTCCAGGACAGTGCCAACTGCTGATCTCAGATCTCTGCAGGCTGGACCAGCACCACTGGCAAGACACATGGGCAGGCAAGGAGCTACAGACCCACATAGCAGCAGGGACTCAGCTTGGGAAGTGAAGACAGGATCATGGAATCAGCCATATCCTTGGGGTATAGCCAAAAGCACACACTGGCCATTTTACCTCAGCATCATGCCAGCTCCCCTTCCCTAGCACAGTAGAACTCAACACTGACCCAGTGGTCACATGCACCTGAGCGTGGACAATTAGAGCGGGAAGCCAGGAGTGGTGATCTGCACCTGTAACCCTAGAACTCTTGAAAGGCCGAGGCAGAAGGATTTCAAGCTCAGCCTGGGCAGCTTAGCAAGACCATCTTAAAATAAGAAAAAGGAGGAGTGGTGGTGGTAGGATATAGCTCAGTGTGAAAGCCTGGGTTTGCCCAGTACAAGGAGGGGTGAAGAGGGGAGCAGGGGACACAGCAGCCTGCTGTCTCTGCATGATCTTTAAGGGCCAAACCACTAACAAAAAAGCTACAGCACCTGCAATTTCCACAGTAGAGCTGAGGAGGCCTGTGGTCAGATGTCCTCCTTGGTTCTGCAGTAAGACCCACACACAGCATCTGCTTTGGCTACTGGGCAAGTGGGCTGCCCTTTTGCAAGAGGCATGGAGCTGGAAGGTCTCACTGTGGAGCCCTCTATGGTGGGAAGGAATGCCGTGTGGGGTCATAGTAAGCCCCCAATTCAGCATGTGGTACCTGTAGCCCCAAGCAAGCACGAGTGTCATGGGTGACCAGAGGCCAGACCCGTGGACCAAGCAGCCAGAGCTGCCCATAATACCTTCCCGGCAAAGTGGACAGCTCAGCAGTAACCAGGGAGATGGAAACGGGACATCAACCCTCAAGGGAGGGGTTGTGGTGATGGGGATCCTGTGTAAGCAGAAGGAATACCCAAGCATGGCTCATTGGTCACAGCTGGCTCAGATGAACACTCTGCAACAGGCCAGAGGTGCATGGTAGCTGCACTAGCCTTTCTCATGCCACGCCTTGAGAGAGAGACTGTTTGGGCTCATACCTAGATGTCCCCAAAGCCTCATGTGCTTACAGGTGGGGCTTTTGGGAGGTGACCGGATCATGGGTCTGTGACACTGGCTCAGTCCACTGAGGGCTTTACAGCTGGGTATAATGTTGGAAGGTGAAGCCCGGTGGGAAGGGCTGGGTCACTGCGGACGTGCCCTGGAAGAGTTAGCATGGATATGCCTCCTCCTCCCTTGACCCTGCTCTTTGCCTGCCATGTCTCGAACTCTTTCTCCTCTGCCATGGCACCCTTTCTTGGAGCCAGGTGACTATGGACTGAAACCTCTATAAACTGGGGTCAAAATAAACCTCTCCTTTAACTTGTAGGTGTCAAGTATTTTGTGCCAGCAATGAGAAAATACCTCAGACAGAGGCCAAGAGGTATCATCCCTGAGGACAGAGAACAGGCAGTCCAGTTGGTCTTCTTTGTGAGAAGTTATAGCCAGAGACTGGCATGTGTCAGACCCGTGGGCAGCAGCATTACCACAAGAAGGCCTGGGATGGGTGGAAGCAACAACCACAGGGAATGACCCATCTCGAGGTCTATTAGAGCATCCACTGGGGACAAAGTGATGTGGCAAGCTCGATGCAGTAGCCATGGTGGCAGAATATAGGCCTAATAGGACAGTCTCCGTGGACCACTAAGCAAGGCTCATGGAGCCACCAACAGATGCTCGGCCTGATAGCAGCAGTTGAGATGAGCTCAACAAGTGCCTTGTGCTATCCTTTAAGAAAGTCAGAGGGACCGCGGGTGTTTGTCTCCCCAGCAGCAATGGGGGACCCTCAGGTATGAGATACCAGCACACGATCCTATATCACATCACATCAGCCCATGAGTTGCATGCCTGAACAAAAGACTTTGTACACCACAGTCATAGTACATCCAGACACTCTCATATGGGGTATGGCCAGCTGCAGTGCCTACAGGGAGGCAGAGATGTGGAGGCCCAAGCCCCACGATATGACCAACTGTCCCAAATGGAGACCTTTCTAGGGCACTGGGCTTGAACAATAAGGACACAGAATCCAGGAACCAGGAGTTGCTACCTGTCCCTCCCAGAACCCATGGGGAGCTGTGCTGCCTGTTCCAACTGTGGGCTCTACAGGGTTAGGGGGTCCTGCCCACCACAGCAGTACAATGAACCAAACCCCTCAGTCATAAACCACGGCTGTGTGGGGCATGCTGGGCTCTTTGTGTCTAGAGAGACCCCATCATGGCATGGATAACTGCCTGGAGTGGCAGGAAGGTTGGCAACTCTGGAGAAGGGCTAAGACCACCAGGATGAGGTCACACCCTAACAAAAGAAGCATCAAAAATGAGCACAATTCTACGCCATACGCAAAGACTCTAATCCACCTCATCATTTCCCTGCCAGTTTCACTTGGGAAGCCATGCCCCAACATAAGAGGTACAGATCCAAGCAGTGCACAGGTGGGTTGTGGCCAACACAGGCATGTGAACCCCATTGTGGCGCTGCTTTCAAGAAGCAGGCTGGCAGCCGGGGATTTAGCTCAGTTATTCTGCCACCTGCCTTGCAAGCGCAAGGTCCCAAGTTTGATCCTTGGAACCAAACCAAACCAAACCAAAAACACTGTAAGAAGCAAGCTGTGCATAGTACATAGCCTCACTTTGGCTGCTAAGAGTCACCTTTCCAGGTCATACATATCTATCATAGCAGTGGCCCGCCAGGCAGCAATATGGAGTCTTGGGCAGCTCTGGCTGACACAGTCCACTTATGACCAACTCTCCTCCAGTGCTTCCCACTGGGCCAGCCACTGCCCCACTGCCCCAGTCACCCAAGTTGATCTTTCCTCCTGCTCCATACTATGCCCTTCCTGCAGTCTTCCTGTTCTTGATACTTAATATGCATTCTGTACCCAATGCATCTTGGCATCTATTCCCTTGGTCCCATCCTGTGACAAGAATGTCATCTGTGAATGCCCACATATACCTGGCTTTTGGACAAGCAGGCCTTAACTTGGTTCATCCCCTGTCTGATCTAAGTGGCCATAGAGAGCATGTCAGAAACCTTCTGGTCATAGGACAGATGCCACCCTTTTAGCTAGAAGTCATGTAGGCGGGAATAATTTGGTGGGGCCCATGAAAGGAAATCCAGGTCATGTGAGCCTTGGTTCTAACACAGGCCAGTTGGCAAGCATCAGAGTGGCAAAGGGTTTTGCAATGCAGCAGTGAACTACCCCATACCTACTATGCCAACCTGTTGAGTCAGGTATTTCCTGAAAGAAGAGCTGGGTCTCTCTTCCTTAGTGCTGGATTTAGTGTTTGCGACACACTGAGCCGGACAAAGACTATAGTCTAGGGACAGTGGGGTGAGGGCTAACACACTGGGGTCTCAGTAAGGCCCAAAACCTGTTAAAAGAGGAGGCAACTGCTGCCTGGCACTGAGGATATGCTCCTCTAGATGGGGAAGAGGCCACTCCTGAGAAGTGGATAGTAAGCTAGAAATGAGGCAGACTGAGCCACCAGTAAACTCGAGCCTTGTGCCCTTCCCACATTTTGTCTTTGTCATTCCTGTGTCCTATAGTGATCAACAACAAAATCTCTAAGGTGAAAGAGAGCAACTGTGTCTTCATATTTAGAGGATACAGACGCTCTAAAATTTTTCTGTTTTTTATTTTCTCCTGATCAAGAAACACGGGTATCTTGATGGCTCTGAGACACAGCCGGATGCATGACTTTCCCCGCAGGCTTGAGCCTAAGCTGGGGCCTTAAACATTCTAGGCACTGATAAGGGGTTTAGGTTGTTCCTCAAAACACTCAAAATAACTGAAGTAGATTCCTTAAACTTTTATATAAACCCTATTCCTGACCCTTTGTTGGGGGAAATACCGGGTACTTGTAGAACATCTTTCTTTGCTATCTGCAAAAAGGACAGGCTACAGCCCTCTATGAATTATCCCAGTAAGTTCTCTGTACTGACTCTGGTGAACAATGCTTCTTTCTTTGGAATCTCAACTAGCTCTACCTCGAGAAGCCCAGCCAATCCTTTGCGGGAACTCCTCTACCGCCCCTACAGCCACTTTTGTGGTGATTCCGGCTGGGGGTTTGACTAGGATGAAACAGGAAGTAACTGGGGAAAATCCTCAGGAACAAAGTAGGTAAAGAGATCTCTCTCTCAGAGGAAGAAACAAAGGGTTACCATCTGGAGAGAAACTGCATAGGAGTAGGCAGTGCCAAGCAAGAGGAAGGTGGTGTATGTCTTACCTTATCCCACAAAGACTGCAGCTCTTCCTGTCCCCCTAAGTCCCAGAACATGAGGCGAGCCTTTCCTATGTCCACAGTGCCAACTGGGGAGAGAGAGAAAAGGCAAACTCAAGACCTAGTCCTTGACACACAAGTCCCAGCTCTCCCATGCATACACTATACCACATCAATGCCACTTCAAAGGAGGCTGAGCAGAGTTCCAACAGACAGGCTTCTGGTCACTGGCCAACTAGGTTGTAGACATCACAGGATCCTTACAGCCCTAAAGTGCCCCCTTACATTCACAGCCCTAAAGTGCCCCCTTACTGTTTAGACCCACGGTGGTGGTAATTTTAGACAGATTCATCCCCTTGTAGTTCTTGTTAAACCGGGTTTTTGACTGCTCCAGGAAGGTCTGAGGAGAGATGGAGGATAATTAGAGTCAGCTAGAGCACCAGGTCAGGTTCCCAAATATTCCTACTTGGTCTATTCCTTAAAAAATGAGCCAGGGATTTAGCTCAGTGGTTCCGGCGCCTGCCTGGCTACTGCAAGGGCTCAAGTTTGATCCCTGGTAAAAAAACAAAAAACAAAAAACTACTGGGCCAGGGATTTAGCTCAGTGGTGCTGCCACCTGCCTCACAAGCGCAAGAACCCTAGTTCTATACCTGGTACA
>NW_022900934.1:547389-548328 GCF_012274545.1 Fukomys damarensis | reverse complement strand
ACATACATACACTCACACACACAAAATGAAAAGATGAGGGGCCTGGGGTTTAGCTCAGTGGCACCATGCCACAAGCACAAGGTCCTGATATCGATCCCCAGTTAAAAAAAAAAAAAAGATGAACCAAACTGAGCTGCTGCTTTTCAAGAAGCAAGACTGATGGAACACACCAGTAATCCCCGCATTCTGAGAGGCCAAGGCAAGAGGACTGAAAGTTCTAGTCCAGCCTGGGCAACTTACTGAGACCTTATCAAAATACTGGGGATGTAGCTCAGTGCAAAGGCTCTGGATTCAATCTCAAGCACCACCCCCACCACCAGCACCACACACACAGCTAGTAGAGATCATTCTGTGGTCTCAGGAGGGATCTGGAGACAGTCTGGGCAGTGAACTTGCAGCTGCCAGGATGAAACCAAAACTATACCACCAAGCGAGGGAGGGGCGCTGGCAAGGAAACAGGTACCTACCGTCTTCCCAGCATTGTCCAGGCCCAGGATCAGGATGCAGTACTCATCCTTCTGGAACATATACTTGTACAGCCCCGACAGCAGCGTGTACATCCTGCCCTAGGCACCCCAAGAGAAGTCATAGTGTGAGCCACTTGCATCCGCCTCCTGCTGGCTTCCCCTCAGGGCTGTCTGTCCTGCTGGCTGTTTAGAACCGGAGCCCAGCTTCTCCTCCCGCTTTCTATAAGACTGACCCTACCTCAGTGACCCGCCACAACTCTCCCTGGATCACACCCCCTGGAGGTCGTTCCACTCGCCGCTAAGATTAACCTTTCAAACTACAGACCCGTCTCCTTCTCTAAAAACACGTCTCAGCCTCCTCTGCTCTGGCCTGGCCAGGCTCCTCTTCCCTGGGGTCTTCGCGTGGCATGAGGAACCTCTCTTCTAACTTCCAGTCGGCTCAAGGCTGGCGAGGCCAGGCCAGGCTCCAGTC
>NW_022900934.1:514878-546864 GCF_012274545.1 Fukomys damarensis | reverse complement strand
CCCGCCCCTGGACGTCGCTGGGGCTCCGAGCGGGGCGCAGGTCCTGGACTCACCTGGCTGCTCTTCCTTCAGCTGGCCGTGCCTCTCCTCCGGTCCGGTCCCCGCCGTCCGGGAAACCAGCCTGCCTGTCGGGATGGACGAAGAGAGCCTGGAGACGGCCCTCCAGACCTACCGTGGCCAGCTGCGGCAGGTTGAACTGGCTCTGGGTACGGGCCTGGATGCCTCCGAGCAGGCGGACCTGCGCCAGCTGCAGGGAGACCTGAAGGAGCTGATCGAGCTCACCGAGGCCAGCCTGGTGTCTGTCAGGAAGAGCAAACTGCTGGCCTCGCTGGACCAAGAATGCCCACCCCAAGAGGACGCCGAGTACCTGGCGTTCCAAAAGGCCATTGCTGAGGTCGCGGAGGTGCCCACCACTCCCAGGACAGACCTTGAGACCGGCCCTGAGAGAGAGGCAGGACAAGAACCTACTGAACCTGGGCGGGAGGAGGAGGGAGAGGAGGAGGGAGAGGAGGAAGAACTGCACGGAGCGAAGGTGAACGCCCCCTACCACAGTGCATGGGGCACCCTGGAATATCACAATGCCATGGTGGTGGGCACCGAGGCGGCAGAGGATGGCACGGCCTGTGTCCGCGTGCTCTACCTGTACCCGACTCACAAGTCTCTGAAGCCGTGCCCATTCTTCCTAGAGGGAAAGTGCCGCTTCAAGGAGAACTGCCGGTAGGTTCTTTGCTGCCTGCAGTTAGGGGCAGGCAAGCCTTCTCTCCCTCTTGGTCTTTTGTCCTTCTCACCCAGCAGAGTTGCTGACAAGGAGCAGGCTTTTTTACAGCAGTCCCTCGATGAGGCGTTTAGTTTGATTGTGGGGGGTAGATCAAGAAGTTGGGAAGGGTTTATCTTGAATTAGGTTCTGCCCCACTACCCGTTTTATTCTCCTGAGTGAAACTTTTAAAATATGCGTTTTTTCCCCTTTTTCCGTGTTGGAGATCAAACCCAATCTTGCCGGAATGCCAGGCAAGCTCTGTACCACTGAGTTACACCCCCAGCAACCAGTTTACTTACAGAAATTTTCAGACAAAGTTGGAGTTGTTATACTCCATGTTCTACCATCTAGCTTCATCATGCATCAAACTTTCCAATCTTTTATGTTTTCCCTGCTCTTTTTTTTTTTTTTTTTGACAAGGTCTCACTATGTTTCAGGCTGGCTTTGAACTCACTATGCAGCCCAGGCTGGCCTCAAACTCTCATTATCCTCCTCCCTCAGCTTCCTGAGTCCTGGGATCACAAGTGTGCACCACCACACCAAGCTCTCCTGTACTACTTTAAAGCAAATTCCAGAAATTGTTTTTGTTTTTTCAACCATAAGTGCTTCACTAATCTAACTGATAAGGATGTTACTGAAGAAGTAACCTCTAATGCTTATACCTGACAGATGTGACAGAGATGTCTCATGCAAATACACTTATTGCCATGATGCTTTTTGTTTTGTTTTGTTTCCCTGTACTAGGGATTGAACTCAGGACCTTGCACTAGGCGTCAGCACCACTGGGCTAAATCCCCAGCCCCTGGACCTCATAATTCTTAATAGACTCTTGGCAGGCACCTCCCTTCCTCCCTTCCTTCCTTCTTTCCTTCCTTCCTATCTCTTTCCTTCGTTTTCTCCCTTCCTCCCCATCCAATGCAGAAAAGCACATAGGTCATCAGTGGGCCCAGTGGGTTTTCACCAAGTGGACATGCCCACATAACCTGCAGCCAGATCATCTTTCTGCTGTTGGTCTCTCTGACAGTCACAGGTTCCTTTGTGGTGGCCCTGTGAGAGATCTGACGTAGCCCAGGCTTGCTGCCTCTGGCCCAAGCTCTGTTCCAAGGGATTGACACATGCGCACTCATCTGTCCACTGACCTTGTGGATAGACCCTGCACTCTGCTCATTTTATAGACAGGCAGCAAGCACTAAGTTGTTGATCCTAGGTTGACAGCCCTTAGATTTTGTTCAGCTGGTGCAGCTGCTGTGTTAGAGTTAGGTTTAATTTGAAGAGTATTAAACACCCAGGACTGATAATTTATTTTCTTAGATTTTTTAAGGTAAAAGAAATGAAGTGATATAGTTAATGTTGGAGTACCTTTCTACCCCCTACTCTATTCCTTTCCATCTCCTGAGAGGCTGCTCTTATCACAGCTTTGACATGTACAAGGGGTGATCAAAAAATACAGTGTATGTTTAAATAAAAATGTATTATTAAATTTGTTATATTAAAAGACACATCGATGTTAATTTCCAACAAAGTGCTTCCCCTTACTTTGAACACACATATCCTGTCGTGTCACTTTCTGAAACAGTTCTGCAACTACTCTCTCAACGTCTTATGAGATGTGATCAAAAATGTGGCAAAAGGGCCGGGATTTAGCCCAGTGGGTCCGCTACCTGCCTCACAAGCACAAGGTCCCAAGTTTGATCCCTGGTACTAAAAAGAAAAAAAAAAAAAGGCATATGCTGTTGGGGAGTATCATCCAAAGGAAGAGCAGGCTTGCAGAAGCATTATAAGTGTCTTTATTCACTAGAGCTGGGACTGCAACTTCCCCAAAGTCAAAATGACCATGAAAGGTGAATCTTTTGACTCAGTTCAGGACATTAAGGCAGCCATGACAGTGCAGCTAACACTTATGAAAGAGGCCTCCAGAACTGTAGCAGAAGTAGAAAAGGTGTGTTTGAATTGAGAGGGTTTAGTGGTGGTGTATTTTTTACTGTAATGAATTTTTTTAAATTTAAACTTTCATTGTGTATTTTGATCATACTTTGTAGTAATTCTCTAGACATGTGTTCTCTATAAATGGTATTTATGCTTTTGTGTGTGTATATGTGTGTGTGATCAGGGGTTGAACTCAGGGCCTTTGCACTGAGCTACACCCAAAATCCTTTTCATTTTAAGTTTTGAGGCAAAGTCTCACTAAATTGCCAGACTGGGCTCAAACTTTCAATTCTCCTGCTTCAGCCTACCAAAATGCTGGGATTATCTCTGTGTGCCACCATACCCAGTTTATTTTTAAATTTGCTTATAACTTGTGTTTTTCAGTATGTTTTTCTCACACACGTGTGTGTGTGTCTGTGTGTGTTTGTGTGTGTGTGTGTTTGTGGCACTGAGATAAAACCTAGGACCTCACATATGCTTTTTTTTTATACAGTACTGGGAGTTGAGCCTAGGGTCTTCACACTGAACTACATCCCCAGCGCTTTTTTTTTTTTTTTTTTTTTTTTGGTGGAGATCAAAGTCCAGTCCTTGTGCTTGCGAGGCAGGTGGCAGCACCACTGAGCTAAATCCCTGGCCCTCATTCATGTTAACTGTTGTTATTTTCCCTCATAAATATGCCATATTTTATTTATATCCCAGTCTGTTAGTTCAGAAGTCATTTATTGCAGACGTCCTGCACTGAGTATCCTAGCACATGTTCTGTTGTACCTACTGCCTATTTCTTCAGTGTGTAACCAGTGTGTGCATATTTTAGTACACAGGGTATGCATGTTTTTTGTTTCTGTATAAAGGTGCCTTTTTTAATGCTGGATGTTATACCGAGTCTCATGTATGCTGGGCAAGTACTGTACCCCTTAGCTGAACTCCAGCCCACTAGTCCTCTTCTAGCTGCTCCAGGGATATTGTCTGACTTTGAGATTTGTGCCCATTGGAAGGTGGTGCAGACTGGGTGTGGTGGTGCATGCTTGTAATCCCAGCATTCAAGAGGCTATGGCAGGAGGATCACTGCAAGTTTGAGGCCAGCCTGAACTACATAAGGAGACTGTCTCAAGAAGAAAAGAGAACAAAAAAAAGGTGGGGCAATGACATCTGGATAGAATTTGTATTTCCCTAATTTCTAGTGAGGTTGAACATCTTTTCACACATTTAATTTAATCTTTTCATCTCTCCCCTTTATTTTAAAAATGGAGATGAGACATCCTTCAGTTATTGGGAAGATGGACTGCATTAATTTGTGCAGAGGATTTAGAAGGATGGAAGTAACAAGGAGCAAGCCCTGGTGGTCTTTACCTTCTTATTGTAAAATAAGTTCAGAAATGGAAAATTAACATAGAATTTAGGGCAGTGGTCCCCAGTGTTTTGGACATCAGGTACTGGCTTCTCAGGGAAAATTATTTTCCATGAACAGAAGTAGGATGGATGGTTTCAGGATAATTCAAGCATGTTAGATTTATCGTTTACTTTATTTCTATTATTACATTATATTATATAATGAAATCATTATACATCTCATCATATGCCAGATCAGTGGGAGCCCTGAGCTTGTTTTCCTTGGCTAGATGGTTCAGTGTAGGGGTGATGGGAGACAATGACATTTGAAGTGTGTTATGTCCAGTGTACTCTAAAATTTCATTTTGTTTGCTGTCACTGCAAAGAAAGATAGAATTTTAGAAATCGAAATAGGCTTTTCAGTGCTTTTGTGACAGTGTCAGGATATTCAACCTTAACTTTCACACAGAACACCGGGAGATTTTAAGTTGTCTCAAATGTAATTATACGGCCACTGTCTTTTTCTTTAACTTTTTACTGTACTCGTTTTTTATTAGTACATGTTTGTAGTGTATCATGTGTACATCCCTTGTGGGAACTGGTAAGTACACATAACACACCTTCATTCCTTTGTTCATCCCTTTTCCTTCCTTCCCTCCCTCCACCTTTTGATCCCTTTCTCTTTGTAGAAAAATCTGCCTTCCTACTTCTTATTATCTATCTTTTGTTTTGCTCTTTCTTCTTTGGGTTTCTCATACAAGAAAAAATCTTGTGATATTTAAACTTGTGTGTCTGGTTTATGTCACTTAACATTATGGTCTCAAAATACATCCATTTTCCTATAAATGACTCAAGTTTCTGTGTGGCAGAGTAGTATTCTATTGTGTACGAAAACCACATTTTTTAGCATTTTCTTTATATATTCATTGTTGATGGACATAGGGACCACTTCCAAGATTTACCTATCATGTATCGTACTGCTGTAAACATGAGTGTGCGTGGATCACTGTCATATGATGTCTTTAACTCTTTCAAGAAGAAGATAGCTAGAATGGAAATAGCTGGGTCAAATGGAATTTCTTTCTTTTTTTTTTTTTGGTTTTTTGAGACAGGGCCTCACTATGTACTTCAGACTGACCTGGAACTCACTATGTAGCCCAGGCTGGTCTTGAACTCACAGCGATCCTCCTGCCTCAGCCTCCCAAGTGCTGGGATTACAGGTGTGCACCACCACACCTGGCTCTCTTGTATTGTTTTTTTAGTCTCAATTTCATTAATTTCCACTCTAATTGTCCTAATTTTTTCCTCCTATTAGTTTCAGATTTGGGCTGTTGTCTTTCTTAATCTTTGGGATGCATCACTAATTATCTGCGTGGGACTACTCTTTTTTTGTGTGCATTCACAGCTATACGCTTCCCTCTTAGAGCTGCTTTTGCATCATTTGATTCTAGGAACTTTGTTCTTTTTTATTATTTATTCTCTGATTTCTTCTGTTTGTTTTTGTTTTTGCTTTCTTTTTGAGTCAGGGTCTCGCTGTGTAATTCACGCTGGCTTTAAACTGACTGTCAGCCCAGGCTGATCTCGAACTTGCAGTTCTTTTCCTGTCTTAGCCTCTTGAGTGATGGCTGGGATTACAAGCATGCACCACAATGCCTGGCAATAATATAGTATTTACATTCCATGTGTTTGTGTAGTTTCTGT
Organism: Fukomys damarensis; assembly: GCF_012274545.1. Classification (NCBI taxonomy): domain Eukaryota; kingdom Metazoa; phylum Chordata; class Mammalia; order Rodentia; family Bathyergidae; genus Fukomys; species Fukomys damarensis. Next base: position 541,151 of record NW_022900934.1, on the reverse strand, counting down.
GACTTCTTTTGCTGTTGACTTCTAACTTCATTCTACTATGATCGGATAGTATGCAATGAATTATTTCAATTCTTCTCTATTTATTTAAGCATGCTTTGTGGTCTGGGTGTGATGGCACCTTTCTCCATCAATTTTTTTGTTGTATCGAGGATCAGACTCAGGACTTTGCACTTGCGAAGCTGGAGGTGGCACCACTAAGCTAAATCCCTGGCTCCTCTCCATCAATTTTGAAGGCTAATTTTGCAGGATGTAAAAGTTTGGGTTGACCGTTATTTTCTTTTAGAGCTTGAAAAACTTCACTTCACGCTTTCCTGGCCTTTATTCTGATGGGCTTGCCTTTATAGGTTACTTGCTGTTTTTTTTCTAACAGCTTTTAGTATTCACTCCTTTTGTTGCATTTCTGGAATTTTGATTATGATGTACTGTAGAGAGATTCTTTTCTGGTCATGGCTATCTGGGATTCTAGATGCCTCTTGTACTTGAATATTGAATTTTTTATTTTTTTGGTACTAGGAATTGAACTCAGGGCCTTGCGCTTCCCAGACAGGCACTGCTCTGCTGAGCTACATCCTCAGCCCATGAATATTGAATTCTTTCCCTAGATTTGAAAATTTTTCTGCTATGATTGAAATGAATAATTTTTTCAGTGAATAAATTTTTAATGCTCTTTGAGTCATCTTCTAAAATTTCCTTTATTCCAACAATTCTGAGATTGTGCTTTTTGTTTTTTTGTTTTGAGGTTGGGTTTTTTTGTTGTTTTGTTGGTTAAAATTTTGTTTGTTTGTTTGTTTTCTGAGTCATCTAGCAGCTCTTTGGTCCAGCTTGCATGGTATCTTGTCATTTTCAAGGGTAGCGTTGAGGTTTTCACCCCCACATCCACCCTGTCTTCTGTCCCTGGCACTCTGTCCTCACACTGCTTTCATTTCAGTTCTCTGCTTTCCACTTCATTTCCATACCATGGATCTCTGCTTGCTTCCTTCTATGCTTTCTAATTCTTTTTCAAAGTGCTCACCCAGTTTTTGTCTTGCTTAACTCAGTTTACTGTTTATTTTTCTTTAAACTTGTCAAACATTTTATTGGTAAAAATCCTTTATCTGTTTAGCTAAATCTTCTTTGAGCTTGTTAAAACACCTTATATATTTGCTTATATGTTGCTTTTATAAAAACTCTTTGAAGGTTTTTTCTATTTGGTTTTTGAGTTCTTTGCCTATGGCTTCTACTTCAGTGTCTGTGAGATCCGCTTTTGGCGAGTGGGAGGTTTTGGGGAGCGTCTTGCCTTCTTTTCTCAATTTCTGTTGTTTTGTGAGGTTGAAGCCAAGCTAGGGTAGAGAAATTGTCGCTTCTGTGAAGATCTCTTTAGTTAGGTTTGGTCTCCCTGTGATATGTCTGTGGGTTTGGTTGTGTTTTGCTGTTTGTACCCTTTCAACATATTCAGCATAATAGTTGATGGCCTTGGGCCAGGGATTTAGCTCAGTGGTGCCACCTCCTGCCTCACAAGCACAAGGCCCTGAGTTTGATTCCTGGAGCAAAAAAAAAAATAGTTGACAGTTTTAGTGTCCAGCCTTTTGGGGGTTTGACCGCCAACACCACTTGACTTCTTTTTCTCTTGGTTAAGTTGTTTCATTAGGTGTGTATTTTACTGTCATCTTTACTTTGATATTTTTAATCACCAATTTGCAAATATTTTCCTCCATTCTTCAAGTTGTCTTTTCTTCTATTTAGAATCCTTTGATGAACAGTTATTTTTAGTCCAGTTTATGTGTTATTTCGTTTATTGCTTGTGTTTTTGTTGTCAAACTTAAGAAACCATTGCTTCATCCAAAGTTATGAGGGCTCCATTCTCTTTCTTCACAGTAATCCACCCTAGGATGTAGGGTGTATATTTTTTTCCTCTTTTCTTCCTGCTTTTACTTGGCCCAAAGTGCTCTACAGAGGCTGATTTTTCCTGCCTTTAATAAAGTGAAACTTTGCCACCGTTAAAAAGAAAAAAAAAGTTATGAGGATTTTCACTTATATTTTTTCTAAAGTTCTATAGTTTTTGCCCTTAAATTTAGGTCTTTGAGCAGGATGTGTTGTCATATGCCTGTAATTCCAGTTCTGTGGGAGGCTGAGATAGGAGGATCGCAAACGGGCAACTTAGCAACTCAGTAAAACTCTATTTCAAAATTCAAAATTTTAAAAAGTCTTGGAGTGTAGTTCAGTGTGACGGCCTTGGTTAGGTAAGGATCTACCCTCAGTTTTTTGCATATGAATTTCTGGTTTTATAGTACCCTGATTTGTTGAAAAGATGGTTCTGTCATGTGCTGAATGGTCTTAGCACTCTTGTCAAAATCATTTATCTGTGAGGATTTATTTCTGAGCTTGCTGTTTTGTTTTCTTCCCTTAATCTATGTCTGTCCTTGTGACAGTGTCATACTGTTTTGATTACTGTCGCTTTGTGGTAAGTTTTGAAATCAGGAGTGGTGGTTTTCCAACATTTGGTTTTCTTTGTCAAGATTATTTTGTGTTTTAAGATCCCTTTCAAATCTGTGTAAGTTTTGGGATTAGCTTGTCCATTTCTGTATAAAAAACTATAAGAATATTGAGAAAATTTCTCTTTTTCATTCTTTCCTTCCTTTGCATTTTTTATTTTTGTTTTGTGCTGGGATCACACCTAGGGCCTCATGCACGTTAGGTACATCTCTATAGACTGAGCTCTACCCCAGCCTGGCAGTAAAATTTTGATAGCAATTGAGTGGAATGTATAGAGCAATTTGGAGCCCATTTCCATCTTAACAACATTAAGTTCTGTAATTCATGAGCATAGATGGCTTTCCCCTTATTTAGTTCTTTAATTTATTCCAGCAATGTTTTGTGTTTAGGCCACTTTGAACTTGCTATATAGCTCAGGGAGACTTGTACTCCTAATCCTCCTGCCTCAGCCTCCCAGGTGTTGGGATTACAGATGTGTGCTACTATGCCAAGCTTCTTGTACTCTTGTGTGTGCATGGAGCGGGTAGTACTGGGGGTTCAATCCAGGGCCCTCACACTAAGCTGCATCACCAGCCCTTTTTATTTGTTTTGAGACAGGGTCCACTGAGTCACCCAGGCTGGGTCTGAACTTGTTACCCTGCTGCCTCAGCCTCCAGGTGCTGGGATTGCAGAGGTGCTACCCTGTCCTGCCATTGCCTGATTTTTGTATGTTCTTGGTTAAATTTCTAAGTATTTTATTCTTTTTGATGCTGTTTAAATTTGGTTTTGGTTGTGCTGGTGCTGGAGACTGAACCCAGGGCTCCCAGAACACTAAGGAGATATGCTAACACTGAACTATTTCCCGAGCCTGTCCCTCCCCCATGGACAACAATCTACTTTTATTCATGCACAGAAATCTACATTTAATTAAATACAATTGTCATGATAATTCTTCAAATCCCAAACTCTGGCCGAACTTTTTCAACTCAATTTCCAGTAGAACCTCGGTCCGTCTCTTCTGTGTTGCCACAGAGCCCTCTTTAAATAACTTCATGCTCATAGGGCTCTGGCCACGCAGCCGTCAGTGATTCCACCTCTTGAGCCCTTCACTCAGTCGGGTCTCCCGTGGGCTGGGCTTCACATTTCCGTTTCTCCCCACTGCAGTATCAGCTCTGGAGATGCAGTCATTCCTGCGGGAATCACTCCGACCCGTTCTTTTTCCTGCAAGCAAGTTCTTCTGTCCTTACGCGGTGGGCACTGGCTGAGACCCAGACTCGCAGGCCTCTCTGGCCACCTGGCCAAAGAAGTGTCCGCATTCAGTCGCCCTGCCTCCTTGTTACAGTCCGGTGCAGCAGGCCCCTTTGCTGTCAAGAGCCGAAAGGCCGCAACGCACTCAGTCCTGCCTTTCCCGCGGTCGGTGATGAGAGTGGCTGGAAGCAGCTAACGCCACCGGGGAGGAGGGCACGTAGACTGCTGAGGCGCCGCTCAGACCCAGTTGTCCCAGATCCTTGGCCAGGGGCACTGCGTCTTCTCCCCAGGAGTCAGCTGGAGTCTGGGGAAGTCCGGGCAGCACCAGGGCCTGAGCACGGCGGCGTACAGTTAAGCGCTCCCGCGTCTTCCAGCTCGAGCAGCGCCTCCGACATTACGGCTGATGGATGGTAACCCTGAAGGAATCCAGCCAACCAGAGCTGGGACACTGATCTCCTCTGGGGGTATTTCTAACTGTGACGCCACAGCCAGGGCAAGGCCTGCGTGTCAGCCCTGCGCCCTGCGCCCTGCGCCCTGTCTGTGACCCACCCGCACCAACGAGTGCCAGCTTGCGGCCCGAGCTGCATGCACTTCCTTCTTGGCGTTCCCCTCCACCTGCTGACAGGTGAGCGTTCTCCGAGCGCCACTCGCGGACCATCTCTCTGCAGAAAGCGGTGAGATTGTTGCCCCGCGAGGCCTCCACAGTGCCAGTCTTGTACTGACGGAATAGCTCTTTCTTTTTGCACTCCTCTTGTCTGCTGCCTTCACGGCCATGGGTCCGGTGGTCATGACTGGTTTTGGAGGATTCTGAACAACAGCCTGTCCACCACCACTTCCTGCTCATTTTCCGAAGCAGAGTCGTCGGGCCGCGGGGACGCAGTGGCTGTGACTGTGGGTGCGTCGTCGCCGCCACGGCTAGGGGTTGGGGACCCAGCAGAGAGCTGCAGGATGGGCCTGTGGCTGGGTACCGCCGGAGACTTCTTCCCCGTCGTGAGCCTTGTCAGCTGAGAGGGGCCTCAGCCTGTTTTTGAAGTTTTGTATTTGAAGCTGGGCATAGTGGCACTCACCTGTAATTCCTACATTTTGGAGGCTGAGGTGGGGGGCTTGCAAGTTTGAATCCCACCTGAGCAGCTTAGACCCTGTCTTAAAATTAAAAAAATACAAACTGCTGGGGATATAGCTTAGTACAAAGACATTCGGTTCACTCCCAGGTGAATTAATTAGTTATGTTTATGAGGCAAGGTTTCACTAAGTTGCCCAGGTTTACCTCGACCGTGTAGTCCTGCTTCAGCCTCCTGAGTAGCTGGAGTTACTGGTATTCTAGGCTAATTTTAGTAATTTGAGTGCCTTTTCTTCTTGGTCAGTCTAGTTAAAGATTTGTCAATTTTGTGCATCTTTGTTGTGACTTGAGTTTTTCTTATTCTCTATTCTCCATTTCATCTATTTCTAATATTATTTCCTTCTTTCTGCTACCATTTAAAAGAGACAGAGAGGTACAAAGGGATTTATCAGGCAGACTTTTTTTTTTTTTTTGGTACCAGAAATTGAACTCAGGACCTTACACTTGCCGGGAAGGCATGGCGCCACTGAACTAAATTCCCAGCCCCTGGGCAGACTTAAAAGTACACACTCAATGGCTGGGGATTTAGCTCAGTAGCACCATGCCTGTCTTGCAAGCACAAGGTCCTAAGTTCAATCCCCGGTACCAAAAAACAAAAAAAAAACTGCACACATTCAAAGAAATAGAGTGCATACTCTTGAGAGAGATATGCATTATAGTCTGTAGCTGGAAATATTTGTATGTTTTTGGCAGTGAAAATCTGTGGAATTTGTGACTCTGTAGAAAGTTTGGGCTTGATTTACAGAAAAACAACCAAGGCAGAAAAGTAATGGTTAATTTTACAAGTGTAGAGCCTGCCCATTTTACTTCTTAAAAGTGCAATTTATAAAGTATGATATTCCTTGTGATTTTTCCACCTTCTTTATTTCTTCTATCCTACTTTACCCCCCCACCCCACCCTTTGATCTTGTATTCTCAGGGAAGGCGGAGGGACCAAAGGTCGTCTTCTATGGCTGCTGGGTGGCACTGGCCCTCCCTCACCAGGTGTCAGGAGTCTCGCGCTTTGACTGGTCTAAAGGATGCATAGGAAGATGGGTCTTGCTGTTTGGTGAACCATCATCTTTGTTTTGTTTTGTTTTGTTTGAGACAGGGTCTCACTATGTAGTTGAGACTGACCTGGAATTCACTGTGTAGCCCAGGCTGGTCTCAAACTCACAGCGATCCTCCTGCCTCAGCCTCCCGAGTGCTGGGATTACAGGCGTGCGCCACCACGCCCAGCTAACCATCATCTTTTGATAGTCTGGAAAAGAGGACAAGGACATTAACAAGTCTTTAATGTTCAAATTTCATTTTATAACTGTGTTAAACACGCAAGGGTCAAATATTACAAGTGGAATATTGGTGAATAGTTGCTCCAAAAATTTGTAGAAGTCAGACAAAACTTGGTGGCATTTGGCATACACAAAAGAGTGTACTTTTAGATATACTGCTCATGTTAAGTAATAGTAACTTCTTTTGGTTTTAAGTTTATAACCATAGATGGCCAGTTAGAATTATCACTAGAGAGTATTATTTAGTGTTTCTTTTTTTATTCTGTAAATGATAACAGTATTTCCCCCAATTTCCAGGCTATTCTCATTGCTGTTGTTGTTAGTTAACACCAGAGTTAAACCACTGACTCAGAAAGAGGCTAGCAGATGCACCTGACTATTGGGATCTTTGCTTATTTTCCCTCCTTCTTAGAAAGCCAAATTTGAGGTTGTGACTTTTTATTCTTTAAGTTATATATAGAGAAATACAAAAAAATAAACTTTTATTTTAAAAATTCCTCCATTTAAAAATGGTCTCAATTTTGTAAAATGCAATGTGGAGATGAAATTTTGGGAATGAACACTGAGATAGACATAATCTTTTGAGATGTGCAGTCCAGGATCTCTCTTGTATACTTCTGAAAAGAGATGAAGCCTCCATCTGCAGCCAGGCAAGTGCCTCACTCCAGCTGTTCCTGGTCTTCTGCTACATATGGATTGAAAGATCTTTCTTTAATTCTTCAAGGTGTGGAGTTAAAATATGAATTTAACATCTTTTTTCTTTTTTAGTGTAGTCGTTAATGGCTATAAATTTCTGCCCAGCTACTGCATTCACTGTATCCAATAGGTTTTGATATTGTTGTGTTTTTATTTTCCTTTGTTCATCTCAAAGTATTTTCTAATCTTTCTTACAGACTTTTTGTAGTTGTTGTTTGTGTGTTTGTTTGTTTGCTCTTTGCAATGCTAGGGATCAAACCTAGTGCCTTGCACATGCTAGCAAGCAAACACTATACTACTGAGCCACATCTCTAGCCATTCTCCTTTCCTTCTGATTTCTTAGTTGTCATTTGTTTTAAAGTGAGATGCTTGCCGGGCGTGGTGGTGCATGCCTATAATCCCAGCACTCGGGAGGCTGAGGCAGGAGGATCACTGTGAGTTTGAGACCAGCCTGGGCTACATAGTGAGTTTCAGGTCAGTCTCAACTACATAGTGAGACCCTGTCTCAAGGAAGAAAGAGAAAGCGAGAAAGCGAGAGAGAGAGAGAGAGAGAGAGAGAGAGAGAGAGAGGGAGAGAAAGAGATGCTTAATTTCTACATACTTGTAAAAGCTTCCAGATTTGCTTCCATTATTAATTTCTAATTCCATCCCATTGTGTTGGGAGAAGGTACTTTATATGATTTCAGTGCTTTAGAATTTATTGAGCTTGTCTTATGGCCCAGCACACGGACTATCTTGGAGAATGCTCCATTTGCACTTGAGAAGAATGTGTATTCTGATGTTGTTGGGTGAACTGTTCTATATGTTTTTACTTAATTCATAGTGTTACTCAGGTCTTCCATCTTGTTTGTTCGTGATTAAACTCAGGACCTTGTGTTTGCAAGTCAGGAGCGGTGCCACTGAACTAAACCCCCAGTACCCATCTTGTTGCTTTATCCATTATTGAAAGTGAGATACTGAAATCTCTATGTTGTAGAAATGTCTGTTTTGTTCTTCATTTTTCTCCATTTTTGCTTCATATGTTTTGGGAGTTCTGTTAGGTGTATAGATAAGTCTATAATTGTTATGTTTTATTGATAGATTGACCTTTTATCAGTATGCAGTATCCTTTATCTTTTGTAATGGTTCTTGTGTTAATCTATTTTGTCTTGTCTGCTATTAATACAGCCATCTCAGCTCTCATTAGATCACTGTTTGCATGAATGTCTCTCCTTTTTGCTTTCACCTTTTTATTACCTGTGTTGTTTTGCAGTGCTAGAGATCAAAACCAGGGTTGAATGTGTGCTATGTCATCTTTGAATCTCATGTAGATCCAAATTGAGTCTCTTATAAATAGCATAGAGTTGGATAATGTTTTGTATTGTTTTTTGGATTGTGTGAGTTTGGTTTTTTTGTGGGGGGTGCTTTTGGGGTTTTTTTTGTTTTGTTTTGTTTTTCTAAGGCAGGATCTCACTACATAGTTCAAGCTGGCTTTGAACTCACTCTGTGGCCCAGGTGTGGCCTTGAACTCATGGTGATTTTCCTGCCTCAGCCTCCTGAATGCTGGGATTACAGATATGTGCCATTGCACGCAGCATGGATAATGTTTTCTAACTCATTTTCCTAATCTTTGCTCCCCCCCACTTTTTTTTTTGGCTTTTTTGAGACAGAGTCTGGCTATGTAGTTGAGGATGGCTTTGAACTCAGTAGCCCAGGCTGGCCTCAAACTTGCAGGGGTCCTCCTGCCTCAGCCTTTCAAATGTTAGGGTTATAGGCATGTGTTACCATGCCTGGCTCATCTTTGCCTTTTTAAAAGACTATGCCGTAATCTCTGCCTTTTAAATAGAGAGATTAAGCCATTTATATTTAATGTAATTACCGATTAAGGATTTCTGCCATTTCATCATTTGTTTTCGATATATCTTAATTTTTTTCATAGAACTAAGGATTGAACCCGAGGCCTCTGTGCTCTGCTACTGAGCCATATCACCAGACTTTTTTTTTTTTTTAATAGATAGAGCCTGGTAAATTGCCTAAGCTGACCTCAAACTTGTGATCCTCTTGCCTCAGCCTTCTGACTAGTTGGTATTCTGCCTTTTTAAGTGATTACCATTTTTGCATATCATTTTTGCTCCCTTCCATTCTCCTTTTCTGCTTATTTTACTTATTTTCTTAATAGTTATTTTAGGAATGTGATTAACATCTTAAATTATAAAAGTGTAGCTTGAATCACTACCAACTTAGCTTCAATATTATCTTAGTTACATTCTCTTTGCTGGCGTACAATACAGTATCTGACACCCACAACTTCAAGGAGGAGAGGCTTATTTTGGCTCAGTTTGTAGAGGTTTTAATCCATATTTGGCTGGCTCCAAGGTGGAGCAGCATGGCCGAAGGACATGGCAAGAGAAGCAGCTCGTGACATGGTGATGGCAAGCAGAGAGATCAACAGAAGAAGGAGAGAGACCCTTCCAGGAATCACCCCAGTGACCCACCTCCTTTGACTAAGTTTCACTTCCCTATATCACATTTAGTTATAAACTAACCAGTTATAACCTCACACTGATGAGGATCACACCCCCACTTTTGAGTGCATGGGGCTTTGGGTGGACATCTAGATATAAATCATAATAAATAGTATTGGGGAAAAATCCCTGCTGGCTGAGGCAGGAGGATCCCTGTGAATTGGAGGCCAACTGGAGCTACATAGTGAGTTCAAGGCTGGTCTGGGCTATATAGCTAGATCTTGTCTCAAAGCCCTGCTTCTGTGTAGCTCCACTCCCCTTATGAGATAGATCAGCAGCAGCCCAGCCCTCCCCTTTTCCCACTGACAGCCAGGGGACTTGCAGCCACTCCAGGTGTCTGCCCTGACTGCCACAGGCTTGAATTTAGATGAATCCCAAGCCTTGAACTTGTACCAACCTGAAATTTGGACTAATCCCAGATGGTGCTGCCCCAACTTCTGCTGCACCAGGCTTGAGGTTTTGACAAATACTGACCAATCCCTGCTGATGCTACTCTATCAAGGCTTGAAACTCAGACCAATCTAAGATGATTCTGCCCCTTCTGCTGCTCTATACAAGTAGTGCTTCCCCAAAGTCTGCTGGTTAGTGGAAAAGGGCCCCCTTTGGTATACTGATCTGTATGTCAGCATAGGTCCAATAAAGCCTCACTCTGGTGGTCCTATAAATCTGTCCTGATTTATTTCTCGGAGTATGGGCTTGAAAGCCCTGTAAATCCATTTAGGATTCGTATCCTGGGCAGTGTGGATAGAGCAGGTCACTTTAAATAGAGCTGTAAACACTAGAGCCTGCTGGGTGCTCGCTTCGGTAGCACATATACTAGGGGCTGCTGGCCTGAAGAGTGGCACAGACTACAGCAGAGATAGCGATAACCAGTAGAGACCAGCAGAGGTAATCAGTTTTAACTGATGACAGCAGAGACCAGTAGATTTGTTAGAGACCCACAGAGACCTGTGGAAAACCCCACAAAAATAACAGAAAATGCTGTGGGAGCTCCAGGTAGCTGCCAAGGAGGTTATGAGCCCCAGCTGCCAAAGAGCTGATAAAGACAGCTAAAAGCCATTAAGGGGTGTAACACTTAAGAGCTGTAGCACTAAGGCCTGAGAGCCACTGGCACTGTAAGCCCAGATCCTCTGTACCTCAGGCCAGCCTTGAACTCTTTTTGTAACCCAGCTGGCCTTAAGCTAGAAATCACTTGCTCAGACTCCCATATGCTGGGATTTTAGATATAGGAAACCACACCTACCTTCTCTGGCACTTTTTTAGAAAAGAGTACCAAACTTTATTAAAGGTAGGAAAAGAAACAGGCTCTGCAGAGCAAGTTTGGGGCAAGTAAAAATAGTAAAAGAGGGGCTGGGGATTTAGTTCAGTGTTTCCACCGCCTGCCTTGTAGGCACAAGGTCCTGAGTTCCATCCCCGGCACCAAAAAAAAGTAAAAGTAGTACACCTATAGCATGAATGGGCCACTATGTAAGAGCAAACACTGGCAAAAACTCAGTGTAAACTGTCATTTTTGTATCACCCGCTCTTCAGGCTGACATCAGGTCCTGGCCATCCTATGGAAAACTTGCTTGGGTTCTCACAAAGTCCACATGCAGGGCTTTGGAAACTGTTCTGCACATGTGTCCTGGGATTTTATAATTAAGAGCTCACACCTGAGGTGGACCCTTGAATTATGACCAGCCTGACATGAACAACTTGGGTTACAACCAGAATTTTAGTTTTGGGTTATGACCAGAGTTGAGTTACATCCCAAATGCCAGCCAGCCACTTGTGCTTCCACATGGCCTCAGATACAGATTTAACCCTAAAAGAGTTCTGGAAGAAACTTTACAACATCCTTTCCTGTATGGGTTAAGAAATGGGCTAAGATCTGCCTGGAAAAAAGTGCAGCCTAAAATTATACAGGAGATTTTGAAGGCTGTGTAGAGGAGCCTGAGCCTTCAGTTGACCAACTTAAATGATAGCCAGCCCTCACAAACAAACTGAGTTCATAAATCAAGGGTACACTGTACTTCCTCAGCCAGCTTTGCCCTAATGTCCTGTCTCATTTTCCCCTGAGACACACATATCCCCATAATTCTTTATGGGGTGCTGAGGGAGTGGAGGTCTCTGACTTCTGTAGCTTCTTCGGACTGGAGGGGCTGTAGATCCTACCTGCTGGGGATTATGTGCTCTCCAGGTACCCTGAGGTGCTGTGGCTCACGGGTTGTGCTGAAGAAAAAATCCTGTCAGAAGACAATAAGAGAAGTGTTAGTGACTGTTGAGTGTCTATTCAATGGGAGAAAAAAAGTAATGACTTTTATGTTGGGGATGTAGAACCCACATATGAGGAGCTGGTCAGATCTCCATACTTCTGTGGAAGATAAATTATTGAGAGTCTGCAAGCCATATCCTTGACAGATTACCCACATAGTTGATCTAATTAAAAATGAGAGCCTCAATACAGGTGCCCATTTAAGCTGTGGTAAATTAGGGTCATTAGTGACTCTGGAGTCTTGCTTCCTGAAGAGGAACTTCAGGTCTTGCCAAGGTTTTGAGGAATAGCATTTTTCTTAGTCCTATGAAAATCCTAGTGACCATTTCCCATTTCCCATGTAGGATTTTTATAGCTTGTCATTGCATCCCTTGAGGAAGGACCAGAATGGTTCCTCAGGGAATAAGGCTAGAGTTTTGAGGTGCTCCCATGGAGAGTTTAGACATGTCTCTTTGGGGTCCCTTGCAGTGAATGACAGTGACCTGTGTGGGAAGATAGACTACTCCAAGAGTTGTAGAATTTTCTGCTTGTGCTTTATAGATGATTGCTTTTTAGTCAGCAAGCATCTTCTTTCCAGATTGCTGCATGGGCATGTAGAACTAGAAAGGCATATTTGGAGTCTGTATAGATTAAATAGCTTCTTGCTTTTTTCTAATATCAATGCCCAAGTAAGAGCTATGAGCTCTGCTTTTTGAGCCATGGTCCCTAGGGGAAGTTGGCCTAGATGACCTGTTGTGAACGGACAATGGCATAACCTGCCTTTCATGTCCTTCTTGAACAAAGTTACTTTCATCAGTGAACCACACCTCTTTGTGATCTTGGAGGAGCAGGTCACTGATGTCCTACCTGCTTCTTTAGATCTGGAAGATCACTTGTTCACAAGAGTGGCTAACTTCTGGGCCTATAGGCATCCGAGAAGCAGGATTAAGAGTAGTACAACTGGGCTGGGGATTTAGCTCAGTGGTTCTCTCACTTGCCTCTCATACACACACACACACACACACACACACACACACACACACACACAAAAGAAGGAGAAGGAAAAGAAGAAGAGGAGTAGTGCAACTTTTTATAGCAACCTCAGAGGTTTCCAAGATTGTGGCCCAATACTTTGCAAGCCATTCCCCTGATAACCACAAGTAATATTTGGTCTCAAGAATCACTCTGACCTGATGAGCTGTCAGGACTACTACTTTCTGTCCTGAAGTCTTCTTCTGTTAGCATAGTTGTACCTGCTATTGTTCTCAGGCAGTGTGGCCATCCAGCAGTCACTCCATCTAACTTTTTGAGAAGTATGCCACTGGGTGGAATTCTTGTCCTAGCCTTTGGGTGAAACCACCCAAAACAGTTCTTAACTTTTCTGATATTTAGAAGAAGAAGAAGGGTTTTCTTCAGTCAGATATTTTATTATACAATACAGCTGGACCACCTGTTGGCTATTTAAGTCAGGGAGAGCTGGCGTAGTCCCAACAGGTAAAATCCATATTGGCCTTTGTTGGAATTTGAGAATTGCCAATTTTGCTAGTAAATCTCTTCCAAGATGGGGAGTAGAACACTATGGGACAATTAGAAACTCATGGTTAAACATTTGGTCTTCAAAGTGACACATCAGAGCAGGAACCCTTTACTACTAGGGTTCCCCTAGACCCCAACTATGGCTATAGATATAAGAGTTTCCTAGAGAAGTCAAAACAGAATGAAGTAATTGAATTAGTTTACCTGTGATGTCTAGCATTACCCAGCATTCCTCACAGGAAATGGTGATGTCTATGGACAGGTCATCGTAGGTTCCTTTGGGCCTCTTCAAAGCAAGAAACAAGGGTCATGGCTGGCCCAGCCCCTCTCTGGGAGCAGGGATAGTCAACCCTCTCATGTCTTGCATCAGGCACGTTGGCTGCCTCATACCTAGAGCAGGGTCCAGGCAGTGGTTGGGTGCAGATGTGTACCCAGGGCCCAGTCTTCTAGCACTCAGACATCCTTGGGTTTTCCTTTGGGTGAGCTTAAAGCATTGCCAAATGCAACAGCCATAATTTTAGCTTTTCTCTTTTGACTCTCCTCCAGATCCCAATTGTTGCACACAGAAAAGGCCATGTCTAGCAACTGGGTCCTAGGTGTTTGGAGTCCCATTGAAGTTTCTTCATTAAGCAGATGGGAAAGACCCATATTCTCCTGAGAGATAGGATCATCAAAGGTATCTGTCTTCCTCGGGGCTACTCTAAATATCATAGTTTCTGGACTTTTCCTGAGATAAAAGATTACAAAAGCCTGAACACAGGGATTTCACTTCACTTTCTATGTTTTAAGCAGAAACAGTTTAACTGAAAAATAGTTTCATAATTTAAGCTGCCATCCTGTACCAAGCTCTCGACACTTCCTACTTCATATTGAACCCAAACCATACTGCAGTAGTAGATAAGCTGCTCCTTTTTCAAACTGGCAGTGTCAAACCTTTCCCACTGATCAAGGGTACAGCCTAGTAGGATCTGCAGGGCATGGTTCATGCGTTTTCCCATGGCTCATCTTGGGGCCTATAGAGAGAGACAGCTTAAATCTGCTTTCTTGGTAGGAATGCCAGTTTCCTTTTCAGCAACGACCCTGAGAGAGATATCATGGAAGGGGCCTATAGAGAGAGACAGTCCTTAAGATGATGCCCCATGCAGAAGGAAGAGACCAGATGAGCCCACAAAGTGTCCCCTTGTGAGACGTATTCTCTAGACAGGCGTCTCTGTCCAAAGCTAGGATGATGCTGGTGTCTTTCACAGAAGCATAGAAGAAAGCCCTACCAATGACTTCTTGTGTCCATATTGGAGCCCACTAACTCCGTAGGGAGAGGGGGTTGGGCCACTTAATGGCTCTGCCTAGTCCTTCAAAACTCCCAAGAGATCAGGGTGGAAAACCTCTCTACCACCACTGGAATTCCTTGCCACTGTTGAGCCACTTGGTGTCTCTGCTTAAGTAGAGTGGAACCACTTGAGAACTAGTGTCTCTTGCATTTACCCCAGTGTTAGTTTGTTTAAGGCAGTAGAGATAGAAACCTCTTTTTTAAGAAAGAAAAAAACCCTTTTAAAATCCTAAGAATGACTTACAATCACTTCAGTTAAGCTTTACTGGCTGTTCTTTTGTTCTGCTGAGGCCATCAGGCATATTTCTAAATTGCCTGCATTTTGTTAGACAAAACAAGAAAGGGATCTAGCCTAATTAGAAAGAGGGAGGACACCCACATGTTCCTTGTATTTGGGGCTTAGCTCCTGTCTGCAAGGGTGAGATTTTGTGGTGACCATGAAGTCACTTGAAATCAAACATGGTGAGACCTGTGTGGCTCTTGCATGTGACAAGCCAAAATGGAACTAACTAGGATGCAGGAACACCCTCAGAAAGAAAGGCCCATCTAGAGGAAAAGCATGGATGAGCCTTTGAACACAAAAAGGAGTAAGCTCAAGTAGATGGCTGCTCAGGCAGGAAACCAAGTTAGTAACAGCTGTTTCCCGCCCCCCCCCCCAAAGTGTGAGAAAGCTGAGCAAAGTATCACAGAACAGGAACGCGAGGTCAGAAAGGCTTGCTGACATGGTACCCAGATGATCTGTACTGCAGCTGGGTTAATAACAGGCTCTCTGGCTGTTCTTAATCCACCTGCTGCACCTGGCTGGCAGAGCCAGATGTGTTACTGGGTTTTGAGGTGCTGGAGTCTCCCTCTGGAGGTGGTTTCTAGGTTCTTTCTGTCCTGAGCAAATAATTGATGTAAAAATGGTAGCAGAGTTTTGTTAAAGGTAGGAAAAGAAACAGGCTCTGCCAAGTGAGGGTGGGCCAAGGAAAAGTAGGAAAAGAAATACAGCATGAGGGTGGACCACCATGCAAGAAAACATAGTGACCATCTGTCATTTTTAAAGAAGTTCTCAGAGGTGGAATTCTTGGTTAGCATGGCCTTGTTTTGTTTCTCTATTCCTGTTGTATCCTGGTTGCAGTAATTTCTCATGCGAAATTAGGTATTAAAATTTTGTAGGATGGGCTGGGGATTTAGCTCAGTGGTTCTGACACCTGCCTTGTAAGCGCAAGGACCTGAGTTCTATCCCTGGTACCAAAAAAAAAAAAAAGTTTTTTTCTTGCCATTCTGGAGATTAAATGTGGGTCCCTGCACATGCTAAGGCAAGCACTCCACCACAGAGCTACATTCTCAGCCTTTTTTATTCATTTATTTATTTTATTTTGAGACAATGTCTTGCTGAGTGCTTAGACTGGCTCTGAACTTGAGAACTGCTTCAGGCTCCCAAGTAGGTAGAATTATAGATGTAAGCTGCCACAGAGGCAGCAGTGTACATCTTGTACAAGATACATTGTTCTGCTTTTCTTCAGTTCATCATGGATGAATACTGTGGTGTTTTGTTCTTGTTTTGTTTTGAGACAAGGTCTCAATATGTAGTACAGGCTGACTTTGAATTCACTGGAAGCTCAGACTGACCTGGGAACTCTCAGGATGCTACTCAGCCAACAGGGTTTTCTAAGTACTGTTTGTCATGATTTATGTCTGGATGCTTTCCCCAAAGCCTCCTTTACTCATAGCTGTTCTGAAAAGGTAGCTTCTGAAAGTTTTGATAGCTTGATTGTTGCTATATTGGAGAGAGGATCCTAGGAGCTGCTTGCCTGCCATTCTAATAACATTCATCTCTGCTGTTGATCTGTAGGTATACATTTTATATTTGTTTCTTAGTGAGCACTCTAGGGATTGCATTATGCAACTTTAACATCACAGTGTTCTTGGAGTTAGTATTGACTTAATCATGGAATGCATAGCAAATTTTCTATTCTCCCTCTTCATGCTTTTGTCATGTACATTAGGTCTATAGATATTATAAATTAGACTATGGAATGTTGTAATTATTACTTTAAATCTTGTTTTTGTAAGAGACCAAGGTCTCACCAGGTATGGTGGCACATTATCTGTAATCCCTGCTACCTGGGAGGCTGAAGTGGGAAGATCACAGATTAGAGGCTGATTTAGCAAGATCTTATCTCACAAAATAAAAAAAAGGGCCAATGGTATAGCTCAGCAATGGAGAGTTTACCTAGCATATGTGAGTCCCTGCACAATCCCAGCACAGAGTGAAAGAGAGAGAGACAGACAGACTTGCAGTGTTGCCCAGGCTGGCCCCAAAATCCTGGGCTCAAATTATCCTGCTGCCTCAGTTTCCCTAGTAACTGGGACTACAGGCATGACCCAGCTCTCTGTCCTTAAGACAGTTTTTTTTAAAGAACTCAGAAGAAGCCAGGTGTGGTAGTGTGTGATCCCAGAACTCTGAGAGGCTGAGGCAAGAGGACTGCAAGTTCAAGGCTAGTCTGGGCAACTTAATGACTTAGTGAGACCCTGTGTTAAAAAATTTTAAAAAGGCCAGTAATTACCTCAGTGTGAGACTCGGGGTTCTGTCCCCAGTACCACCAAAAGAAACAATGATTAAAAGAAGAAAAGAGAAAACAGGTTTCGTTCAATTTGGTCCTGTCTGAGGCAGGGTCTGACTTTGCAGATGAAGCTGGCCTTGAGCTCAGTGTGTGATCCAGGGTAGCCTTGAATTTGCAGTGTCCTGCCCCAGTCTCCTGAGTCCTAGGA
Organism: Fukomys damarensis; assembly: GCF_012274545.1. Taxonomy (NCBI): domain Eukaryota; kingdom Metazoa; phylum Chordata; class Mammalia; order Rodentia; family Bathyergidae; genus Fukomys; species Fukomys damarensis. The sequence continues at coordinate 524,008 of NW_022900934.1, read as the reverse complement.
TTAACGGGGTGCCCCACTGTGGCTGGTTATACGTGTCTTTTGTGTCACCCACCTCTTTATCATTTCTGAAGTTCTTCTTCCGTACACATTAGGAGGATGAAGGCCCCCACCCAATGCTGACTGCTCTGTAGTTTGGACAAGTGTGCGGCGATGGGGCCCACCCAGGAGAGTCTCACCACCTCGAAAACCCTGCGACCTCACTCGTTCATCCCCTCTACCTACATCTGATGAATTTGTCTTCTCAGTGACTGCATTTTTTGACTCTAGAAGTTCTATTTGATTCCTATTATTTAACTTCCATTTCTTTGTTAATAGTATTTCTTGGATCATTATCATGTTTTCACTTAGTTCTTTGAATACACTTACAGTGTCTGCTTTGTGCTAAACTCAACATCTGGACTTCCTCAGATTCTGTCCACTGGTTTTTTTTCTGCAAATACAGATCACATCTTCCTGTTTTCCTGTGTCAGAATTTTTGTGCTGAAAATCTAAGTAACTTGTCATTAGAATAGTGGAGCACACAAGACAGATGATGTATTGTTTATCTGGGTTCTGAATTGTTTTCGTGAGGTATTTGTTTGGGGATTCTTTCTGGACTTAAACTACAAAAAAAAAAAAAAAATTTTTTTTTTGTGTTTTTGGTACCAGGGATCGAACCCAGGTCCTTGCCCTTGTAAGGCAGGCAGCGGCACCACTGAGCTAAATCCCCATCCCTTAAAGTACAAAATTTGCCTCCCCTTATAGTGTGCAGCCTCTGCTACCTCTGCTTATATTTTTGTTTTGTTTTGTTTTGTTTTTTGGTACCGGGGTTTGAACTTGGGTCCTTGAACTTAGAAGGCAGGCCATGGAACCACTGAGCTAAATCCCCGGCCCTCTGCTCATATTTTAGATTTTGTTTTATATTTTATCCTGCCTTCCTAAAGTTTGCTTCTGGCTTACAGTTTCATAGTCAGGAATTAACTGTCTTGCAGTTTAATGGTCAGTGATTTAGGCAGAAGTTATGCTCAAATACTTCTGGCCCCAAAGCCCCCTGTCCTCAGCCAGCCAGCCTTGTAGGTTAGGGAGCACACTGTTGACACTTCCCCCGGGTGGCATCTCCAGGTTCCCAACTCCAGTGGTTGTTCCCTGGAGACTTAGGATGCTGAGAGCAGAGTCCTGTTGTGGCTCTGGCATTTGGGGATCTCCCTTTTAATAACTGGATCAGTGCCCACCCCAACTGGAATCACAATCCCAGTGATAAGAGCTGTTGGTTTTCCCCAGTAGTTTGTACCAAGTTTGCCACTTTTAGCTACCAGGCTGTGGGTTCAGCCCCCACCCCACCCCATATCTACTTTCTGCTGCTCCAGAATCCAAAAATTTTAAGTGCTGACATGGCACCACATGTGGAAATTGCTGTGCATAACCCTATGTGACAGGGTGCAGTCAAAACACAGCCACACTAAAAACATTGTATAAAATTACTTCCAGACTAGCCTGGGCAACTTAATGAGACCCTATCTCAAAATTTTAAAAAGCTGGGGGGCAAGGCTGTAGCTCAGTGCTCCCTAAGTTTAATCGCTAGCAAGAAAACCTCTGATCAGGTAAGAGAAGTTGCATATAAGGGACATTTGACCTGTGTCAGATGTTAAAACTTCTAATATTGCTACAGGTTTATCCAGAAAGCTTTGATTGATAAGTGTGCGTGTGTGTGTGTGTGTGTGTGTGTGTGTGTGTGTGTGTGTGGTAGGGCAAATTAATCAAATTCAGCACTGCGTTAGGTCTCCTTTTATTTATTCTGCCTGCCTGCCTGTCTATCTACCTAACTTATCTATATTATTTGAGACAAGGTCTCATTGAGTCAGTAAATTGCCCAGGCTGGGTTCATGTTTGCAGTGCTCCTGCCTCAGCCTTACAGAGTTTTTGTTTTTAGGTGTGCACCATCACGCCTGTTTCAGGCCTCTTTTTTTTTTGTTTTTGAGTCAGGGTCTCACTATGTAGTTGAGAGTGATCTGGAACTTACTGTGTAGCCCAGGCTGGTCTCGAACTCATGGCGATCCTCCTGCCTCAGCCTCCTAAGTGCTGGGATTACAGGTGTGTGCCACCATGCCCGGCTTTAGGCCTCCTTTTTGAACACATTCTTTTGGTCCTCATTGTGTGGGACTTTTCAGTCATAGTCTAAAATGAGTTCTTTTGGAGCAGTCTTAAAAATTCTGGTTTCACCTGGTCATTGGCAGTGCCTTGGGTGCCTGAGGACAATCAGTGGTGAGAAAGGAGGTGTCTGAGGTCATCACTGTGATAGGTTACTGAAATTATTTCTCTGCTCCTCCCTCTTTCCACCCACTGATTCCTGCCTAGAAGATATCCCTAGCTCTGTCATGTAGTGAGTGCCACTATATAACCCCTTCTGGGGTTAAAACAGTTTCCTGTCTCAAATGATGGCGTGTAATGTAGTTGGTGGTTAGTTTTTTCATGTCTTTATTTGGCAGAGTTCATGGTTGCAGTTCTGTGTCTGGCCCCACATTTCCTCTTCGTTCTCTCTTAGTTTTGGTTTTAATTTTACTGGTGCACTCATATCTAAAGTGAGGGCGCTGCTGCTGTGTTCTACTGGGTTTGGGGAAGACTCAGTGCACACGCACACATATCCATCCCCTAATACATCTGCCTTAAATAGCTGTTGGTGTCTGAAGCTTCATTTCTGTTGAGGTGATGGGGAGCCAGAATCACAAGGCTTTGCCACATTGTCATCCCCGCCTAGAGAGCCAAGTAGCAACACGAGGAACATCCGGAGAGAATTCGAGTGTGAGAATACATGTATGTGTGTGTACACGTGGGTATGCATGTGTCCATACATCTGTATACCCATGTGTGCATGTGTGTCAGAATATATGCATATATGAATGTGTGTATATATGCAAACGTGTGGATTTATGTGTATTTGCCTTGTGAAAGTGCATATATACACGTACATGAGAGAAATGCATGTGTCTAGGTACTGAGAGAAGGTGGGTACATGTATGTGTGCACATGTGTGTGAAAGGGCACATGTATACATGCGTGAGACAGAAATGCATTTGCACATCTGCCTGCCTGGGCCACTCCCTTTTGGGAAGCAGCCTGGCAGAGGCCCCAGCTCCCAGCTTTGCTCTCGCTTGTGCCTGTGTCTGAGCACTTGCCTCCTGTGGCCCCTCTGCAGATTCTCCCATGGGCAGGTGGTCTCTGTCGATGAGCTGCGCCCTTTCCAGGATCCAGACCTGAGCTTGCTGCAGGCCGGCTCTACATGTCTGGCCAAGCACCACGATGGCCTCTGGCACCCGGCACGAATCACTGGTGAGGCTGGCCACAGGGACTTCCCTGAGGGGACTTTGCTGAAGCACGTCTTTCATGGAAAGCCCCCTCTGCTTTACTTGGCTACTCCCGGCTCCTCTGGGGTGGGCCTTGGGACCCTGTGTGGGCCCAAGAGGAGTGACTCTGACCGCAGCCCAGGCTTCGTCTCCATCCTTACTTCCCACGTGGCTCCTGACTGGCAACCCCACTTGAGGTTGCTAACCTGCAGTCTTTTTCTGTTCTCTGCAGATGTGGAGAATGGCTACTACACAGTCAAGTTTGACTCCCTGCTGTTGAAAGAAGCCGTGGTGGAGGGGGACAGCATCCTGCCCCCACTTCGGACAGAGGCTGAAGAGTCCTCTGACTCAGACAGTGGCGATCTGGGTGACGCCAGCTATGCCAGAGGTACAGCAGCAGCTCAGAAAGATGGGGGAACCAGGGAGTGTGTGACAGGCCAGGGCGAGAGATCTAGCCCTTGCCTTCGAGGACCACCTGCAGCAATCACAAGCTCCCTGGTGTGGGTTAGTTGCCACGTTGGGCATGGGGACTGCTGGTGACAAAGCTGCCAAGGTGCCACAGGAAGTAACCAAACATTTGGGTGTGTGTGGTGTGTAGGTAAGGGTGGCACCTTCAAATGGCTCCCCAGTCTTAGAGCCTTGGTGCCAGGTGAGCGGGGGCAAAAGGGGATCCTAGCAAACTGGAAGTATGTCCAGAATAGATATCAGGAGGGGATCCGGCAGGCAGTGTCCAGCCCTTATGAGGGGTTGGTTGGGATAGACAGGGAGGTGTCCCTAGTGAATTGGTGATTTCTGAACCTTTTGCCTGTGGTGACAGGTGCTAAGCCATAGTGCAGCCAGCTTGCCACCTGGAGCTGCTGGGAGCACCCATAGCTGGCCTGGGAGATCTGGCAAAGGACCAGAGGTGTATGGGATTGGGCCCCTGCTCCAGAGCTAAACTCTTAGACAATGCTGGCCAGAGCCCCGAGAACCATTCAGAGTCCTCTGGCTTGGTAGCGCCACTACCCTTTGTCTTTTGCAGTAGTAGAATCAGGCCCTGCGGACACTGGGACCAGCAGTTCCTCCTTTGCTGGTTGGGAGGTGCACACACGCGGCATTGGCTCTAGACTCCTCGCCAGAATGGGCTATGAGTTTGGCAAAGGTGTGTATATGCTGCTTTGAGGGGGTGGTGCTACAGGGCAGTCAGGGATCCTGCAGCAGCAGCAGCGTCTGCCCTGCATCTTCCCCAGGTCTGGGCCGAAATGCAGAAGGCCGGGTGGAGCCCATCCATGCCGTGGTGTTGCCTCGAGGAAAGTCACTAGACCAATGCGCAGAGATTCTACAGAAGAGGACCAAGGAGGGGCAGGCTAGTGCCAGTAGGCCCCCAAGGTGCAGGAGGAGGAAGGGTAGGCCTGGAGGCCACCTGCCCCCGAAGAATGTATTTGACTTCCTGAATGAAAAGCTACAGAGTCAGGCTCCTGGAGCCTTGGAGGCTGGGGTGGTTACGCCCGGAGGGAGGAAAACCAAGGACATGTACCATGCCAGCAGGAGTGCCAAGCAGGCCCTGAGCCTGCGGCTCTTCCAGACTGAGGAAAAGATTGAGCGGACCCAGCGGGACATCCGGGGCATCCAGGAGGCTCTCACTCGGAATGCTGGCCGGTACGTGTGGGGCCCAAGGCCTAGAGTAGCCATGCCCACAGGATACATGTGGGAGGTTATCTGACCCTGAGTGGCAGCCAAGTTGGAGGAGGTCTGGATGTAGAGGATGGTCAATGGTTGCAGCAGCTGGGGGTCCTGGTGGCAGTGGACCAGGAGCCATGCTGACTGGCAGGCCCTCCCTAGGCACAGTGTGGCAGCAGCCCAACTGGAGGAAAAGCTGGCGGGAGCCCAGCGGCAGCTGGGGCAGCTCCGGGCTCAGGAGGCAGGCTTGCAGCAGGAGCAGCGGAAGGCAGACACCCACAGGAAGATGACGGAATTCTAGAGGACTCGCAGACCCCATGGACAGAGCCCTGGCTGCCTCAGCAGGAAGACCAGCCATCACCCTGACACCCCTGAAGAAGGACCAGCCCACTCTCAGACGGCCCCCATTCAGCCTTGCTTACCTGGAGCATGTGGACACTGATGTGTGGAGATGGGCTGCAGGATCACCTCCAGACACTCACTTGCCCACCAAGCCCACCTGCCAGTGTCTCGGGGCATCTTCCTATCAAGGACATTAAAGTGATTTCATTACAGTGTCACTCAGTGGAGACTTAGCTGGCCGTGGGGTCTCTGGGGAGAGAGGGGTCTACACAGGGTTGTGGCCACAGACAGGGTTGTGAGCTGGAGGGGGTCCCAAGGGAGGCCACTGCTCCTGCCCAGGGCCACAGGGTCCAAGAAAGCAGCATCCACCCTTCCTTCCCTCTCTGATCCAGGCAGGGAAGAGCTCAGAGTGCCCCATGGTGCCCAGCACTCAGGTGGGGCTGGAGGAATGGAGATGGGCCCTTGGACAGCAGAGTTGATGAGGCAGGCTTGGGGGTTCAGTGCCAGTGCTTGGTGGCTGCTGACCATCCAGTTGACCTACTGTCTACCTCATCAGCCCTGTCCCCCATCTAGTCTGGAGAGAATGCAAGTTAGGCTTTTAGAACAGTGGCTTGTGGCACACAGTGAGTCACAACTAGATCTTGGGTGGGGCTGCAGCAAGTGAATGAGGCTGAGTGGTGGCTTCACCAGGAGCAGCTGCAGCTGAGGGTTGAGTGGCTGCTGGGAGGTACTGAGACAGGCAGGAAGTGAGGTGAGGAGCTCACTGAGGACCTACAAAGACCTTCCTGGCTGCCCCAGATAGAGCCAACGAGGAGCTCTGCCGTGGCCTTGGTAAGTTCCTGCTCCATCCTCCAGCACAGGCAGATACCCAAGCCTCTTGGCCCTCCTGGGGTCTGGGAGGGCACTAGGACCTGGCTGTGTCCAGGTGAGTTGTCTTCCCCCCACCCTCATACAAGAAACCTACTACTGCAGTCTGGATAGACTCACTCTGACCTCCAAAGACCACCCCCTCACTTTCCAACTTCTGCAGATTTTAGGTGGGCCCCCAGCCTTGCTAAGACTGATCCTAGGAAGGGTGTAGGCCTTTGGTGGTGGTGTGGAATGGGGCACTCACTTCCTGAAAGTAGCCGTGTCCTGCTTGCTGATCCCTACACTGTTCCAGCTTCTCGGGGAACCAGGCTCCATAGTGAGTGGCTTAGGGGCATCACCTTGGACAAGGAGGCCACGCCTGGGTAGAAGGTGGCTATAAATGAGGTCTGTGGGCTGTGGCTCAGTCCTGGGGGTGTGACTTCGGGGGCTTCCCCAGATCTTGGGTTTAGGCTACAATGACCACAGCCTTGGTCAGGTCACAGCTGCCTTGGCCATACGCCCCCATCACCATAGCTGCTGCTCTCACAAAAAGGCATGCAGAGCTTCTCCAGGTGCTCACAACCAGAGGAAGGAAGGTAGGCGCCCCACAGCAAGGGCAGAGCTGCAAGGCCTGGGGCTTTCTGATGTGCTGAGTCAGAGCCAAGGAGAGAAGCCCACCAGGGGGGTGAGTTGCACAAGTGGAGCAGCGAGGGGTGTGCCAGACCTTCAACCATCCCCCAGTGCTCCTCTCTTCCGCCCCCAGGGCCCTGCTTCACAGAATGGGGCCACCAGTGCCCATGGCCCTGCCAGCCCTCTGGGTCCTAGGGTGTTTCTCCCTGCTCCTCTGGCTGTGGGCGTTGTGCACAGCCTGCCACAGGTACGTCCATCTTGCCTATATTCTCTCTGGGCCCTCACCCTCTGGCCAAGCTGGAAGTCAAGAGGCAGGTCCACTTCAGAATCACCTCCACATGCACCTTCATGCTGGGCTTGGACTAGCAACTGGCTGCCCTACCTCTACCTCTTCCCACCTGGCCTGATGATGCTCTTGTCCCTAGGAAGCAGGTGCAGAGCCAGCAGGCAAGACTACAGGACACTGTGATGCTGGCAGAAACGGTGAGTGCCAGGTTGTCCCTGGGGTGAAGGTGGGGCCAACGGGACCAACCAGCCTTCCTTGTCCCTAGTCCCTGCTGAGACAGACTCACCTCTGCTCCCTCAGCAAGTCTGACACCAGGCTGCATGAGCTGCACCACAGTACCCATGGTAGCAAAGGTGAGGTGACTACCAGAAGGACACACAGGGAGGGGCTGGCTGCAGTTCGGGGCCACACCTGCTGTCCACCCCTAGTGACTTCTGGCCTGAACTTACCCATAGCCCTGAGGCCTGCCAGCATGGATCTCCTGTACCCACACTGGCTAGAAGTTTCCAGGGGTAGCACCACGCCACAGGCAACCCCCTCTGCCTTCCCACCTCAGCAGCTGCCGGGGGCTCCATCTGCCACTGCCTTCACACTGTCCATCAGTCCTGAGGCCACCTATTCTAATGTGGGGCTGGCTGCCATCCCCAGAGCTAGCCTGGCTGCCAGCCCTGTGGTATGGGCAGGGACACGGCTGACTACTGGCTGTGACAAGCCAGGGCCTTGGGCCAGACCTGTACTGGCTGAGTATGCCTCCATCCAGAAGCTCAAAGGGACAGATCCAGGCTCCCAAGAACTGCAGCAAGGGAACACTGAGGTGACCCCAGCTGCTCAGGTAAAAGTGGGCCTGGGTGGGGTGTCAGGTGGGGCTGGGCAGGTCCTGGGCAAAGGTGATGTTAAGGAGCCCACCCTGGGTCTGCTCCCTCTCTCCAGGTGGACATCCTGTACTCCAGGGTCTGCAAGCCTAAAAACAGGGCCACAGGACCCACTTCAGACCCACCGGACCATGAGGGTACAGGAGCAGTTCTGGCCCTGGAGAGTGGCTTAGCCTATGAGCCCCTCCCTCCTAGGGGCCTGGACATGGACAGCAGTCCCCTGGAAAACGTGTATGAGAGCATCCAGGATGTGGGGACCCCTTAAAGTCCAGAGCCCTCCATTCTGCCTTCTAGCATAAGTGGACCTTTGTAGAGCACAAGACCCCTGCTTCTACCTTCCTGTGCCTAGGGAAGGTTTGGAGACCCCTCTGTGTCCTGAGCACTCAGTACCAGTATTCCTCCAGCTTGAGCCTCCAGGTGACTGAGGCCTCATTACTTTGACTGTATTGCTGTGTCCACGTGGCCTCTCCTCTTCCAACCTGTATCCTAATAAATCCCAGTCACTGGAGGACGGACATGCATGCCTTACCTCAAAGCCTGCCTTTTGAAAACTGGGAGGGCTGGGTAGGGAGTTTCTGGATGATTAGAGATACCCCCTTCTGGCCTTTGGAGGGTAGGCAGGCTTTCCCTCTCGTACCCGCCTGACACCTGAGGCCATTGCGCTGTCCGTACAGAAGTCAGTGGTGGGGAGGAGAGAAGACCGGCCCTTTGCGGTGGTGGTTTCCAGGCCTGGGGGGTCCTCGGGACAGTGCAGTGGGCCGACAGGAGGGCTTCCTGGAGTAGGACTTGGACCCTGAGCTCCATGGCGCGGCTCTGCCACCAGCCCCTAAGGTTACGTAAGTGGAAAGAGGTGGGTAGTCCTGCGTTAAAGAATAACCTGTTCCTGGGGGGCCCGCCAAGCAGCCTCGGCCGCTTCCTGGCTCTGGCAGCTCCTAGAGCACGGCCGTCGGGAAGCCGGCCCTCAGGAGGGCTTCCTGGAGTAGGACTTGGACCCTGAGCTCCATGGCGCGGCTCTGCCACCAGCCCCTAAGGTTACGTAAGTGGAAAGAGGTGGGTAGTCCTGCGTTAAAGAATAACCTGTTCCTGGGGGGCCCGCCAAGCAGCCTCGGCCGCTTCCTGGCTCTGGCAGCTCCTAGAGCACGGCCGTCGGGAAGCCGGCCCTCTCCGGCGGC
>NW_022900934.1:508388-514009 GCF_012274545.1 Fukomys damarensis | reverse complement strand
GGCGGCGGGGCGGCGGACGCCATCGGCACAAATCCCAGTGCCGGCGCAGAGGTGAGCCAGGGTGCTGGTGCCCCGGGACTAGAGTGTGTGCACACGTGCATCGGTGTGTGCAAGGGCGGCGGGTGGGGCGCAGATTTCTGCCTTCCCAAACCTTCCAAGGGCAGGTCAGGGTCCGGAATGAGGTTTCTGCTCCGGTTGCTCCAGCCCTCATGGATTTGCGCAGAAACGATTTGTGTGTCCCGGGGCAGAGCAGAACTGGAAGCGGGAGGCTGTCAGTTTCTCTGCAGAAGACTTTACAGTCTGCCCGGGGCTGACTGTCCAGGAATCCCTGGGGCTGCCGCCACCACTTTCCCACCCCTGCGGTGCGGGACACCTCTGGCTAGCTGCACTGCAGGAGCGGGCTCAATTCTGGCCCGCTGGGGCCTGAGGACCCGCCCATGCTTGGAGCGGTCTTCCTCCGGCTGCTGCCGACTGCTGGCCGCTCCCACCCTCCTAGGCCTGGCTTTAGACCCACAGTTACTGTTGCAAAACCTTGGTTAATACCGTGTATTTTGTGGGGAGAGCTAGCCTGGGCCCGACCAGTGAGGCTTCAGACCCCTTCCCAGCACCAGGGTCCGAAGCAACCACGGTGGAACAAAGCCCAGGCTATAGAAGGCTCAGACCTCGGGCAGACCAGGCCCTGTTCCTGGCGCTTCTCGGCTCTGCAACCCGAGCAGGGGGTGGAGCCAGGCCTCCCGCCCAACCAGGAGTGAGGCTGCTTGGTGCCTGCACAGATACACTGGGCCAGGAGAGCACCAGCTGGGCCCCACTGGGCCCCACCCACCCTGCCCCCATCTCCTCCAGAGCCCCCCCAGGAAAAGCCCGTCTGGACGAGGTCATGGCTGCTGCAGCCCTTACAAGCCTGTCCACCAGCCCTCTCGGTCTGGGCATCCCAGCTACAACCCCGTCTGCGAGGTCATGTCTGCTGCAGCCCTTACAAGCCTGTCCACCAGCCCTCTCGGTCTGGGCATCCCAGCTACAGCCTTCAGCCCAGGTGAGACTCAGAAGTCTGTGCTCAGGTAGGGGCAGGGCCCAGGACTGCTGTTCCCCAGGTCCTGCAGCCACCTAGCAGCTCTGCTGGGCAAGAAGAGCCCCAAAACTGCCATACCACCTTCCAAACATGCCTCTTGAGACCTTCTTATGGATGAGTGTCCAGCCACTCAGGGCCTCTCACCAAGGCCAACCCTGCAGTGCCCCCAGGCCCTGAGCTGTCCACCTCCACTTTGCTGGACACATGTCCCAGCCACTCTGCTTCCTGGCTATGCCAGGCACCTCCTGCCCCTGTCCTGTGTTGGCAGGCTTCTCCCGGAGACCCCATGGCCCGTTCCTCCTTAGCCAGGCTGTCCTCCAAGAAGCTTCCTGCCCACCAAACTCACAGAATAGGCAGCAGCTCAGAGTTAGGGCATGAGAGCAGCCAGCAGGCAGCAGTTTCCACAGAGCAGGGAGAGTCCACCCAAGGTCCTGAGGATGGCGTGTTCCTGCAGAGCCTGGCCTGGAGCCCTGGAAGGAGGGTCTGGCGCAGCCACCAGGCAGCTACAGCAGCAGCAGTAACAATGGAGACTGGGGTTGGGACCTGGCCAGTGACCAGTCCTCTCCATCCACCCCATCACCTCCACTGCCCCCTGAGACAGCCCACTTTCTGTTCGGGGAGCCCACCCTGAGGAAGAGGAAGGTGAGCCTGGGGGAAGCCCCCAGGGTGGGGAGGAGGAGGGCAGCTGCTGCTAACCATAGGCCGCTGTCGCCCCAGAGCTCCATCCAGGTCATGTTCCAGTGCCTGTGGAAGAGCTGTGGAAAGGTGCTGAGCACAGCCTCCGGGATGCAGAGACACATCCGCCTGGTGCACCTGGGGTGCGGCGGGGCTGAGGGCTGGGCCTGGGTGGGGTCAGGCCAAGCTGGTGCTTCAGCCGCAGTCACTGTGTCCCTAGCAGGAGACAGGCAGAGCCGGAGCAGAGCGATGGCGAGGAGGACTTCTACTATACAGAGCTGGACGTTGGTGTGGATACGCTGACCGACGGGCTGTCCAGCCTGACTCCTGTGTCCCCCACAGCCTCGGTGCCACCGGCCTTCCCCCATCTGGAGCTGCCAGAGCTGCTCAAGCCCCCAGCCCTGCCCAGCCTACTACAGCCCCTGGCCCTGGCCATGGCCCTGCCCCCCGTGCTCAGCTCTGTAGCCCCCCCACAGGTGTGCCACGGTGATCACGCCTACCAGGTGGGTGAGGCCACAGGTGGTGTCTGGGAGCAGGTTTCAGGGCACTGTGGAGATGAGCGAGGCCCAGGCTGCAGTTCTCCCCAGGACTGCATGGCACCCATCCACCTGGACCTGCGGGCCACTGAGGTCCAGGCCTGTGCACCAGCATTGCCTTCCAAGCTTGGTGCCAATCTAAGGTGTGTGAGTGGAGGGGCTGGATAGGTAGGTGCCAGTGAGAAAGGTCCTGGCTGACAACCCTCTGTGCCCCTTGTGTGTCCCCCTAGGAAGCCCCGTGGTGATGCCAAGAAGTGCCGGAAGGTGTATGGCATGGACCACCGGGACCTGTGGTGCACAGCCTGTCGCTGGAAGAAAGCCTGCCAGCGGTTCCTGGACTGAGCCCACCCTCTGGTGCTGCTGCCCCGCTCCCAGCCAACCCCAGCCCCAGGCTGGACAACTCTGGGAGTGCTCCAGGTCCAGGCCTTTTCTGGCTATAGGGTTTACTTTCTACTTTGGCAGGGACTCGGGAGTTGTTGATCCTGGACTCCCAGAGATGTGGGAGAGGTCCTGCCACTCAAAGTGCCTCTGAAGAAACCAGCTTTTTGCACTAAAGCCAAACCATACCGCTGCCCCTTTGGCCCCAGGGGCACTGCTCTCCCTCCCTGGTAGCCCGCAGATCTGTCAAGGAAGTCAGTGGGCCCAGCTGTAGGGGCCGGTCTGAGATGCACTTTGAGGGGTGTCAGGGAGAGAACTCTTGCACCCACACATTTAATGTGATGGTTCAAGGGCCCTGGGGCTGACATTTTACCATGTTTGTGAAGCTCAGGTGTCTCACGTCTGGGCCTTACCAGGTGAGAAGAATTAAACATTTGGGGTTTTTCCAGAAGCTGAGTCTGCCTCTTAGGGGGAAGTAATGGGATTTGTTTGGGCAGGGGTGGTAGGAGGCCATTAAAAAGCCACAGGGCCTCAGGGTAACCTGGCCACCTCTGCCCACGGTGAGGCCAGGAGAGAGAGTGCTATCTGAAACACACAGGAGGCACCTGCTTGGAGCAGCAACTTCCCAATTTATTGAAAGTGATCGCTTTGCAAGAATGTCTACGCTAATCCCGTCACAGAAAGGAAACCCACAGGCAGGCCGCGAGCACACCTAGGCAGACAAGAAACTGCGAGACCCACGAGAGAAGAGAAGGTAATCTTGACCTGTCCTGGGCTACAGCAAAGCAGGACAACAGAGCTGTGATTTCCCACTGACTGATTACAAAAAACCTCCTCCCCAAATATGAACACATCTTCGATACAAACACAGGTTTATAATAATATAAAGTCAGTATAATATAGATTATCCTCAGAAAAGATCAACAGTCTTCAAACACTGCCCTTTTTTGTCGATTCTGTTTTTGTTGACAGGTTGAAAGCATGTTGAAAAAATAAATATTTAAGAAAAGCCCACACACAGCACCCTCACTACAAGTGGTTCTAAAAGGGCTGCATACAAAACACAACATAGGGTCTAAAAAATAAAAGACAATCACCATTGAGTATGGCTTTCTTAAGAGCTGCACGTCACAGAAGGAGCCAAAGTAAGATTATCTTTCATAATATTGCAAAAAGTTCCAGTTTTTGCATTTTCTCAGTTTTCTTTTTTAAAAAGGAAGATGTGCAAAGTTGGAAGCATAGCTGTGTCATTTTGAGTCAGGTCCCTGTTGAGTCCTGGCAATGTCCTGTTTCCCAAAACCCACAGAGTCCAAATATACAACCTGGTCAGGAGCCAGAACATAGTACAAAAATCAGACAGCTTCCCTGCCCCTCAGTAACACCCCCACGACTGTTTTCCACTTTGGTGTTGCAAACACCAAAATACAAACAAAATACAAAATGTGAAATGTAATCTACACATTTTTTCCTCTTCATAAAAAAATATTTATTTGAACATTGATTCTAAAAAAATCAGTCACGTAAAACAAAACAAAAAAACCTTTATATGTGTCTTCCCTCCGTGCCTCCTGAGAGATGGATGTGTTCATCTGGGTCTTGAAATTCCACACTTCAATTTGCAAACTGATGGGAACAACAAACCTGCCACACAGCAAACACTCGGGAGGTGGGATCAAGATTTGGGACCCTCAGTTTCCGATACAGGACTGGTCTGGAGGAAGTGCCTCCGTGGGAAGCCCGGGAAAGGCCAGCAGAGGTGGTCCACAGGGAGCAGTCGGAAAGAGCACGACACCCTGAGTCGGAGGCAAGGTGCCTTGGGGAAGTAAGCCAGGTCCGGGGCAGGACACCTGAGACGCTGGGGACTGGTACAAAATCCAGAGACACTGGTAGCAAAGGTCTGGTTTCCAAATGCATTTTATAAGAAAGACTGTTTAGAAAAGGTGTTTAAAAAGCAGGAGGAAAGATACAAAGTTCACAGCCCTCGAAGGGGGCTGGCAAGGCTGCAGGGGGCTCAGCCTGGAGCCCCCTTGGTAGGGGTCGAGCTACGCTGCCCTGCTGAGACCTGTGCCCGGCACTGCCCACCACAGTAGGAGAGTAGGACTCTAGGAAGGACTCCAGCACTGAGGAGGGCACAGCCTATCCGAGGGACAGCACAGCACACTCCATACCAAGCTAGCAGGGGCTCTCCTGTAACTGGGAGAAATAGTGGCCAACTTTGAAAAAACAAAAGCTTTGACTCCTCCCTCACGGCACAGGCCCCTAGGACAACACCACGTGCACATGGGCCAGCCCTGTCCCCCTCAGCAGCAGCAGGTAAGGCAGCTGGCACTCAGGGAATGTTTCTAGGGGCCCACTGGGACCTAAGTTCCCGGTTTTGGGGGATTTTCCCTTTCCACCTAGAAAGCATAGAGATGACACAGTAAAAAAGTTGGTCAAAGCCGTTGGGCTTGTGGACTGGAAAAAGAAACTGGAACTCTCCAACTGGGCTAGCACTGGCGCCCCGCGAGCCCCACGGCGGGGAGAGTGCCTGAGGCGCTGCCCCTGCGCCGGAGAAGTCTCCGGGGTCTGTCCTGCGGGGTGAGGCGGGCGGACCTCCAGGACGCTCGAAATGGGAGCCTCCACTTCGCACTCAGGAGAAACACAGAGCGTGGGGTGAGATCGATCAAAAAGCAAGGACTTGACAAGCTAAATGAAAAACAACCCCATATAGTTTTGTCAAGTGAGAAAAATAATGGCAAACAAAAATAATTTTCTGTAACTACCTCAATATGTCTCTCTGACTACTTTAAAATTTGGTTACCCAGGTGGGGAAGTGCAAGCGGCGCACTGCAGCTAGGAACACCCACCTGCGGTGTTAGCAGCAACAAAGGTGGAGCCTGGCTCCTGCCCGTCCCGGGAAGGGTCAGCAGGAGCCCCGGGCAGCGCTCAGGGTGGACAGGGGCCCGAGGCTCGCGAGGTCGCCC
>NW_022900934.1:491489-507696 GCF_012274545.1 Fukomys damarensis | reverse complement strand
CACACGCCGTGGCGCCGCGAGCCGTGCTTAATGCCCACGCTGGCGGCTGACATGAACACGCGGCTGCACACCTTGCACACGTACTTCTTGTCCTTGCTGTGCACCTGGGGGGACAGGGCAATCAGCGGGAGGAGCAGGGTAGCGTGGGGTGCGGTGTCTTTGGCCCTGAGGGGCCGGGGAGGAGGGACAGTCCAGGGGAAGGCCTAGGGGAGACAGATCCGCTCTGACCCTACCGCCTGCCCAGAATTCAAAGGCGCAGAGTTACAGGTGGTACCAAACAAAGGCGATCAAAGGAAATGCTGTCCACCAGGGGCAGCAGTGCCCTCTCCCCAGACCCGCGGAGCCCCCTTCTATCTGGGCCAGGTCCAAGTGGGGCCCCACATACTGCGTGTCCGGGCCCTCCACACCCGGCCACAAGCTCCCCCAGTCGCACTGCTCCCTCTGCCTAAAGCTCCACTCCCTCCAGACCTCTGCAAGGACAGGCTGCTTACCGGAGCAGCTTCTGTGCCAGTCCTACCATACTGTCTGGGGCAGAGGGAGCTGGCCTGGCTGCCCAGGTCAGGGTGAAACAGAAAGATCCCGCTGGCGCTAGGCCTGGGGGCAAAGACGGGGAGACCCCCCCCACCTGCAATCAAAAGCTGGGTCCTGGCCTGTGTCTGGGTGCTGGGGAATAACAGGGGAGCAAAGGACGACAAGGAAGAGATAGGGGTGGGGTGGGGAGTGGGTGGGTGTGGGCTGGGCAGCCTACTGATCCTGCCTCCCGCCAGGAGTGCAACTCCTGCAGTCGCTGTGGTCCTGGCTGGGCCTCTGTGAGCTACCTCTCACCATCCCTGGCCCACCCAGGACAACCTCCTCTGGAACCTGCCCTTTTTGAAGGCAGAGCTACCACAAACTCCCACACGACCCCAAGCCATTAAAACACAAATGACCACTGCCCAACTCACTTCAAACAACCTGGGCGTCCCACAGCATGATGGCAGGCAATCACCTGAGAACCTTGGGACAGGTAATGGCCTCAGAGCTGGGGCCACCCACAGGATAATTCTAGAGCTTGGAACTCAGGATCCTTCTTTGCATTCTCTTGTTGCCTTGTTTTACTCTATTTTAAACCTGTCTTCCCTCTGTTTCCCTCTACAAAAAAAATCAAATTTCTAGAGCAGTCTCAGGAAGAACTGTGTTCTCGTTGAGGACGATCAGGCAGGAGCAGGCCCAGGAAGGGCTGCAGGAGCTAGCATTCCCTCAGACCCCGATGGCCTGGGTACTGTGCTGGCTGCTCAGGAAGTGGCAGAGGTATCTTGGGAGCCTCTCACAGGACCAGACGGTCAGGCACCACCTGTCGTGGAGGACACACGCTTAGGAAGGAGAGGGAAGGGTGCCATAGCAACCATTACCAAGCCCTGGGAGGGGTGGCTGCAGAGCAGGGGCAGCCTGCTCCGTGACACTTGGCAAGCTCCCAGCCACCACATCCCTAACCCTAGTGGCACTGGAGAGTTTGTCACGTGTCAGGGAGGAGATCACAGGCAGTGAGGCTTGGCCGGCCCAGGGGCTGCTGAGCTGCCCTGTCAGAGAGCTCCCTGTTCACTGGGGAAGCTACATACAGATCCCCTTCTTAGAAAAAGGCCAGCTTCAAATGTTTAAGTGTCTTTTTCCAGAGTTAAGACTCGGAAATCCAGCCATGAACTACAAGGTAAACATCCAGGCGCTGCCCAAGGCAGAGGACAGACAGTAGGGCTCTCACATGGGTCAAGAGGTTTACCGCAGGCCAGGCATGGTACCACATGCCTGTGATCCCAAGCACCCAGGAGGCTGAGGCAGGATGATCGCCGTGAGTTTGAGGCCAGCCCAAACTACATAATGAGTTCAAGGCCAGCCTGAACTACAGTGAGACACTCTCAAAAAGCAAAAAAAAAAAAAAAATGGTTTATTCCAACATCAATGTAGTTTTGTGTAAGAAAATCCTATCAACTGCCATTGCTAAGCCTGTTCAGCCCCTATCAGTGTGAAAAACAAGATTTGATTCTCCCTGGATAGGAAAAATATAGAAATAGGTACAGATGTCCTTCCAAGGTTTTATAAGTTCTTCTGTGAGATCATCTCTGGCTTATTACTTGAATTAAAGCAAATCCAACTAGAGAAAAAGCGCAAAACCCTGCTCCCTACCCGCTGGTGGCTATGAGTGGCCCTGGGTCTGTCTTTGGCCTGTCCTTTGTCGCAGGCCCTTCCTGCTCCCTATGTCTTCACCTCACACGAAGACACATATGTGGGGAGCCAAGGGCAGAGCCCCAGGCAATGCTTTACCCACCTGGCCTTGCTAGTTCATCCCTCTGGGTGCCTGCCAGGTGCTGAGCCTGCGCTGGGTACAGGTGCAGGGCACAAGCAGATGAGGCCAGGGCATGGAGGCCGGCAGGTGGGCGATGGTGGCAGGTGACCGGCTTCTGCACACAGGCCTGAGTGCAGCCGTGGGGGCCCTATTAGGTGGGAGATGCAGCGGACTGTAATCCTGATGATGCCCAAAGCCGGCTGTGAAGAGTGAACCCCACAGTTTTGAGAAGTGAGTCTGGCTGAAGCCTACGTGCTGAGGTCTGAGTAACTCACACCCTAATTCCGTTCCCACAGGTAAAACCTTCAGACTAGAAGGACAGTGTTCTAACTACAACCATATACTTTGTCTATTCTGTTCCTAATTCGCTTTGTCCTGTCCTTTATGAGCCCTGTTTACATTCATCTCCATAGAAACTGCACGTAGCTCGCCACCTAATTCGCTTTGTCCTGTCCTTTATGAGCCCTGTTTACATTCATCTCCATAGAAACTGCACGTAGCTCGCCTTTACCCCAACTGATTGCCGATAAAGTCAGTGCCTGGGCCTGGCCAGCGCCTTTGTTGGGTGCACCGGCATTGGTCGGCCCGGCCCCCACTTTCTCTTATTTCTGTCTCCTGGTGTATTTATTTCTCACACCTCTGTCATGTCCTCGGCAGGGTACTGGAACCTAACTGCAGGGTCTCCAGTAATTGGTGCTCACTGTGGGGCCTTGAACCAAGCGCAATCACCTGCTCAGTGAGACTGCTCATAATGAAAAGCAAAAAAGAGAAAGAAAAACTAATCGATGATACAGTGAACCTGGCATCGAGATAAGGCAGTCCAAACAGGAAGAAAAACCCAGACAAGAGGCAGGTGCTTCACATGCGAGACGGTAGTAAAGGGAATCAGTCAGGACTAAAACATGGGTAATCGCTTTTGGCCCAAGCCAGCCTGCAGTGTTTAAATAAATGCTGCAGAAGATAGTGAAACATAATTATCAGGACCTGGATTGAGCTCAGTGGCTCCACCACCTGCCTTGCAAGAGCAGGGTCCTGAGTTTGATCCCTGGTACCAAAACAATAATAATAATAGTCATTTTTCACAAAGGAGAACTTTACATGGAACTTAGGGAGTTTGTCAAAACTAACATACAGACAGCTCAACAACAACAAAGTTATCTCCCCCTGAGACTTTAACTGAGACCTTGAAAACTTGGAGCCTTGTGTGCTCTGTTTTGAGATTCAAATAACGGAGCCTGGGAGTCACTCAAGCTTCTGCTCCAAGGCACTCAGCTGCTGGTGAGAACTGTTTACAGTTTTAGAGCAACTGCTCTTTCACAAAGAGATTTTACTAGAGAAATCAAATTACAAATTTTAGCTAATTGATAAATATATGTTTCAATTTAGATGATGTTTAATCGGTGTGCTTAAAACATTTCTCTTGCATTACAAATTCTTGAATTGTAATTATACGGTTAACTTGACCTACTCTCTCACAGACTTGTTATGAAGAACTCAAGGTTACTACTGTTCTATTGGCAGCTAGTCAAATTTTAAAATGTAACAATCTGAGAACAGAAAAAAAGGACACTTTAAAATTTAAACCACTGAAGCAAGTTATAGGTTTGTATTAAGTGAGATGGAGGAAAAATATTAAGGCTACAAAGTAAATGAGATATACTTTTCCTGGTACCAGAAAAAAAAAGAGATATACTTTTGATATGAAAGGATTTTGTACGTTTGTCATGTTAGAAGCATATAGAGATATGTAGATACAAGATTAAAAGACCTATGTACTTTGAGAACATGTGCAGAAGTGATTTATCAAGTAAATATGTATGTCTACTTGTTTCAAGTTTGTTATAAAAGGTTTACATTTACAGGCATAACTAGGTTTCATTCCTTCTGACTCTAATTCTACAAGAGATCTCTTAATTGACTTACAAAAAGTTTTGACTAGTCTTATTTATAATTATAAACCTAGGGCTGGGGATTTGGCTCAGTGGTTCTGCCACCTGCCTTGCAAGCACACGGGCCCAAGTTTGATCCCCGGTACCAAAAAAAAAAAAGTATAATTATAAACCTAAAAATTATAAAAGGATATTATAATTCAATTAGGCTAAATATATTTAAGTGCACTCTAGTTTTATAAATTGTCTTATATGTTTGTCCATTTGTCTGTCCAGTAATATAGCCAATTTGTGTGAGCTCAACAATTTTTTCCCTTTAAAATTTTTTAAAAAGATATTTGCCTATAATTTAAATTGGCTTATTATAAAGGTTATTAAAGTAAAAAACATGCATTTCTTTTTTTCCCCAGGTTTCTAACAGATCAAAATGACATAATATATACTGTTGTCTAAATATGATCACTCCAAAACTTTTAACTGATTAAAAATAATGTATAGTTACCATCTGGTTCTTATAGATTATTAAATAAACTTTGCCAAGGTAATAAATGAAGACCCTTCAGTTTAGAAAAACTGCTTTGGCTGGGGATGTAGCTCAGTGGCACTGCACCTGCCTTACAAGTACAAGGTCCTGAGTTTGATCCCCAGTACTGCAAACAAAAATAAATTTTTTTAAAGGGACTCCCCTTGGTAAACAAAGGAGTGGCTGCATGGAAATATTTTCCAGTCTTTGCTTACTAGGGGGACCTCAACAGTTTCCAAAGTCTTACAACAGACTGACCCCAATAGTTTTCATAGCCTTATAAGAGACTTACATCAATGAATATTACTTAAATATGCTATCGTAATATGTTTATATTAGTTTTCATCAAAGGGTTAAGTTCTGAATATGTTTTTGTGATATATTTATACTGGTTATTATCAAAAGATTAAATTTCCTGTGAAAACAAGGTTTTATTGAAAAGCTGCTTTTAGTACAAAACTAAAAAGGCAAGATTTCATATAATTGTATTAATTATTACTGTTTTCAAGTATACTAAATGTATTCATGCTTTCTGACTGTACAAGTTTTCTAATATATGGTAATAACTTCCTTTTGATTTACGTATTTGCCTCTCTCTTATACTCCAGCTACTTAACAGGTACATTTATAGGCTGGTGATATATTTTCTTTAGATAGCATCTTATCAAAAGATAATTTTAGGGCTGGGGATCTAGCTCAGTGGTTCTGCCACCTGCCTCACAAGTGCAAGGTCCCAAGTTCGATCCCTGGTACCAAAAAAAGATCATTTGAATAATAATTTTTGTGTTTTAGTAGATGGATGAGTACGTTTAACAATGGCTATTTTATACTAAGATGGACATTTAAGTATGTCATAAAGATAATATCATGATTGTCATGCTAAAATATGTGTGGCTCTTGATTTGAAGCTTTTTTTCTGTTAACGTTTTATAGGAATTTACAACTATTAGAACAGCCATGATTGATAGTAATAATAGCCTCCTAACTATATTTTATATTTAAAGTGCTTGATATCCAGGTAAAATTATAATAATTAAGTTCACTACTCCCATTGTAATGCTAATGTTATTTATTTTCTCTTCTGAGTGTTCCAACATCTAAAGTTTAGAGACCAGAATTAGGTAACTGGGCTAAGAAGACAACCAATATTTTGGCCCTGGCCCTTCAAGGTCTATAAACAACCCAGGTTATGAGAGAACTTTTTCTATAAGATCCTACAACTTCAGTAAGTCACCCAACCTCCTGAGCAGGGAGCTCATTGGACACCAAAAAAAGATAAGAATCTACAAATGTAAAGTGTGCCAAAGGAGAGTCACTTGAAGGGAAAAATCTCCCCTGCTTTCACTGAAAGCAACATGGTCAAGCAAGGCTGTGACCCATCCTGATGGCTGACACTGACAGGAGCTGAAAGGCTTCAAAGTAATGCCTGAGTAGACTTAACTGACTTTGATAGAGAACAAGAGGTTAACTCTTATTAATACAGGTCTTCACCTTAACTTGATCTTGAACATGCAGTAGAAAAGTATAATCCAAAGATATATCAAGACCACAGTAATAAAGCTGGATATAAGAAGGGGCTTCAATTGCTGACCCCTAGTGGCAGTTTCCAACTATACTGATGGCTTGCCACTGTTATGGGTCATTAAAAAAAACTATGGTAAGGGCCAAGGATTTAGTTCAGGGGCACTGCGCTTGTCTTGCAAGCACAAGTCCTGAGTTTGATCCCTGGTAACAAAAAAGAAAGAAAGAAAGAAAGAAAAAATTATTGTAAAATTTATAGATCTCAACAATAGTTTTTTTAAAAAAAACTTTAGCTAAAATTGTTTTTTAATTATTAAATTTTTAATCTTTTTATGTGAATCCACAATCTTTATTTTTTTATTTTATTTATTTTTTTGGTACTGGGGATTGAACTCAGGTCCCTGTGCCTGTAAGGAACACTGAGCTCAATCAATTTTTAATTTTTTTAAATTTAAAGAAAAACTGTGACAAAATATCAGACTTTTAGATAACTTCCTTTAGTGAAAGGGTCTAAGAGCCAGCAGATTACAATCACTATTTTAGTCTTTTAGAAACAGTTTTTAGGGCCGGGGATTTAGCTCAGCGGTTTGGTGGCCTGCCTTGCAGCGCAAAGACCCAGGTTCAATCCCCCGTGCCAAAAAAAAAAAAAAAAAATCAATAGAAACAGCTTTTAAATAGGGATCCTTCCCCAATCTGCTTTTTTTATTTTAATACTTATACTTTGATTATACATACTGTAATTTCTTTAAAAATTTATTTTTGTTATAGGCTGCCAAACTCCATATGATTAATATAGATAAAATCAACACGAGTTCAATCCCTGTACCAAAAAAAAAAAAAAAAAAAAAAAAAAAAAAATCAACAACAGATGTGCTAGATTTTTTTTTTACCAAAATCCACCAGATTGACTTTAATTAGTTTGTTTTGTTTTGTTTTTTGGTACCAGAGATCGAACTCAGGACCTAGCACTTATGAGGCAGGTGGAGACACCACTGCGCTAAATCCCTGGCCCACAATGTAATTAAACAATTATATACTGTCTTTATAATGTCAATCTGGTAGGACCAGGGATTTAGCGCAGTGGTGCTGCCACCAGCCTCGTAAGCACTAGGTCCCAAGTTCAATTCCCAGAACCAAAAGAAAAAATAAATTGTTAAGTTACAACATGATTTTTATTAAGTTAGCTCCCTAAAGAGAGCCCCTAACTATGGTCTTCCCTACATTGACCCTTCTCAGCTCAAATCAGTTGGATTGAAACTACATCTTTTCTCCCCTAACTGCAGTTGAAGATTATAGATTTCCTCTTTACAGAAGAAATTAGTACAGACAGCTAAGTCAGTCAGACACATTGTAAGTCCTTGTGACATGGGTCCACGGGATAACTCATGGGGACAAGTTCCCTAAAAACTTTTCCCTAAAAACTCAATTACAAAAACAAAAAGGAGGTACAGTTACTTCCACAAGTTTAGTTAGATCTTGTTATGTTCATTTAAATTTTTTTAGATCTCCTCATGCAAAGTAAATATATACAAAGAAAGATCTATAGACATGTCCTAGATACTAGTGTCGTCAAAGAATGTCCTAAATAAAAGGTAAGTGGCTTGATGCAATTAATAACATAGGGGCCAGGTATGCTTATTTTTCAACAGAAAATAAAAAGATGCTGTGGCTGTCATCCCAGAACGCGCCACCATGGACCAGGATGATGGATTCGCTGCAAGCAGCCTGCTGTGACACCCTGCTGAGAGCCATGCAAAGGCCGCATCTGAGCGACTCCTCACTTACGATGGCCTTCGGACCTGGGAAGATCACCAGACCTGATGCACACCTGCTGATGAGGCCCGGGAGCAAACAGGCCCCTGAAACAGTCGCAGCTCACACTGATGCAGCTGCTGTTTCCAAAGAGAGCAGGGGGAGATGCAGCGGACTGTAATCCTGATGATGCCCAAGGCCAGCTGTGAAGAGTGAACCCCACAGTTTTGAGAAGTGAGTCTGGCTGAAGCCTACGTGCTGAGGTCAGAGTAACTCACACCCTAATTCCGTTCCCACAGCTAAAACCTTCAGACTAGAAGGACAGTGTTCTAACTACAACCATATACTTTGTCTATTCTGTTCCTAATTCGCTTTGTCCTGTCCTTTATGAACCCTGTTTACATTCAACTCCAAAGAACTGCACGCAGCTCGCCTTTACCCCAACTGATTGCCGATAAAGTCAGTGCCTGGGCCTGGCCAGCACCTTTGTTGGGTGCACCGGCATTGGTCGGCCCGGCCCCCACTTTCTCTCCTGGTTCTCATAGTGTATTTTTCCCCCAGGCCTGTGTCATATTCTGGGCAGGGTACTGGGGTGCTGGAACCTAACTGCAGGGTCTCCAGCAGGGTGCAGCTTTTCCCCCCACAGAGTGGACCTTGCTCGCCCGCACTCACCAGCGTGTGCCGCTTCATGTGCTCGCGCCGCGTGAACTTCTTCCCGCAGATCTCGCACGGGTAGGGCCGCTCCCCCGTGTGCGAGCGCATGTGCCGCTTGAGGATGCACTGGTGCATGGCCGAGAAGCTGCAGTAGGGGCACTTGAACTTCTTCCTGATCACCGTGAACTCATTCACTGAAAAACAGTGGTGCGGGTGTCAGGGTGCCGCTCTGCCACTTCCGCAGCCCACGCCCTGGGAGGCAGTCACGCCTCGGGCCGCCAAGGCCCCAGGCCAATCCCAGCCGAGGAGACCTGCACGATCCAGCTGGATCCTGCCCAGACCCCCGACCGCTCAGACCCCATGCACGCACAGGAGTGGCACCAGGCACGAGAATGGGCTGGACGCAGCCTCTGGGAAGCAGACGAGAAAGCCGTGCTGGGTGCAGCACAGGCACAGAAGACAGCAGAGGAGGCAGCAGGCACCGTCTGCCAGGGAAGCCGCTTGGCAGTTTAACTGGTGCTGTTCTGCCTGCCCCACACACAACGCAGCAGGGCCCTTTGTCACCACCTCCCGCAGTAAATGTGCCCAGCGGCCAGCCTCAGAAACGCAGCAGACCATGGGGTGCCCACCGACACGGGACTTGGAGATGAGCCTGGACTCCTGCAGGTCCTGGCAGCACCAGGGGACCACAGCGAGTTCTGCTGTGAGGCTCCGCTCACATTCCCAAGCCAGCACTCCACAAACAGTGCCTCCAGGCAGGGATAAAGGCCAGACACGAGAACCAGAGGCTCTAGATGGGCGCTAAGCCGACGCCAGGTTCCCCCATGCCAAGCATGAGGGCATCACAGCTTCTAGTGCAGGCCCTCGCCAGAGCCACCATTCTCTCCGCGGGGCTGAGAACGTGGTCCCCAAAGCCCTTTCATCAGATGTGAACCCCTTCCTCACATTTAGGGGCTCCCCATGGTGTGCAGGGAGTGTTTCACGCAGCCCAAAGGGTGAAACCATCACAGTCATGTCTCCTTTAAATCGTGTGTCCTTACAGCACTGGACTGAAATGTGTGCAGTGTGTGGAACATCACACCCAACACAGTGCAGCCTCTCTGTGACACTCTGGTTTTGTGGGCTGGTTGGTTTGCTGTCTGTTTTTGTGACATGACACTAGGGATTGAGCCTAGAGCTTACCCACTAAGCTACCTCATAGTTCTTTTCTTTTCTTTCGTTTTTGAGACAGATTCTTGTTAAGTCACTAAGTTGCCCGGGATCATCCTGCCTCAATTTCCCAAAGTGCTGGGATCATGGGTGTGTGCCCCGCTGTAATGCCATGTTTTTAACCAGTCATTTAAATGTTTCAGTGAGCTCATTTCAGATTCTGTTGTGAACACTTGCTTCCATCTCTCCCCTTGAGCGTGATGCTTGGCCGCGACCAGCCGCCTGCCGTGACCACTATTCCCTGTGCTGTGCTAGGCCTCTCCCGGCCCTGTGCAGGGAGGCCCTCACCGCCACCTGCTCCGCAGGTCCCCACATGCTGTTCAGCCGGCGCAACTGTGCATCCGCGGCAGAAGAAGCATGGAGGTGCACGCTAAGCCCCGAGCAGCAGTGGGCGGGCACAGCGGGCAGGTGCAGGCCTAGAGCGTCTGACCGGCAGGGCACAGGTTCCGGCCGTGACCCACACCACACCTGGAGCTGCCAAGAGGCGCACCTTCCTGACCACCAGGGAGTCAGGCCACAAAACCAGGCTCCTCTTGCAGCCACACCTCCCGCCTCTGGCTCTTCGCAGCCCCACCCTCCGGGGCAAAGGCGCCACAAGCTCTAGGAAGGGAAGGAGACACAGGAAATGGGTTTCCACATGATTTTATTTAAAACAACTTATGGGGGACATAGCTATGGCTTCTGTACTACTTCTATAGCTATGAAAGTTAAAATTTTGAATTACATATTTTTACCTCCTTTAATGATTCAGACCTGCATGTCAAATAAATACTTATCTCTATATCAAAACACATTTTTAGATCATTGCTTAGTTTTTATTCATAACCATAAACTTAGCTCTGCAATCCAGCTCTGTTTGGAGGGGAACAAGGAAAATAAGGAACCAGAGGAGCACAGTGAGAGCAGAGCCGATGGGACGCTGTGAGCAGCAGGTGGGGTGGAGGTGCCCTCCTGAGCGAGAGGAACGGCCTGGTCCGCACGGTCACGCACACCAGGGTCGTCCACAGGCGAGAACGGTGACCTCCTTACTGGTCTTGCCATTCCTGGACCCGAAGCAGTGTCCATGCCCTCCTTCACCTTCCCAGAGACCGCATGCTTGCCCTCCAGCCACTCAGTCTGGCCGTGCAGAAGGAAAGCTGGGAGACGCTTGTGTTTGGCCCAGCGTTTGCCATGGACGGAGTGCCAAGACCTGTGTGCTTCAGGAGGGAGCTCTCAGCGTCAGGGCCATGAAGCCACCACCTCGGTGCATAAGTCCTGGAATAATTCTGTGAGAGCAGGAACCCTAATTTCCAAACCCTTTCCAGTGCTCAGAGCACAAAACTTTTCTGTCGTCTTTGAGACTCTGAAAACAGCTCGAAGGAGTCAAGGGCTCACCGGCAGCAGCAAAGTCAAAGAACGTGGTGGGCTTCACGGTGGCTGGCAGTGAACGGCCACAATGAGGCACAGTGGCATCTGCCAGAAACACATGTTTTTCTAAAAAAATAATTTAAAACAGACGCGTGGTAGCCCACCTGTGTAAGGAGGGCTTGCTCAAGGCAGAGACGCAGCTGGGGATGACCCACAAGGTGGGTATGGTAGTGCACGCCTGTAATCCCAAGTACTTGGGAGGCTGAGGCTAGCAAGACCCAGTCTTAAACTTTAAAAAGGGATAGGGGTGTGGCAGCACCCCAGGCTGCCTGCTAGTATGGAAGCAGTTTCTTACTGGAAACAACTAATGCCTCCCACAGTTCTCTGGCGACGGTGAGTCAGCCTGTATTTCGGCGCCTTGGTCCGAGTGCACACAGTCACTGCCGGGTTCCCATCCCCAATGCCACAGTGCAGGGTGTCGGGCCAGGCAGAGCCCCTGACTACCGTGCAGGAGGTCCCGGAGCTGCGCCGTCTGAGGGCTCAGTTCCCAGGCAGAGATGTGGCTCAGTCCCACCAGCTTCCTGGCTGTTGCATCCTTGCTCCTCCACGGTGGGACAGGAGCCATGCCAGGCGTGCAGGAAGATCCTGGGCCGGGGTTCAAGACCAGCCTGAGCAACACAGCAAGACACCGTGCAGCAGGGGAGCTCCTCACAATGCTAAGAAAAAAAGATTTTTTATAGATTACCAGTGATGCTGTGATGCTGTCACAGACGTAGTTTCATTCCGGGAACAGTAACAGCCTTTAACATCAACCTGGGGAGACAGCATCTGACAGCAATGAAGGACAGAGGTCGTTAAGCTGAGAGTTGGTCCCTCCCATGTGGCCGACACCTGGAAGCCTCGCCCTGGGGACCTAGTGTTCTCAGGATGCACAAGGCCTCCCACGAGGATCACCGAGGAGCGGGAGGGTAGAAGCTGGCGAGCAACGGTCCAAAACACAAAGCGGGCCACGTCCAGCTGCGATTCACACTGACGGGGCCAGTCCCAAACCTAAGAAGGCTCTGGCCTCCTCCCAACCCCAGCCCTGAGGCAGCAGCCCAGGCTGTAACCATGGCTCTTCCTCTGCCCTCTCAAACTGGGACTGCAGTACCACGCCTGTCAGGCCTCACTGTGCACAAGTGAACATCCAGGAACCTCTTCATGGGGCATGGTAGAGCACGCCTATAATCCCAGCTATTCAGGAGGCTGAGGCAGAAGGATCACAAATTTGAGGCCAGCCTGGCCAATGTAGTGAAACACTGTCACAAAATAAAATTAAAAACCTTGTGGGGGGGATGCACACCTATAATCCCAGCACTCAGGAGGCTGAGGCAGGAAGATTGTCAGGAGTTCAAGGCGAACCTAAGCTATCTAGTGAGTTCCAGGGCTGGGGATTTAATTCAATGGCTCTGCTGCCTGCCTCGTAAACACAAGGACCTAAATTTAATCCCCGGTACCAAAAGAAAAAAAAAAGTAAGTTCCAGGCCACCCTGGTCTGCATAGTGAGACCCTATCTCAAAACATGAAAATATAGCCGGACGTGGTGGTGCACACCTGTAATCCCAGCACTTGGGAGGATGAGGCAGGAGGATCGGTGTGAGTTCGAGACCAGCTTGGGCTACATAGTGAGTTCCAGGTCAGTCTCACCTACATAGTGAGGCCCTGTCTCAAAAAAACAAAAACAAAAACAAACCCAAAAAACATGAAAATATATAAATAAAAAGAGGGCTAGAGATGTAGCTCAGTGATACAGCCTCTGTGGGCTTAGTCCCCAGTATAGCAAAACAAACAAAATACCTCTTTCATGATCGTGTCTGAGACTTCAAGAAACTGCCAGTGAACCACCGAGGGTCACCAGGTTTGCTGCCATGCATGGGCAGAGAGGCTTCCTCAGAAGGGTGGGTGGTGCCATCTCCAGAGTCTTCCACCAGGCAACAATTTTAATTTTGTCATATTACAATTTTCTGGAGACCAGACTCCCTGCGCATCTCAGAAATGAATCCAAATATAAATGAGCGTGCCACATCCCACCAGACAAGCCCAGACACCACACCAACCCCCTTGCTCCCAAAGAGTCCTGCATCCCACAGTTGCAGTCAGGTCTGGGGTCCCAGCCTGGCCACCGGCTCCAGTAGGCAGGCAGCAGACGATCCCCTTTTCTTACTGCTGGAGCGATTCACTAGGGCAGCTGGTGTGTCCGGCGCTTCTTTGTGGAGAGGTTTCACAGTCATAATTCAGTTTCCTGAGCAAATCACAGACCTCTCAACTCCTCTCCCTTTTTGCTTCAGTTTTTTATAAACTGCATTTTCAAGGAATTTTCCTGTTCCCTACAACATATTCTGAGGCTTGGCATAGGTTGCTTGGAGTATTCCTTTAACATCTTCCCAGTATCTATGAGATCTGCAGTAATGAGCTTTCTATAACTTCTATTTTTTGTGTGAAGTCCAATTTATTTATTTATTTGGTTATTTTGTGGGTTTTTCTACAACTTTTATTGGCAAACGGTGCTTGCCTTGTTTTCACTGACCACTTTAGATGGGAGCTTATCAACCCAACTTCGGCGCTGTGCATTTCTGGGTCGTTTTTGTATGCCTGCTCCCTCCCTCTCCCTGCTTCTCCTGTCTGTCTCCCATCAGTACTGGGGATGGAACCCAAATCTTTTGCATTGTGCTAAATCCCAACCTCTTCTTCTATTTTGAGACAGAGCCTTGCTAAATCGCCCAGACTGGACTAGGACCCTCAGTCCGCCTCTCTCGGCCTCCAAGAGTGCTGGGACTACAGGTGCGTGCACCGTGCCGATCCTTCCTTTTCCACTGACACCTGCTCTTCACTCCCTTCTTATTCTTTGCAGCTTAGTCTTCTCTTTGTTTCCTTTGTTTCACAATTTTTTAGCATACCATGATTATACTTGTAGGGAGTTGGTACATGTACATAACACACTCTTGCTTCTTCAAATAGAATCTTCCTTCTTTCCGAATGAGGACAGTAAGAGCTATACACGCTGTTTTCGAGGTGGTGTCCAGTTTTGATACAGTATATTTTCACGGTCATTCAGGTCAAATTGTTTTAGAATTGCCACGCGACTGGCCCTGACGTATATAACATGGACGAGTGTCGGCTTCACGCAGAAGCACACAGCGTCCTTCTGGTTCCTGTTGATGACTCTGACTTCAGCTCACTAAAGTCGAAGAGCAGACTCACGGCTCTGGCCCTCTGAGGAGTTGTTGGCGGCCTTTGAGATCTGCTTGGAGATGCATCAGGTGCTCTGGTTCAGCAATGTAAAGCTGCATGCTGTGCTACCACCAGCCACTAGGTCTGAACACAGATGCGAGACTAAACACCGCCAAGTTCAACCCAAAGATGTGAGGCAGAAGTGGCACCTTGAAGTGACACCTTTACCCCAGAAATTCAAGGTTAGTTTAACACTGAGAACTGCACTCACGTCTCTTCTCTCCCTGTGAATCAGACTTCACTCTTTTAGGGCCAGCAGCTTTGGTTTCACATGGTTATGAACCAAGCTATTAGAAGCACACATATCAGGACTGTTTCACTCATTACTGAACTGACCCCCCTTGCCACAGCACAAATCCCTCCTGAGTGAGACTTCTTTTAAAAGTTTACTTTTATTGCCCAGTGTGGTGGAGACCGCCTGTAATCTCAACATTTGAGAGGCTGAGGCAGGAGCATCACCACATGTTGGAAGTCAGGGTGGGGTAGAGTGACTTCAAGGCCAGCCATATAGCAAGTTCAGAACTATACAGTGAGACCCTATCTCAAAGCTTCCCCCCAAAAAAGTTTACTATGATATTAATAATTGCTAAACTAGCTTTCTTTAAGTTAGTGTTTGCTTGATTTATCTTTTTGCCTTAAACTTTTCTGTGTCTTCATCTATAAAGTATTTGATCTAAAAACAGCAAAGAATGGGCCAGGGATGTAACTCAGGGATGCCGCACCTGCTTGGCAAGTGCAAAGTCCTGTGTTCGATCCCTGGTACTATAAAAAATAAAAATAATACATACATATAGCAAAGAGTTTTAAAAAAAAAAGCTGTGGGTGTAGTAGGAGTACCTGCAGTTCCAGTTACTTGGGAGGCTGAGGCAGGTAGGTCATCTGAGCCTAAGAGTTGCAGGCCAGCCTGGGCAACATTAAAATAAATAAACAAAAATGACAGGGCATGGTTGCACACACCTGTAATCCCAGCTATTTGGAAGGCTGAGGCAGGAAGATCGTAAGTCTGAAGTCAGCCTGGGCAATTCAGTAAGTCCCTATTTCAAACATACAGAAAAGTGCTTGCTTCGGCAGCACATATACTAAACTGGAATGATACAGAGATTAGCATGGCCTCTGTGCAAGGATGCAATGCAAATTTGTGAAGCATTCCGTATTTTTAAAAATACAGAAAAGGGGCCCAGGGATGTAGCTCAGTGGCCCTGCACCTTCCTGGCAAGCTCAAGGGCCTGAGATGATCCCAGGTAGCAGAAAAAAGCAAGGAAGACGGGAGGGGAGCAGAAGTGGGGCCCATGTTCAGTGGTAGAGCGTCCTTGGGTTCAACCCCCGGGAGGGGTTGGTAATGTTTACTGGATATTATACATCGTACAGTAACGGATCAAGAGCTACAGGTCCTCTTACAGTAACGCAGTTCAAGCCACCATCTTGGTCTCCATTTGTCCTTTATCTTTTCCTTCCTGACCCGGTCATCCTGTCTCCTGCCCAGAAAGTCTTGGGTGTGAGGCTTCTCCTCACTCCCTGCGATGGAGACTGCGGCCAGCGGCAGCCTCTGACCCTGCGTGCTGAAGCCGGGCACCCGCCTCCTCTCCCGGGCCTTTGGGCTCGGATCGCGGCTCTCGGTCACGGCGCCGGTCCCCTCCTCGGTTTGCAATCGGTTCGGCTTGCAGTGCCCCAGTGGACACCCCTCCGCGGCCGGTTGTTTTGTGCAGCTTCGCGGGGTTCGGG
>NW_022900934.1:473576-491058 GCF_012274545.1 Fukomys damarensis | reverse complement strand
TCCCGTCCTCACCGCCGGCCGCGCCCGCAGCTCTCGGAATGCGTGTGCGCCCTGGATCGGGCACCACCGCTGAGCCCCTGCCATTCTTCATGCTGAGGCAGGATCTAGGCTGGCCTAGAACTTCAAGTCCTCCTGCTCCAGTCTTCCAAGTTGCTGGAGGTACAGGCGTGTGCCCCCACTCCCAGCCTATCCTATGAATTCTTAATTTCAGATACTGAATTCTGCTTTAAAAATCACAATTCTCTTGAAACCCTGACATTCTTTTTTTTTTTGGTACCGGGGATCGAACTTGGGTCCCTGCGCTTGCAAGGCAGATGGCGGAACCACTGAGCTAAATCCCGGGCCCAACCCTGAGATTCTTTTAGCCTGTCCTGCCCATCCTCTCCTCTTTCGGGGATGCTGGAGGCCCCGTGTGGCAGTCTGCACTGTCTATCACAGTCCCCGGCCGGGCTCAGGCTCAGGCCGCAGCGAGTGGAAACGTGTCCTCTCTCTCCAAAGACAGCTAAGGCCTGGCTTCCACGGCGGTGGACTCCTCCAGCAAGCAAACTGACCCTGGAGAACCGCAGTATCCGTGGAGGCTTCGCTTCGCTTCACACGCAGGGTCCGTACCAGCTCTTCCCTCAGAAGACTGGAGCCTGCTGCAGTCCCTGGAGAATGTGGCGCCCCACCTGTGCGCAGCGGGGCTCTTCCCAGTGGGTCTTGCCTTGCAGGGCTTGCCCCTCAAGTCCCAGCCACTGTGATCACCCTGAGAACCCGGGGTCAACACAGCAATCCAGCTGAGCACCGCCCACTCGGCTGCATCCTGCTCTGCTGTCTGGAAATGCGCCTGGGCCCACCAGGGGCTGCAGCAGCTCCCTGCCTGCTGCACCAGCCACGCAGGATATGTGTGGGCCTCAGTGAGTGTCCGGGGTTGGGGGGACCCTGGCCTTCACACTGAGCTATATACCCAGCCCTTCTCTTCTTTTCTTTTGAGACAGGGTCTTGCTAAGATGCCCAGGCTGGGCTTGAACTTGGAGATCCTCCTGCCTCAGCCTCCCAGAGAGCTAGGATTACAAGTGTGTGGCCACACACCTGGCTGGGTTTTGTTTTATGCGAGGCTGACAGTTTTTTTGTTTTGTTTTTTTTAGATTGAATTTTTTAATGGTTTGGGGGGGGTGGCAGCTTTTCAAATAGTTTTTTTTTTCCCCAGAGGGTAAGTCCAACACTAGCTAGCCATGACTGAAACTAGAAATTCAGAGAGTGTTCTTCAGGTACATTTCTTTAAAACAAACGAATGCTTTTTTTCTTATTAGCACCTGACAAACTGACAATGATCAAAATTACACCATACATTTAAAATGCAAGCTAAATAAATAAATCGACATTCCCACAGTGAGTAATCTTTATCTCCATAAACACCCTCTGCTGCTGTCTTGGCAATCCACACTGGCTGTGAGGCCTCCGCCGTGCTTTATGATGAAGGCGCAGACACAGAGCCAAAGGGAACTTGCAAACAGGAGTGAGTTCAGCGCAGTTAACAGACCTATCAGAGGACAGTCTGTTCACTACTGAAATTCTGTTTTCAGGAGAGATTAATGTTACATGTTGATAATTTTTAAAAACTCCTGCAGGCCAATCCCTGAGCCACAGTATTTTAGGGACATGTTTCAGTAAACTGGTGACAGAGTTAAGAGGTGAGGCCAGTGAGGAGCACGCGAAGGTCCGGGCTGGTGTGGAGGTGGGAAGAGGCGCCCCTGCTCTCGGAACACCTCCCACCTTCATCTCACCCACCGCTCCCATCCCCCGCTTCTCTGGAACCCTCTAGAACCTGAAGATGTTTCCAGAAATTAGCCAAACCAAGAGCCCCAGCATCTCCGCAGTGCAGCCCCAGTATGGGTCCCTGAGACGTCCTGGGCCCAGAGGATCCACCTGCGCCTCTCGCGCTAGCACACTTGGGCAGGAACGTGGTCCGGGAGAGCGACGCAAACAGACCCCGTGTGACTCAGACGAGAAGCCACAACCTGGCTGCGGGCACAGCACACCTGCCACAGAAACCTGTGCTTCATCCTCATCGAGTTAGAGGGCAGCAGGAAGGCGTGGTGGGACGGTAGCTCAGTGTTACGAGTACCTGCCGGGAATAAGAAAGGGCAGTGGCCTCTCTGGCTCCACAAAAACTAAACACGGAATCCCACCTCCTCTGTCTTCAAGCTCGCTCCCATCCCAGGGTCTGAGCACGGGAGGCGAGCGCAGGAAGAATGGACGGGTGGTGGGGACAGGGAAGTGTGGCCTTTCCCAGAGAAGGGCTTCCTGGCTGGAAGCAACTTTCGCCCACACATGCCCACCCTGCTCGCTGGGGCCACCCTGTGGCCGTCCTCAGCTCTCCGCTGCCTCTGCCTTGAGCACCTGGGGACTGAGCTCACAGGCCCCTCCTCTGAGTGAGCCAGCGGATGGTGACTGAGACTGCCCCACTACGACAGGACACCAAACACAAGCTGCTGTTTCCAACTAGGCACGGCGGGGCATGCCCGAAGTCCCCACACTCTGGGAAGCTGAGGCAGGAGGATCACAAGTTCCAGCCCAGACCTGGCAACTTAATGACTTAGCAAGACCGTGTCTCAAAATGAAACATAAAAAAGGTCTGGTGATGTAGCTTAGATTGAAGGTCCTGGTTTCA
Organism: Fukomys damarensis; assembly: GCF_012274545.1. NCBI lineage: Eukaryota > Metazoa > Chordata > Mammalia > Rodentia > Bathyergidae > Fukomys > Fukomys damarensis. The sequence goes on along the minus strand of NW_022900934.1, from coordinate 488,405 downwards.
GCCCAGGGTGTGTGTGTGTGTGTGTGTGTGTGTGAAGGGACACGCGTTCATAGTGCCACGGCTTGGCTTGGTCCTCAGTTCTTTCCAGAAGGGCACTGGGCCACAGCTCTGTGGCTCTGTGTGGCACAGGCAGAGGCGTGTCATCCTGCCTCACCAGCTGGGCACCGACATGGGCAGGGGACCCTCTGTCCTGGCTCCCAACACCTGGGGAGGGGGAAGTCACCAGCACCTGGACGCCTAAGCCCTGGCCACTGCAGCAAGGCAGACAAGGCTACCTGACCAAAACTGGGCATGGTGGTGCACGCTTGTGATCCCAGCCCTCAGGAGGCTGAGGTCAGAGGATCGCTGTGAGTTCAAGGCCAGCCTGGGCTACGTAGTGAGTTCAAAGCTGGCCTGGACTACACAGCAAGACCCTCTCAAAACAAACAGAAAGAATATCTAGGGTTTGGGGATTTAACTCAGTGGCACTGCGCCCCTTCAAGCCCGAGGTCCTGAGTTTGATCCCAGTACCAGAAAAAAATAAAAATAAAAAAACGAATATCTGACCCAGTTCATAGACAAAAGGCACTAGAGGGCTGTCCTTCCAGAGGCCTACTGTAAGCAGCAAAGCATATATCGTCCCTGTGGGCCCTCTGGATAGAGCTGTCAGCCTAAGAGGGTAAATGGCTCAGCAGGACCACCCAGGCCCTGGGAGGGGCCCTGGCACAGGGCCAGAAGAAGGCCCCCTGGGTGTCCCGGACAGGACCGGCCAGGGCAAGCAGAGAAGACTGTGCTGCTCAGGTGCTTGGATCACAAGAGCCATCAATCCAAAACCAGAGACAGGGGACTCGTGAGGATCAGGAAGACCTGCATTCCCACTCACCGGCCCCCACCCAGCAGCTGCAAAGACACCCGGCACCTACCACCTGGAGAGGGAGGCTGGTGGTAAGTCCACCAAGCAGAACCCACCTCATGGTGAGCCTAGCTCCCCATGTGCCCATCACATCAGACTTCACGGAAGAAAGGTGTGAACAGAAGGCCAGCACCCAAGCCACACTCTTAGAAAGGCCCTTGCAGGAAGAGCCTCTCCTTAACTTCAAGGCCTGACATGTAGGTAGGCTCTCCCTGAGGATTCCACTTTTTCAGAAGGTCTTCCCTTCACAGCAGCGGACTAGGCAGGAGGGCTCCACCGGGCAGGAAGATTAGGAACACACAGGGCCCTACACAGGCAAAATCTGCTCAGGACACCTACTACTCTGAGTTAGGAACTGGTGGGGTTTTTATGGCTTTGAGGGGAGGGGTTGAGACAGGATTTCACTGTATAGTCCAAGCTGGTCTATGTAGTCTAGACTGGCCTCAAACTTGTGGCAATCCTCCTGCCTCAGCCTTCTGAGTGTTGGGATTACAGGCGTGTGGCACCATGCCTGTCTAGGAACTCGATTTTTTTTTTCTTTTTTTTTGGTACCAGAGATCGAACTTGGGTCCTTGCACTTTCGAGGCAAATAGCAGAACCACGGAGCTAAATCCTTGGCCCTAGGAACTAAGATTTTTTAACTCATCCTGTACAAATCAAATGTCATTTGTTGGGGGAGAAAAAACTCTCAAAACAAGGTTAGAGAATTACACATACATATGTACATCTTACTATGTTGCCCAGGCTGGTTTGAAACTCAAAAGCTTAAATGATCCTCCTGCCTCAGCCTAAGGCGTCGCCTTAAGGAGCCAAGGCAGGGAACCAGTAGGTCTGATGGAGTGGGCTGTCCCGCCGCGGCTGGGGAAGGGGTTTCCAGCCAGTGCACGGCTGCGGTGACCCTCAGCACTTGGTCAGTGCATTTGGTGCCGTGTGCCTTAGTCTCCGGGCTGTACAGCCTCCTGCACCCGTGCCGGCCGGGCTGCCTTCCATCTGCTCAGGTGAATCTCTGTGTTTGCACTTCTGGTCCCACAAGGGCCATCAGGTGTCCACGTCCAGGACAGACACACCTTGCGTGACAGAGCTATGTTTTGAGCTGTTAATGAGACTCTTCATGTTTCTATTCAGTAAACAACAACTACGAAAAGATTTACAAATTAACAAAAGTAAAAAAGAACCATGTTAACCTGAATCAAAGGAGGAAAAAAGCCTTCTGATGAAGCAATCAGAAGGCTGATGAGGCAGTGACGAAACCACCATTTGCTGAACTCGTAGCCAAGCCAGTATTATTGGTCTTTGAAAACAAAGACATCAATTCCACTTTTCCACGATGTTCCACAGCCATCTGGAAAGGGACACCAAGGATCAGCTGTGCTATACTGTTTGCACACTGCCTGCCAGGCCCAGACCACACATACAACACAGCGCACAAGTGACCAAGGAGCATCAGCCTGCAGCTGGGCCCCAGGCTGAGTGCCCTGTACTGAAAAGCAGCTGTCAAGCCCGGTGGCAAGGAACCACACGGTCCCCCTTCACCAGCGATGTCACCTGCTGGGATGTGTGCTCTGCTGTACTGATCAAAGTCTCCGCCTTAGACCCGGCTCATCAAGGAGCAACCTGCATGTGGAGTCACAAAGCCGATGCAAAGCCAAGCCTGGGCCCAGCTGCCAAGACACAGGGATCTCATCTTCACCTGAGCTGAGGCTGGCATTCCCAGCTTCTCCATGAAGGGCACAAGGAAAGCGGCCACACCACGCACCAGCCATGCAGAATCTCCTTTTCTCCAAACCCACTGAGCCCCCCAGCTGCACAGCCCAACTGCTCTGGAGGAGACAGCGGCACACGACGCCCCTCCCAGGCACCTGCGGCTCAGGTGCACTTCCAGAATGCACACGCGGCGAGGGGCGGAGCTGGTGTGGGGCGCACAGGAGGGTCTGCAAACCCCAGGTGACCCCACCACCACAGCCTGGTCCGAGCTTCTGGACAGCGGAGGAGCAAACACCCTCCTGCCAGCCAGGTGCTTCCAGGAGGAGGAGCAGGAGACGGACCGGGCCAAGCTCTGGCCTGATGCTGCTTCTCATGCAGACCTCAGCAGGCCTCATGCTCCAGGGCCAACTGCTGCCATGGTCTGTGACACCCGTGCACCCCCACCACCGTGCGTCACGGTGACCCCTCGCCCCGGCTGCAGCTCCTCCGCCACCCAGTGCTGCCATGAAGCATGGGCCCCACCGATCCATCAGGGAGGGCACTTGCTGCACAGAGGGGGCCACAAAATCCGGGAAGCAAGGGCTTATTTCTGGATTCTTCCTGTCTTCCTGTCAGAAACAGGCTGATGTCACGCAGGATGTCAGAAAATCATGTTTTAAAGTAACCCACTCCCCTGGGGAGTTCCATGGCCTCTCTGCCCACCAGGCAAGTTCGCCGCCCACACATGGCCAAAGTCACCCTGTCCGAGCCTCGCCAGGGGAAGACTGCCAAGAGCTAACCCTATTTATGAAAAGGGCAAATTCTTACAAGAGTAGAAAATTTAGAATATTAAAAATAGAGAGGTTAAAGTATTATAGAAATAACGAATTACCAAAACCCGCTAGCTGACTTCACCTGGAATTAGTCAGATGGCCTGAAAGTAGAACACAATGGAGCTTTATTTCCCGGCCCATGGCTCCCTCTCTGGAGTTCAGAGGCCTGTGACGTGAGCCCAGACTCCGCAGCACACCAGGACAGCATGGCCTGTGGCCCAGCCCCAATTCAAGACATGGTAAATTGCACGCAGCGGCACACTGGCACAGGAAGAGACTGAAAAGGTGCCAAGCAAGGTGCCATCGATGGAGTCAGGTCCAGCCCACGACCCAGCATAGCTCCGCCTGCTGCAAGCAGCACCAGGAGGCAGGGTCTGGCGCTGGGGAGCCCAGCACCAGGACGCACAGGGCAGTGATGTGCGGCCCGACGCACACAGAAGAGCCAGCATGTGCAGCTCTGACCCCGTGTACCACACGGTGCCCAGCACAAATGCATCGAAGGACAGCGCCTATGTCCAAGGTGAGGGCTGCCAGATGCAGAAACAACAGGAAAAGCACAAAGAAATAATTTCCCTTATTCCCAGCCATTTCCAACAACAAGGTCTAAGTCAAGAATGAGTCACCAGTGGACCCCACCCCGAAGGAGTCTGCTCTGCGGATGTCAGGGGGCTGAGAACGCCAAGGCTGAGAAGAGCCCGGGCCTGCAGCGGGCAGCAGGGGACACAGGCCTCATTGCTGGGGGACCCCTGCCACCTTCCACACGACCCGTGGATCTCAGCCACTCCCAGAACCCCCTGCTCTGTGAATTCCAGGCAGCCAAATACCCTGGCACCACTTCCAAGAGCTGCCCAGGACCCTGTGAGCTTGGAAAGTCCAGCATTACCACCCTCAAGTGCAGTTCTGCCTGAGAGGGGAGCCAACATTCCAAAGCATGTCACAGGTACTTGTCTGAACTGAACAACGTTCTAACAATGCTGCTTCATTTTAAATTCGTAACAGCCGTTACGTGGCACTCTTGCCACTTCTCAGATTTGGGAAATGAGGCCTGAAGATGTTCTTCCGTCGTGCCTGGGGTCAGGGCCCACAGCCTGTGAAATACTCATCCGCCAGGCGTGTCCTGCCCACCGGCAGCAGCCCTTAACCAAACACAGGGAGATGAAGAGAATATAAACACCAGTTTTCACTTTTAGTCTTTATTACCCGTAAGCAATTCGCATAACTCCTCACACCACTACAAAATCTCAAAAGAATATTTTAGAGCTCATAAAAAAAAAATTGTAAAAATATTGTCTTTTAAAACAGAATGAAAACCAAAACAAAGACACATGTCCCAAAGCCCCACATCAGATGACTGGCGGTGCAGGACAAGGCTACAACACTGGCCAATGTGAGGCCCCCCGGGCGCCCCCGTGTGGGGTGCCCCACAGAGAGGAACACGGGGCTCATCCACGAGCCCACACTGAGCCCCAGCTAAACGGAGCTCCTGCCAACGCCAGGGCCAGGTCTGCCCGGGGCCAGGCCCCTCCCTGGCACTGCGCAGCCCGGCCAGGGCCCCGCGCCTGTGACCAGGGAAGCAGCTTGCCCTCCTTAGCTCAGAGCCAGCGCCTCTTCAGAGAGCCAGTGGCACAGCAGCAGCGCAGTGCTCTGTCATCTGGATCTGGGCAGGGGACTCGCAGGTTCTGAAGGCGGCACCCAACTGCCCTCCAAAGCTCACGTGTGCCCAGCAGAACAAAGCGAGCCCAGGCACGCCAATGTGAGTGCGTTTGCGCCTTCCTCCGCACAGAGGCTCCGCACAAAGCCCAGGCCGGGCGGCCGGCAGGGGGAGCCGTGACCATCCCCTCCACACAAAGACCCTCTGTCTCCTACAGCTGGCTCAGACAGCTCCAGGTTTCAGGTCTTATTTATCACTTGTGTGCACTTTTCAGCTCAGTGGGTTTGAGGTTCAGATGCCTCGAATGTGAGTATGAAACAGTCCCACAAAGCACCCCGTTCCCACCTACGCCTGACTACACACGCCTCCTGCCCGGCTCCCTCCCTGCCAAGCGAGCCCAGCACGATCCTGGGCCTTGAGGACCTGGACGGTGGCTGCTACCCACAGCCTGCCCACCGGGCGGATGGGCTACAGCCTCCTCCTCAGGGTCTGAGACGGGAGACCTAATGGTGGAAATCTGGACACAGAGACACACAGGGACTACACTTACGGGACAAGGAGTGGGCGCCTTTGGGCAGGTACTCGAACAGCAGGGAGCCGTCATCTCCAAGCATGTCGGCCTTGAGAGACAGCAGGCTGTTCTTACTCATGAGAGCTGCACGGAGGCTGGCCACCGCGGTGGCCTGGTGCAGGGCCTCGTCCTTCTCCGGGGTGAGCGGCGGGCCCAGGAAGCTGGCTTCTCCTCCCAGCAGACCCTCGTCGACATGTGCATAGAGCTCGGCCCGCTCACCTCGGCTGTCCGAGCCGCTAGCCTCGGTGATGCTCAGGTCTGCATCTGGGGAGGGAGACACAGGAGAGAACACTCAGGTCGCTTCAGGGCTCCACGGGGAAGTGCAGCGATGTGGTGTGAGGGCAACAGCTTCCTAGCCGCCCTGCAGCTTCCTGTAGAGCAGCCTGGCCCCAGTCTACCCAGAGCAGCAGGGCATCTGGTCCTGCAACATCCCTCCGTAGGCAGAGCAGCCACAGGCCTCAGAGCAAGGTGGAGGGTCACCCACCCTGGCCAGGAGCTGAAGACAGGGTCCCAGGTGCCTCCCCAGGCCGAGGCTCTTGAGACTGCAGGACTTCCACCTTTTTCTTTTTCTGTGCTGTTGTATTTTCATTTTTGTTTTGTGGTAGTTTGGGGTTTGTCTGTTTGTTTTTTACAGGATCTCACTAAGTCGTTGAATTCCCAGGCTAGGCTTGAACTTGAAAGCCTCCTGCCTCAGAATGCTGGGACTGTAGGCATACAACACTACATCTGGCTGGACTTTTTTACCTTTCAAGGAAGAAACAGCTAATGTGTATCAATGACTTACCTGAGCTAAAACTGTAAAACTTTCAGGAAGATACTTCTATGACCTTAAATCTGGCAGTAGATTCCTAGATACAATACCAGAGCACAAGAAACGGAACAGAAAACAGAAAAGCCGGATTTAACCATAATTAAAACCTTCTGTGCTGTTAAAAACACTCTCAAGGAACCAGGGATTTAGCTCAGTGGTTCCACTGCCTGCCTCGCAAGCACAAGGACCCAAGTTTGGTCCCTGGTACCAAAAAACAAAAACAAAGAAACAAACAAAAGCACTCTTAAGAAAGTGAGAAGACAATCTATAGAATGGAAGAAAACATTTGCAGGCCATATATCTGATAAGAGATCCTGTCCACACTATATCCTCTTACAACTTAATAATAAAAACACAATATAAAAATAGGCAGTAGACCTGATTATAGACATTTATCCAAAGATATGCAAACAGCCAAGAAGCACATGAAAAGATGCCCGACATCACTAGTTGCCAGAGAAATGCAAATCAAAATCATAATGAGATACAACTTCACAGCCATAAGGATGGCTACCACCAAGAAACCAATAACCAACAGTGCTGGCAAGGCCACAGAGAAACCAGACCTCGTGGGAAGCTGCAGCTGTGATCTGCGCGCTGCTGTGGAGGGGCTGGCAGCTCCCAAAGTGATCCACTACAGTACCTGCAGCCCAGTGGACTAGAACAGCTGGTCTCAGGATTCCTTTCCTTCAGATGAGAAGCGGGCATCTGCCTGAGCTCAGTGCTGCTCCCAAGCTGCTTGTGGAGGAGACAGACGCACCCAGGCTGGGAGGGAAGTGCACCTCACAGGCAGGCAGGCATAAGTGCCAATCCTTCCGTCTGCTCAGGCCTTCTAGAAACAGCTGGCATTTAGAAGAAGGAGTTTATGAGCAGTGATTTCGGGAAGAAAATTCCAAAAGCAGAACCGGAAGTTGAAGGCAGTCAATCCATGTGCAGAGTTCAGCATTACATAGGACCGCAGGATGCACTTTTATCATTGTCATGCAAAAGCCAACACAGCACAGGGTGTGGTGGTAGATGCCCGTAATCCCAGCACCAGGGAGGCTGAGGCAGAGAGCCTGCTGCCAGCATGGGCTATGTGGGGAGTTCAAGGCCTACCTGAACTATATAGTGAGACCGTGTCTCAAAACGCCAAATATCAATAAATAAGCTGAGTGACGGGCCCAAGGTTTCTGTATTCCCTGAGGCTTATTCCAGCCCTAATGGAGTCTACTAGCAGCCCTATTCAGCATGCCCATCACAGGGCCACTTCCTGCACACGAACACCTGCAGCATCGAAAGCTGTCTGAGCCCCCACTGACCACCCCAGGTGAGTCCTGGGCAAGGACCAAGGGCAGTCTCAGCAACCATGTCCCCAGCTCAGCCCTCTCCGGAAAGAAGGCTCTGGAAGAAAGGTCACACTTAGGGGGCCAGAGTGCTAAACTCAGCCAACTTTGATCAGCACTGACCTGCCCTCCTCACAATTACTCCGCACACCAAATGCTCATCCCCTCCTGAAAAACAGGCTGGGTTTTAAAAATGCACTGGCACTGGCACGAGGGTAAATTAACAAGTTCTCTGGCACACACCTGTAATCCTAGCACTTGGGAGGCTGAGGCAGGAGGATCGCTGTGAGTTCAAGACCAGCCTGGGCTACACAGTGAGTTCCAGGGCAGTCTGAACTACACAGTGAGACCCTGTCTCAAAACACACACACACAGACACACACACATGAGAGCATAACACACTGTGCACAAATATACACACAGGCATATGCCCACAATTATGTTTATGTTCACACAAGTGCACACATGTACACACAAAAGGTCATGCAGAATTCAAACTCACACACACACACCTTTGCTCAGGGTGTCCACGGCAATTCCTGACCCTGCTCAGTTCTTGGCATTAGTCACACCACACCATCTCCACTGTTAATGCCTGTCTCTCCCCAGAACGGCTGACAGCATTCTGTTATGTTTTTCCAGGGCAGGGCAGGGGGGGTCACTGTGACTCTAAGTGCCTGGATCATGGCCTTAGTGCATTTTTAAAAACATTGAGAGGCAGGCGTGGTGGCGCATGCATGTAATCCCAGCACTCGGGAGGCTGAGGCAGGAGGATCGCTGTGGGTTTGAGACCAGCCTGGGCTGCACAGTGAGCTCCAGGTCAGTCTCAACTATGTAGTGAGACCCTGTCTCAAAAACAAACAAACAAACAAATCAAAAAAAAAAAAAATTGACAGAGTCTATTTGAAAAAGTAAAAGTGAAGAATCCAGGAGAAACTGGCTCTGAAGAGCTAGCTTAGGCTGAGGAAAAGAAGAAACAGCACCTTCTGGAGGACATGGGCAGGACATCAAGAGGAAAAAGCCACCACGGCCTCGCATGCTGTTTTTGAATGAACAAGTGAAAGAACAGAAGGGAAGGACGTCACACAGACAAATGCGTCTTTCTATACGCTGTTCTCATGACGGGGGCCAGCACCCAAGGCCTGACTGCTCTGACAGCAGATGGCCTCCAGCCACACTGAAGCCAGAGTCTGGGGCTCTGCCCACGCACCAGCAGTGGCTTCAGGCCCGGTGCTGTCCTCCGCATCCATCCTCCGTCTGAGAGACATCACAGTGCCTGGAGCCCCAGACCCAGCACACCCCTGAGCAGTCTGGGGGTCACGCGCACGGGCGAGGCTGGCCTCGGACACCCTGACCCCCAGGACACCCCTGCCTCTCTCCTGGCACCACACCCACCGCTCCCACGCCTGTCCTGCCCTGATCCGCACAGCCTGGGCCTGCTGAGCCCTCCTCAGTCCCTGCAGCCCTGCCTGCCCTCAGGAGGGTCATCTTCCCTGGGGAGAGGACAGCCCCAGCTCCCTCCACACTCCCAGGGCTGGCAGAATTGTGTGGTGCAAACACAGAATTAGCAGGAAGTGTCGCGCTCGCCAAGTCTCCGGGTGCGGACAGAAGAGGAGGTGACGGCGCGAAGCCCCGAGGTGTGAGCAGCTCCCCCAGGGCCGCCTCCTAACGCGAGGGCAGCAAGACGTCACCACACACTGTTCACAGCCACGCGCAGGGCACTGCGGGAGCTCGACCATGGGGCCGGACGTTGACGCCCAGTGTCTACACGAGGTGGCCCGAAGTCAAGGTCTTCTTCCTGTGAAGACGCCAGGGAGGCTCCGTGACACGTGCAAAGAGCACCGCAAGAAGTAAATCTTCCAGAGACAACCAGACTGCAAAGTGAGGGGCAGCACGGGGTCTAAAGTGATCGTAGCACAGGAAGGACGTGCAAAATCACAAGAGCGACTCCTGGGCCCGGGGAGGGAGGTGACAAGGATGCACTGAAAGCCTGGGGCTACGCAGGGCTGGAGCAGGCCTTGGTCTGTGGGTCCCCAGGCCTCCCTGACGGGCGGCAGACCTGCGGGCCAAGGCGAACGGCCAGGCGGCCTCCATCTGAGCGGGGCTCTGGACTCCTCTCACAGGCAGAGCACGCCCTCCCGGGTGCAGCCCAGCCAGGCCTCCGCCACCAGCCTGTAGAATAGACAGCTCAAGAACAAGGCTGACAGACACGCGTCCCCCAGAACCTCACCTGCTCCTTTTGTAAATGCTTAAACTTCAGTCCACGCTTTGCTGTCCGAGTTGAAATCAAGTTTCCTCATTTGTAGTTATGAAAATTTTTTCACACCATCTAAGAAATCCCCTTTGATTCTTATGGATGCAGTTGTCCCTCAGGTCCAGGGGACTGGATGTCAGCATCCCGAGGGTGGGAAACTCACCGACACCCAGCCTTTATACAACTGGCAGGGTGGTGAATGGCACAGCCGCTTGCGTTCTCGATCTCCAGATGACTTACCACACCTAACACAGTGGAGACGCTGTGTAAACAGCCGCTACAGGAAGCAGTTTGGGGAATGATTACAGGAGAAAGTCCATACATGTGCAGTACAGATGAATTTTTCTCTTTTGAATGCTTCTACTCTGCGGCTGAACAGGTAGGTATGGAACACACAGATACAAACAGGTGTACAGATAGTGGGTTATCCAGTGGTTCAATGGATAAAAGACAGGGCTGATTTTGGCAAATGACATTGGAACAACCGGGCAACCACATGCTAAAAGTACACCTTACACCAACCTCATTCATCCCTTGCATGAAAACCGACTTAAATCACAGGTATGTGTGGCACTCAAGTGTGTGAGACATAAGGAAGAGAACACAGGAGACAGTCTTTATGGACCAAAGACAACAAATCAGAGCAGACAAGAGCTGCCACACAGACCTCCACGTAGTTAAAACTGTATGCTCCTGAGGTACACTGTTAGATGAAAACAGAGCTAGAGACAGAGAGAGAGAAAACTCCCAAACACACCTGACAAAGCACTGGAACTAGGGTGCACAAAAATCATCACAACTCAGCTGGGCACAAGACAAACACCATGCTCTCAGTTACTCAAAAGGCTGAGGCAGGAAGAGCACAAATTTGAAGCCAGCTTGAGCAAGTTCAGTGAGAACTTGTCTCGAAAAATGAAAAAGAACTTGGGATGTACCCCAACAGCCCCTGAAATCAATTCCCATTATAACAAAAAAGAAGAAACATTATTATAACTCAGTAATTACAAAAAAAAACAAACAAACAAAAAAAAAAACAGCCCAGCCAGGCATGGTGGCGCACGCCTGTAATCCCAGCACTCAGGAGACTGAGGCAGGAGGATCACTGTGAGTTCGAGACCAGCTTGGGCTACATAGTGAGTTCCAGGTCAGTCTCAACTACACAGTGAGACCCTATCTCAAAACAACAACAACAAAAAAACCACACAGCCCAGAATCGTGGTACACAACTATAATCAAAGCACTCTGGGAGGCTGAGGTAGGAGGATTGCAAGTTTGAGGCCAGCGTGGGCAAATCAGAAAGACCTTATCTGAAAATAATACATAAATACATATATACATCCATACATAGGGCTGGGGATGCAGCTCAGTGCTATGGCCCTGGGTTCAACCCTCAGTGTCACAAAAAAGAGGGGGGAGTCAAAGCAGTGCAAATGCCCTTGGTGTAATCTCAGCACCACACACACACACACACACACAGAAAACAAAAGAGAACAACAGGGAGAGCAGAGAGCCAGACCCAAATCCCCGCTCAAGACTCCTTTCTGCAGCTCTAGGTTGGCCGTCCACTGTCTCCAAAGGTGAGAACTGACCAGAATGGAAGCACTCTGGTCTATTCATGTGTTTGCCAAACTCATCAATTCACTGCTGGAGCAGTAAAATTCACCTCACAAAGCTGCGGATAAGGAGAAGCAACGAAATTCCCACTCATCGCAGGTGGGAGGCAGTTGGTACAACCACTTGGGAAAGACATCTGAAAATTTCTTAAACGTCTAAACACGCCCTTCTCTATGATCAGCCACTCCACCCTGGGGTGTTTCTCCAGAGAAATGAAAAAATACATATCCGTAAAACAGTGTTCAGAGGCTTATTACTGAAAAATTGCAAAACTGGAACAGCCGTGATGTCACTTGAGGAGACACTGACCAAACAAAGGGTGAGACATTCAGACAGTAGACCCCAAAATCAGTGATTAAAAAGGTACAGCCGAGGGCTGGGGATTTAGCTCAGTGATTCCGCCATCTGCTTTGTAAGCACAAGGTCCTGAGTTTGATCCCCAGTACCAAAAAAAAAAAAAAAGGAACAGCCGGGCGTGGTGGTGCATGCCTGTAATCCCGGCCCTCGATCAGCCTGGGCTACATAGTGAGTTCCAGGTCAGTCTCAACTACATAGTGAGACCCTGTCTCAAAAAACAAACAAACAAACAAAAACCCAAAACAAAACAAAACAAAAAAAAAAGGTACAGCATCCAGGCACCAGCTCAGCCACAAACACACTGCTATAGACAAGAACCTGCATTTGTTAGAGGAGGTGCTACCCAGGCAACAGCCATGCATAAGGGACAGAGCAGTAGGGGGGACTCTTCTGAGACCACTTTCCTCTGCAGAAGTGTCCGGGTGTCCACAATTACCAACACATGCATTTGAGACCCATACATTCGCAGGCTGTGAGATTCACCTAAAACAGTAAATACCCTGAACGCTACTGAGAAACCTGCCCCAGTACCTGAGATACAGAACACTGCCGTCCGCCTTTATCGCTTGTGGCTAGATGTCCCCCAGTCTCATGCAGTCGCGGGTGGGGCTTTTCGGAGGTGGCTGGATCTAGAGTGTGTGATGCTGGGGTAAAGGGTACCCCACTCTGGCGTGAGTGCTAAGGGTGGGCAGCCTGGATAGAACACAAGGGGCAGAAAGAGGGCTGCTGCTGTTGCTGCTTCTTTGCTATTTTGCTGCTTTCTGCTCACCATGTCCTGTTTCTCCACTGCGATGCCCTCCGCAGGCCACCCTGCCTTGGAGTCAGCTGACTGTGGACTGAACCTCTACAAACTGTGATCTAAATAAACCTTTCCTCCTTTAACTTCTAGTATCAGGTATTTCGTCTCAGCAGTAAGACCCCCTTACTCTGAAATGCCCTGAAAATGCTATGAGCTTCAGGGTAAGCAGGAGGTGGATATCTAGTAAGGCAAACGGACCAAGATGCCAGTGCCTGGGGACCCAGCAGCAGGGGGTCCACTGTTTCATTTCTGTTTTGCAAATGTATTTTTCCAATACAACTGTAGAGATAAAAGTATATTCAAAACAGTACATCTGAAACCTGCCATTTATTGTATAGCTATCATACCTCAAAAGAATACAAGAAGTAGCATGGTGGTACCTATCTATAATCCCAGCATTCAGGAGGCTGAGGCAGGAAGGTCACTGTGAGTCTGAGGCCAACCTTGCCAACATAATGAGTTCAAGGGCAGCCTGAACTACACAGCAAGACTCTGTCTCAAAAAACAAACAAAAACAGGCTGCAGATTTAGCTCAGTGGTGCCACACCTGCCCGGCAAGTGCAAGGTCCTGAGTTCAATTCCCAACGCAAAATAATAGCAATAATATTAAAATGCCAGGTATGATGAGGCTCAACTGTAATTAATCCCAGCACTTTTGAAGGCTGAGGGAGGAGAACTGCAAGTTCAAGCCTAAACTGGACAATTTAGTGACTTAGCAATATTAAAAATCTGGTTGGGTATGTAGCTCAGTGCAAAGGCCTTGGGTTCACTCCCCACTACCACAGACACACACACACAAAAGAGCTGGTGAGGTGGCGCATGCCTACAATCCTAGCTCCTTAGGAGACAGCCAGGAGAATCACGGCAAAGGCCAGCCCAAGCGGCTCAGCAAGAACCTGTGCCAAATGCAGAAAGAGCTGGAGGTACAGCCCAGTGGTACAGCGCTTGCCTGGCAGGTGCAAGGCCTGGGCTACATCCCCAGAACGTAAGGTAAGGGGGAAGGAACAGCAAGCTTCTGCAGAAGCCTAGCCGTGTGCTCAGCTGACAATGCCTCGCAGACACACCCTGCACATGGGCCACCCTACGGGGTGAAAGTCGGGACCCTGATATGGGCAGACTGTGCCACGGCACCGTGCAGGCTGAGCGGAGTCATGTGGTCCCTAGAAGAGGAGGCACAGTGACAGTCAGCAGAGTGGGGCCACCGTGGGCAGGGAGCCGCAGCTGCAGTGGCCTCCAGCCAGGAGGTCCCAGGGCCCCAGGACCCACAGGTACCAGAGGCATCTGCTCTAAGCACTCAAGGTGACACAGACCAGCAGTGCACTGCACTGACGGCCTGGGGCACACCTGAGCCCAAGCTGCCCCCGATGAATTCAGGCCACCCTTGAGGGACAGAGCAGCGCCCCAGGAGGGCACAGAGGGGGTGGGTGGGGCACAGCCAGCCTCCTGCCCTCATCAGGTGGTCAGGACAGGGCTCTGCTGAGGCACCGGGTGCGAGCGTTGCCCAAGGACATGTGTGAGGGGCACTGGACACCTTTGCTAGCAGACCCTGGGCTTCTGTGCTCTTCTGTATGTAAATCACACTTCAGTTTTAAAAACTTCCTCCCTCCCTTCCTCGCCTTTTTTCCTTTTTTGTAGAGTTGAGGGTGGAACACAGGACCTCACCTATGCTAAGCACTAAGCTATATTCCCCACCCTAAAAAGTCTAAAGGAAGCAGTGACATAAAAATTTCCAAATGAACACTTAAAATTATACTCTTCCACCCCAAGAATAGCACATACCTGTGATTCTACCTACTTGGGAGGCTGAGGCAGGAGAATCATGAGTTCAAGCCCAGCAGAGCAAATTAGTGAGACCCTCATCTCAGAGTAGGGGCTGGGCCAGGGTTCAGCCCTGGGTTCAATCTCTAGTATCATAAAAACAAAACACTCCTTTAAAATCTTCACTCAGGTCTGGGGATGTAGCTCAGCAGCACAGTGCCTACCTGGCAATCAAGAGGTACCGAGTTCCATCCCTGGTACCAAAAAAAAAAAAAAAAAAT
>NW_022900934.1:444925-473478 GCF_012274545.1 Fukomys damarensis | reverse complement strand
AAAAAAAAAAAAAAAAATTCACCTAAATGTAGTTTACAAATTATGATTCCCAAGTGATACATCTTCATCTTAATCTGAATTTTACAGATTGCAGAAAATGTGTGAGAGCAAAGCCACTAGTCAGTGCATTTCAACACAGCCGACCTGGCCCCTCTCTCAGGAGCCCAGGCAGCCACCAACCAGAGCCAACACGGCCCTTATGCTGGGTGCTGGGCAGGGCCTCCAAACGTCAGAAAAGAATGAAAGAGAACAAAAACAGGCGTGGTGGCGCACACCCGTAAGTCCAGTACTTTGGGAAGCTGAGGCAGAAGGATCACAGCCTGGGCCTCCGCCTCAAAATTAAAAAAAAAAATGTAAAGGCCAGGATGCGGCTCAGCGCAAGCGAAGCCCTAGGCTCAGGTCCCACAAGAAGGCAGGAGCCATCCGGCCTAAGAAGTAAGCAAGAAAGCACGGAGATCAGCACACTGGATGAGAGGACAGCCAGGGCGGCCCAGGGCTGGCAGAGTCCTTTCTACAGGACCGTGACCCAGAGGGCACCCACAGACAGCCAAGACCCGTGTGGCAGAAACTGCACCCCAAACAAGTGCTGCAGGAGGTGGCAGTTGCACAGCTGGCTCAGTGTCCACTACAATCACTTCCCCTGCCCACCCCC
This sequence comes from Fukomys damarensis, assembly GCF_012274545.1. Lineage (NCBI taxonomy): Eukaryota > Metazoa > Chordata > Mammalia > Rodentia > Bathyergidae > Fukomys > Fukomys damarensis. The sequence continues at coordinate 472,826 of NW_022900934.1, read as the reverse complement.
CCGGCCTCTGCCACGCCCAGGGTGCCCTCCCGGCCCTCCCGGCTCTGCTCCGGCCCCACTCACAACCCTCCACAGAGCAGAGGGTAGGCAGGCGGCTGGGCTTTTCGGGATGGGTGATGGAATCTTGTGCAACCAGACAAGCTTGGGTCCTGTCTCCTCACCCTGCTGAATGGCTGGCTCGCATCAGCAGCCTCTGTGAATTCAGCTTCACAGCAAACCCCATGGCAAGAGAGCACTCTGTGTGGAGGAGACGCGGGGCAGCAATTTGCAAGGGCAGCTTCAGCCATTAGCGGCGAGCAGTCTCTCACGGGCAGGACACAGGGCCTCTGGGCTCCACCTGGACCTGGACCGGCACCATCCACCCTCTGGCCCGTGGGCTCCTGCAGTGGCCCTCCTGTCCCCCGCTCCGCTTCACCAGCACTTCCTCTTCTGGGTCCACAGGAAGCGGCTGAGCTCTCCCATTTCACGGCAGCAGAAACTCCTCAGCAGTGATGCGGTCTGGTCACCAGCGGCCACCCGCACAGGTACCATGACCCAGTCAGAGCTGGTTCAGCAACCTGTGCTCAGACAGCAGAGGAAACACGCAGCAGGGAGGGTCCCAGCTCTGGGGCCGGGTGTGGGTGTGGAGACCAGTCCAGACCAGTCGCACCTCAAAATGCACCAGAACACATGGCGTTACCTTGTCACCCAACCCTTCCACCCCAAATATCAAGGACATGGCAGCACAGATGACTCTTTCCAGAGATGATCAGATTTGTCCGCTTTCCACACGGCAGCCATGAAAGGTGACCGCGTCAGTGGGTGAGGGACAGTGGAGCCCCTGGCACCAGGAGAACGTGGGCTCAGTTGTGTCCTCACCAGGGACAGACAGGTCCCTGCACATGCGGCAGCTCAGGACGAACTCACAGCCCAGTCCTACCACCCCTGTGGGGCTCCTCCTTGCCCACCCTTGGGACGGTGCTGCAGCTCCACCTCCAGCACAGAGCTCCAGGAAGCTGCCAGGAGCCAGAAGAGGGGGCTTGGCCTGGTCCAGGGAGCATCGAGAGGAGCCCCATCTGCAGAGCCAGCACCACTCAGCACTCCCTGAACACAGAGGCTGCCAGGCTGTGGGCAGACAGGGGCCTTCAGGGAGCCGGCTGCCAACTGGAGCTGTTCTGTGGTCCCGATGTGTTCTCAAAAGCCCCAACATGTCAAGTTCTAACCTAACCAAAGTTTGGCACATTTATTTTACAAACCCTATGGCTTTATTCTAGCTACACAGCTTTCTTCATGCAGAACTTTCAGGAACGAGCAAGGAACATTTGGTCAGGGCCCTGGACTACCCTCTAGCACTCCCAACTCAACTCGGCAAAGCCTCAGTGGTCTCTCTGGGGACCCACAGCCCTCACCCTGCAGATGAGGTGGCGAGGGAGAGCTGCCCATTCTAACACTATGCCAATCAGCTCACCCATGAGTGAACTGCTGTAGTTCAAAAGGAAACTACAACAGATACTATTTCTTCAAAGCTGCTAGGTCAGAATGCATTGGAGCTTCTGCTTGGAAAACCACCTTGAACAGCTAATGGATCCCAGGGCCCTAGGAGCCAAGGCGGGGGCACAGACAGCAAACAAGGTGGGTAAGCTTGACTGGCACACATCAAGTGCACCAGTGATCTGCAGTAACTGCCTGACATGTTCCTTTAGAAAGTAGCCTTTTGCCCAGGTGTGGTGGTACACACCTACAATCCCAGCATTCAGGATGATGAGACAGGGGGACCTCAAATTTGAGACCAGTCTGGACTACACAGCAAGATCCTGTCTTACATAAAAGAAAAACCAGAAAAGGGCCTTTTCTCCTATAAGTGGAATGATGATAAAAATACTCTTCTCTAAGATGTAATAAATCTTTAATGAAAACAAACTGACCTCCACCAAGAATAATCATTTATACTCTAAACCCCAGCCCAAAGATGAGGGTGGGAACCTCAGGGACTGACTGGCCACCACACCTCCACAGGATCGTCCCACGCTTGAGCCCACACCCCATGTCCTTGTCTTAGTACTCAGAATCCTCTAGCAGAAGCGGTTCTCGGTTGCCTTGGTAACCTGAGGATTTAAGAGTCTGAGGAAAGTACACAGGCGAAATCACTTGTTGGATTCTGAAAACACCTTCTGCTTCCAACTGCATTTGCAATATCCGGCCCATGGGCTCAAGCAAAAGCCTACTGCCTAGCAGCTGATCGCTCCTCAGGATGTAAAGGCCCAGGTCGGCACCAGTAGGTACCCACGGGCATGCACAAGCGTGCTGGGATGGCGGGAGGCGCCAAGCCTAGAGCCAGCCCGAGGGGCTGCGCACCCTAGGACTGCCCTGGAAGCCCTGGCACCCCATGGAGGCTGCTGCTTCTCAGGTTTTGGTTGGAGCTGGTGAAAGATTATGAATAAAGTTAGGAGCAGATGGGACATCACAATCTCTGTCTACTGCCCTGGGTGCCTATGCACGGAGACACCCAGCAGAAAATGATCAATTTTTCTGTCCACTCAACAACAACATCCTTCTGATTTGGTTCATCTCTGTGCCAAAGGCTGGGGGAGTGCGGGGGCTGCCCTTGGAGGCAGCTATGCACCACAAGAGAGACACATGATTGTCGTGACCGCAGGCAGTGCCACTGGCCATCTAGTGGGTAGAGGCCAGGGCTGTTGCCCAACACCCCACAGGGGCCAGGACATCTACCCAGAGTGCAACCCTGCTGCGGGGGAGAAACCTCGAGTTAAGCCCACTGCACTGGGCCTGGGCCCGAGCCTCGGCCCGAGCCTGGGCTCAGCGCAGGAACACAGGCAGCAAAGGGCCGAGGAGGAATACAGCAAGCACAGCCATGGGAACAGAGGGGCTTTCCTGAGCAGGGAAGGGATGGATACAAGATAGGGATACAAAGTTTCCCTCTAGGAGATACAGAAGTTCCCAACAGGAACTATTCAGTGAACGGTATGAATTGTACACTTAAAAAGCTTATAAGGAGCTGGGCATGGTGGCATATGTCTAAAATCCTGGCTATTTGGAAGGTTGAGGCAAGAAAACTGAAAGTTCAAGGTTAGCCTGGGCAATTTATTGAGACCCTGCTCAAAACAGAAAAGGGCCAGGGATTTAACTCGGTGGTTCTGCAGCCTGCCTCGCAAGCACAAGGTCCCAAGTTCGATGCCCAGTACCCAAAAAAAAGAGAAAAGCACAGAAAAGACTTGGGAGTGGCTCAATGGTAGAGCACCCCTGGGTTCAAACCACAGAACTGAAAAACAAAGGTTTGTAACAGTTCAGTTTCTGTTCTGCACACTGCCACAATGAGAGAGCCACTGTGAAACAGGTCTGGCTTGGTTCCCAGGCTTGGGGCTCTCGGGGCCCCTTCCCATCTCACCCCCAGCTCCTGAGACACCTCAGCTATGGAGAGGAGAAGCCACAGTGTCCTGGGCCCCACCTGCTGCCTAACCTGCCCCAAGAAGCCCTCCCAGGCCAGCACATCAGGCACATGTTTCAGGTTTGCTGCTTTTGGCCGCCTCTAACTGCTTAAGGCTCGCCCGGTGATTTCTAATGCTCCTTCTGCAGGGGCTCCCCTGGTAAGCATGGGCCAGGGAGCCCCCACCCCTCCTCTGGTCACTTCCCTCTCTGACATGGCCTGTAGCCCTGGTCCCCCATCTGCTCCTCCGAAAGGGCAGTGCAAGCTGCCATCACTGCCAGGCACTCAGCACAGCATCAGCACCTCATATTCAGTAAACCTTTCATCTCCTATCTGCCAGTCTGGGGACAAACACTGAACCATCCGCAAGCTATGGGCACCACCTCCAATAGGCGGGGTGTGGGGGCCTCAAAACCAGCACGGTGAATCCTCTGAAGGGTCCCAGGAGAGATCCTTGCACTGGAGAGCAGGTACCAGCTGAGCTGTGGGAACCCACGCTTATTGGCAAATATAGCACGTGCGTCTGAGGAGTGAGGTCCTTCACAACCACCTCCGCTTGACTCCACTGACGCAGCAGAGATCATGCACAGTGACCACGGACAGCACACTGAGGGCATCTTGAGCTGCCGGCCACTCTGGCACCCACTGACTGTCCAATCAGTTCCCGTGAGAGAGGGCACCAAATCCATACCCCACACATGCCCAGAGAGCTCAGAGGAGCCCCACTCCAGGCAGCCTCTGGGTCTGGGGTGCCAGGCTGTACTGATGGGCACGGACCTCGAGGCCCGAGTTGCCCTGCCCTTTGAGATGAATCATTTGCCTTCCCAGAGGCACACAGATTCTCTGGGACAGGGAGCCACCGTGGGGAGCCACAGTGTGAGCTGGCAAGGCACCACTGCAGCCACAGCCCGTGGGCCACCGGTGCCCTGGGGGCTGAAGACCACTCACCACGAAGAAGGGCTTACTTGAGTCTCGGCTGCTGAATGGCCATCCTGGTGTGGGAAGGAACGAGGGCACTGGAGAGCCGGCCCGGCTGTCGTCCTCCACCTGCTGCGTGATGTGCCGCACGGTCTCTTTGTTCTTCCGGTTCTTCCTCCGGCCCGAGGGCTGCCAGCTCTCGCCAGCACCCTGCTCCGGGAAGGGGTTCTGCGCTGCACCATCTTTGGCAGAGGGCAGATCGCCCGCCCCGTAATGAGAAGGCGAAACCTGCTCCTCCTTGATGTGCAGAGGCCCATAGCCCACATCTCCAGGCCACAGAGATTGCGAAGATATGTCATCAGTCTTGGGCTCGGGGTCCTCCTTCCCATAACTGCTCCCGCCTTCGTGACAGCTGGCAATGGCCGAGTCTCCAGAGGAATTGGCTGGACTAGTCCGCCGAGCCAGCCACGGGGAGATGCTCCTCCCGGCCATCACAGCCGAGATCAGAGCCTCGGTGCTGCTGCTGGACGGGGCACCGATCTCAAACTCTGAGAGCTCATCTGAGGTGTCCGACTTGATGCTGATGTCCAGTGCAGCCTTGATGAAGTCGTGGCAGGCCTGCACGATGTCTGTCATCTGCAGGAAGCTGGCGGCAGACATCACCTCAATGACGTTTCTGCTGGTGAGGGCCAGGTGGGCAGAGTACATGAAGTCGATGATGGCTTTGAAGCCCTGGGCTGTGACGATGTCCAGGTGGGTGACCGTGGCCTGGTCGGATGTCTTCTGCACTTGGCAGTAGAGCGTCTTGAAGTAGCGGCTGCTCCCGAGCAGGACATTCTTGTGCGCCTTGAAGACCTTGCCCTCCACCACAACACAGACGTCGCACAGGACCCCATGCTGCCTCTGCTCGTTGAGCTCACGAAGCAGGTGCCGGTAGTGGGATGTGATTTCCATATCTTCCTTTCGGTTGTTCATCTGGAAGTCTTGGTGCTGCCTCTTCTACAGACTCTGTGGGGACGAGAAGCAAAGAGTCACTCACACGTGCAACATGGACAGGTGCCCTGAAAGCAGCCAGCAGGTCCTCCCTGCATGGCCACGCAGGGTGGGCTCGTGGGGACAGTGCTGATGGCAGGAGCTGAACACACAACCTAGACCACAGGGTGTGGAGGAAGCACAGCGCCCTCCTCTGCACAGGCCCACAAACCACGGGTGGACACCAGCCCTGTCCTCGGCTGAACGAAGTTTCCAATTTACAATGGGCCTGGGGTCCAGAACAGAATCACACAACAGCAACTAACATATGCCAGAAATAATAAAATCACCCATCATAGATTAAAGCAACTTCCTCACCCAAACTGGAAGTCTAGGTTAAATAATCCAAGTGTGGCCTTTATCCCTCAAGCCTGAAGAAATATTCTTTAAAATATATAAATAAATAAAACTTCCTACACACACATATGCACAAAACAGAGAGCAATAAGAATGCAAAACAGACATTCATAGTCTTAGTCCTAAAGACTTCCAAAACTCTGAGTTCTCACCAAGTACACAAATGGTGCTTCGAGCCTGCTTGGGGCTGCTGCCCGGACCAGGGTGGAGCCTGGGCCAAAGCTCAGTTCCTGAGAGTTTCCAGGAGCAGGAACCCATCGGAAGAGGAGAGATTCTTCTGGTTGCTCCCTCCCCAAAGAGAGTCCCACTTCAGAGGCTGAAGCTGCCCTAACAAGTGCCCCAGGCACACGGCCTACAGGAGAAATCTGTCCTCTGCAGCTCAGGCCAAAGTCCAAGAGCGAGGCGTCCATTCCAGCCCACGCCTGGCCTCAGTGGCAGCAGCCTCTGGATTCTGTGGCTTGTGGAAGCCTCACCCTGTCTCTGCCTCTGTCCTCACTCCATGTCCTCCCTGTGGATCTGTGTCCACAGGTCCTCTCTCACAAGGACACCAGTCACACTGGCATTCAGGGCCTCGCCTTCACTAGCTACACCTGCAACAATCCTATTTCTAAACAAGGCCACATGCTGAGGTCCTGGGGGTTCAAATTCCAGTACTCGAATTCTTGGGGAATCCATCCAACTCCGAGGTCCACCTGAGAAGGGTAGAGCCATTAGAGCTGATCTCTCCCCCTCAAACACTCCATTTTCCTAGCTGATCAGCCAACTGGTAGCACTCACCTGAATAGTCAGTGTGTGTGACAGGGCAGCCACACACAGCTGGCTGCACACAGGCACAGACTACAGCCTTTCATGGGGCCACCCCACCTGCCTCAAGCAGCCTCGGGGCCAGACTGGGTGAAAGCTTACTTCCTGCTCCTCTTGACCTTCTCAAAGTACCACATCCCTTCCCTCCATCACCAGAGAAATGACCTGCGGAATACAGTGACTGGCTGCTATTTCACAGGTGGGGAAAAGAGGCAGCAAAGAGGTTTTTCTTCCTCTCCTCAGACTGCTTGGGTCCTTGGCCATTATCCCCCTTCTGTGGCCTTCCTTGCAACTGCTAGGGGTGTGAGAACACCAGCCCCACCTAGCCTGCACCTCCTGCTCCCTCTCCTCAGCAGAATCATAATACGCTGGGCCCAGAACCCAGAGCCACCCTGCCAGCTATCCCTCACCAAACGAGCCAGCACTGTCCAGACCTGAGATGGCAAACCTTTTAGAGCTTTCAATGATACAAGCGGTCCGGTGTGGCACACGTGCCATAGGTTCGCCACCACTGGTCTGGGCACTGGGGCTGCTGCTGAGAGCAGACACGGCCTTAGATGGGGCCTGGGGTGCACACACTGCTCCTACTGAGTGCTCGTCAACCCGCTGCGTGACGTGAGTGCTGACCTGCCCCACTGCGGCCACCGACAAGGACAAAGGCTTCCGGGAGGGCGGGGTGTTTGTGGACTGCACCCAGGGTTCTCAGGAGACCAGCACCAAGGTGGAGGAAGGGAAGAAGAGTCTGGTACACTGGGGAATGGCTCTCTTCACACGTGGCTCCACCAACACCGAGGAGGGACACAAGCTCACATCATAAAGAGGAAAACAGGGCCGGGGATTTAGCTCAGTGGTTCGGTGGCCTGCCTTGCAAGCGCAAGGACCCGAGTTCAATCCCCGGTACCAAACATATAAAAATAAAGAGGAAAACAGTCACCTAAGCTCAGAGCACCAAACTAACGCAGTACGTGACACCTGGAGACAGCCATATGACAAGGATGGGAGTGTGTGTTCAATCCTGGAAGCCACACATTTCCTTCTCATTTTCTGTTTGAATACGAAGTCTCTAATCAACTAGAAAATAGCCTTTAAGAATTAGGCAGAACAAGCTGGGCATGATGGTGCGTATCTGCAATCCCAACACTCAGGATATGGAGGCAGGAGGATCACTGTAGCCTTGCAAGCAAGGACCCGAGTTCAATCCCCGGTACCAAACATATAAAAATAAAGAGGAAAACAGTCACCTAAGCTCAGAGCACCAAACTAACGCAGTACGTGACACCTGGAGACAGCCATATGACAAGGATGGGAGTGTGTGTTCAATCCTGGAAGCCACACATTTCCTTCTCATTTTCTGTTTGAATACGAAGTCTCTAATCAACTAGAAAATAGCCTTTAAGAATTAGGCAGAACAAGCTGGGCATGATGGTGCGTATCTGCAATCCCAACACTCAGGATATGGAGGCAGGAGGATCACTGTGAGTTGGAGGCCAGCCTGGACTGCACAGTGAATCCAAAGCCAGCCTGAACTACAGAGTGACACTTTGTCTCGGGGGAGGGGGAGGCAGAACAGAGCTGGATGTAGCAGCACACATCTGCAATCACAGCCCGGGGGAGGCTGAGGCAGGAGGATCACGGCGAGTTCCAGGCCAGCCTGGGCTACACACTGAGTTCAAGGCCAGCTTGGACTGCATAGCGAGACCATCTCAAAAACAAACAAAAAGAATCAGTCATAACAATGAGAAGGAAAGAAAATGTCAGTGACTTTTTTTTTTTTAGAAGAAACAACTATTTCTCACAGATGACATTTCTAAGATACTTTCTATGTTGAAAGTTTATGTTAACTTCAAGTTCCAAAATAAATTATTATCCAATTAGAGGAGCTTAAATTTAGTTATTTAGTCACAGATTTTATAGTAAGAAAAAAACATAAAATTTTCATTTGAGAAAAAAGTCAACCGTACACCAAAAGGTAAAAAGTGACAAAATTTAAGAGATCAGTGTGAAATGGTAAGATGTACATGAACCTTTCAAGCCCAGGGAAATTTCAGACATGGACTTAGGTCTCACAATTAATTACCCTTCAGTGTCAGGACACGCACAGTGGCCGCCCTGCAACAGCAGCCTGGCTGCCCCGGGCTGCTTCCCAGCTGCTTCCCCGTAGCTCTGGCCCTGAAGATGGAGGCCCCACTTTTGGCCGGCCGGCAGGTCAGGTCGCACGGGAGCTAGACAGGCAGAAGCCACTGAGACCAGGCGTGACTACCACACATTTCCTCCGTGGGACGGGATGGGAGAGCACCTTCCCCGGGAGAACCCCATCCGAGAGACACGCCTGTGCACGGGACAATGTGCCCGCTCTCGGGACACACACTTCCATTCATGGGACTCACGTGCCCGCTCCGGGACACACACGCCTGCGCACGGGACACACACGCCCACTCCCGGACACACACGCCTGCTCACCCGACAAATACGCCCGTTCCCGGGACACACACCTGCAGACAAATAGCCTCCTCATGTCAAAGCACCTGTCCACCCGACAGCTCACAGGTCTGTGCAGAGGCCTCCTTGAAACCTGCAACAGGACACAGCTGTGCATCGTGTGAAGCTAAGTGCTGGGTAGAACGAGGGGGCAGAGGAGGTGTGGACTGGCTCTGAACTCTCAGCAGTCCTCCTGCCTCAGCCTCCTGAGTGCTGGGACCACAGGCGTGTGCCATCACGCCTGGCCAGCTGCTGCTGTTCCTACCCCTTCTGTGTCTTTCCCTGAAGACTCTCCAGTACCTGCTTCATTGATAGTGCACTCATCTCAAGACACGGGTTTCAAACTGAAAACCACTTTGGCTACCAGGACAACTTGACTCACGTTCCAGGATCAAAGTCCAAACGTCAAGTCCCGCACCAGTGCTGGGGAGCACGGACAGTGTACTCGATCCAGTGGCCCAGGAGACGAAAGGTGGCAGCTGCTCACCTCGATGTCTGTGCCAGCGTCCCTGACACTTTCAATGTGAGCGTGGCGGGAAGTCGGGGCTCACCCGGGCCAGCTCCCAGCGGGCACCCAGATCCCAGGCCAGAGCCCAGCGCGCTCCCAACACCACACCCCACACACCTGTGTCCCGCCGTCCCGGGCGCCCAGTGACTCCCACAGAATAAACCACTAGCGAACTCAAACTGCCAAAACCTGGTTCCCATCAGGCCACACTGACAGGAAGAGGTAGGAATCACTTCTACACCAGGACTTACCACACCTGGCTTCCAACTAGCAGGGCCGCTGTGGAGAGACGGAAACACTCCAACTCTTTCTCCGAACAATCCCAGAAGGTAAAAGGAAATCAGCCACAAAGCTACTTTTAAAATTATAGGCAAAAGGGCCAGGGATGTAGTTCAGTGGCACCACGCCCACCTTGAAAGCACAAGGTCCTGAGTTTGATCCCTGGTACAAAAATGAATAAATAAAAATTTTAAAATTTAATTATAGGCAAAATAAAGCACAAACTTGAGACATTTGTAGGTAAATCGATGCACCTCGAGACAGAGATGTCAAGTGAAATACGTCGGACACAAAAGTTTACATATGGCATGGTTGAGAAACCCAAAATATAAATAAAGAGCAAAATAAAGGGTAAGTAATAGGGAGTAGGGAACTCTTTTTCAAATGGGAAGGGGAACAAAAGATGGGAGAGAGAGAAGAAAAGGATTAAAAAAGAATCAAAGCGGGGTGGGGATGTAGCTCAGCAGTGCCATACCTGCCTGGCAAGTGCAAGGCTGAGTTGATTTCTGGTACCAGAAGGAAAAAAAAAAGAATCAAAGAAGAGATTGGAAACAGAGATTATCAAATGGGAAGGGGATCAAGAGATGGAGGGAGCAGGGAGAGACGAGAGGGGAAGGAACCAAAGACATAATTCAGGTGTGTACACACAGGTACAAACTCCCACGGTAAATGCTATCACCACATACCGCAAACATTATGTAAAATACATAACAAAAGAATTCTAGGGCCAAGGATGCAGCTCAGTGGTGCCGCCGCCTGCCTCGCAAAGGCAAGGTCCCAAGTTTGATCCCCAGTATGAAAACAATTCTAAAACTTTTAGAATTATAGGCAGAGGCTGTGTTACTTAAGATGTGCACTTACGAAATCCAGCTCTTTCATACAACCCTTGATGCTTCATGAGTACAGACTGGATAAGTCAGTGTAATTTAGTTTTATCCCTGCCCTCCTCTTCCCCTCCTCTTTCTTCTTCAGTGCTGGGGATCAAATCCAGAGCCTTCTCTGAGGAGGATCGCTGCAAGTTCGAGACCAGCCTGGCTACACAGTGAGTTCCAGGTCAGTCTCAACGACACAGTGAGACCCTGTCTCAAAAAGAAAAAAAATCCAGAGCCTTCTCATGAAGCTACACCCCAGTACACCCCCAGCCCTTTTTCAGTATTTTGAGGCAGCATCTTAGGCCCAAGCTGGGTTTGAACTTTTGATGCTCCTGCCTCAGTCTCCCAAAGTGCGGGGATCACAGGCGTACACCATCACACCAGGCAGCACATCTTAAAATGCAAAAGAATCACAGGGTGAGATACTCCCAGCACTCAGGAGGCTGAGGCAGGAGGATCGCCCAGTGTTCAAGGCCAGCCTGAACTGCACATTGAGACCCTGCCTCAAAAAAATAAAAGCAAAAGAAATATGAAATCTAAAGACTAAGCACAGACTTCATTTGCTGTACTGTGAGTTCCAAATATCCATACAGAGAGTGGGGTGCGCTTGTTTTCCCCTTTGAGCCCTTAAAGAATTCCACCAGGAAGATTTCATGTTCCAGTAGAAATGTAAAATAATGGTTACAGTTTAGGCCTACTGCCTCAGTCACAGTCCCACGCAGCCTTCTGCTCAGCACCAGGGCCTTGGCAGGGAGCCTGCAGCCCAGGGTGCCCTTTACAGCTGGGCACCAGACAGCTGCAGGCCCCTGGCCCGCCCTGGCCCGAGTTGCCAAGTCAGTCTTGGGAGAGCCCCCGCCCTCACTCTGAATGACTGGCACATGCGCCCCTCTCAAACATGAGTTCAAACTACGTCACCACGTTCATACTTCATTGCACTGTTTAACCTCTAACTTAACTTCTGCACTTCAGTTAGAGTTATATGTTTTATTTTAGATCTTGCTTAAAATGTAATATAGTAAGTGAGCCAGGTGCGGTGGCACATACCTGTAATCCCATCACTCGGGAGGCTGAGGCAGGAGGGTCTCTGTGGGTTCAGAGCCAGACTGCACTACATAGTGAGTTCAGAGCCAGACTCAGCTACAGAGTGAGACCCTGCCTCAAAACACACAAAAAAAGTAATATAGCAAGTGAATAACTAACTCAAAGCGGAAGCAGGATACCCTCCGCTCTAAGACCCAACCACTCTGATTCAGGTGTTAGCAGCCAGGTGGCAGCCCACCAGGATTTGAGGGAGGCCAATATTAACTGTGAGTCTAAAACCTCTCTTCATGACAACTGTGGTTCAATTTCTAATGGACAACGTTTTGAACAGACATGGAAAACGGAACACACATCACTCCTGCCTGAACATGGACAGGTGCTCAGCCATCAGCCATCAGCAAGATACAAATGAAAGCCCCAGCCAAGCATGGGAGCGCACACCTGTAATTGTAGCACTTGGGAGGCTGAGGCAGGAGGAGGGCTTCAAGTTCAAGGCCAGCCCAAACTTCATAGAGAGAACCTGTCTCAAAAGTAAAACAAACAGGGCTGGGGATTTAGCTCAGTGGTCCCACCATCTGCCTCACAAGCGCAAGGACCCAAGTTCACTCCTTGGGAACAAAAACAACAAAAAATGTAAAACAAAGCCACAATGAGGGGCTACTGCACACCCATCAGATTGACCACAGTCACAACAGGTGCGGGTGCCTGGAACCCCACTCACTGCTGGGGGATGCAAAGTGGCCTGGCCGCTTTGGAAAGCGATTTGGCGGCATCTTCAAAGGTGACCCACCAGGCGTGTGGCACACACCTGCAGTCCCAGCACTCCGGCAGGAAGAGGGCAAGGCCGAGCCCAGCTTGAGCAGCTTGGCAACGTGGTGAGAGGGTCTCAACACGAAAAAGGGTGAAGGGTGGAACACAAGGTGAAGGTCCTGGGTTCAATCCCCAGTAGCACAACAAAAAGGTTGCCAAACACCCAGTGAGCTTGGTACCCACCCAAGAGAAGCAGACAAATTGGACCCAAAAAAGGGTGTGCAATATCATTCCGAGCAGTCACACTAGGGAGGAACCAGATCCCGACACCAGATCCTGCTCGGCAGGAAAAAGGGGTCCTGTGGCCCCAGCCTGGCCTTCGCACAGCTTCCCTCCGCCGAAGTCCAGACTGATCCCACATAAACAGGCCGAGCCAGACCTCAGGACCCTGAGGCAGGTTCCCTCCCCTCGGAATCCCAGAAGACAGACCCATCCACGGCGACAGGTGGCGGGCAGTGCCCTGCGCCAGGCGGGTGACACCAGAGTAGGCACCTGTGGCAGAGTATCACTGGTCGCATGATACTCCGCACACGTGCAGCTTGCTATACCTAAGTTGTGCTTCAACCAAGACCCTAAGTTTATTCTTGTGAAAACACCCTTACTCGGCTACAATCCTCTGTTCGTCTACCCAAGGGCTCTATCACCACTGCTGTGGCTTGCACTGTACCTCCAAATCTCCTATGCTGAAGTCCTGACCTCCAGGACCTCAGAGCCTGTGAAAGTAGGTCACTGCAGCCACTGTTAGTGAAGGCGGGGTGCTGGAGTAGGCCCAGACCTCAGAAAGCAGCCCCTCATAAAAGAGGACACAGAGGGCAGGGTCCCCCTGGAGGGACGCGGCCTCCGGGGCTGAGGGCGCAGAAACCGCTGTCATCAGAGGAGTGGCTTTCTGCAGCAGCCCCGGGGCACTGAAGCTCCACGCCTGTGCAGCTAGAGCGCCGTGCGCGGCAGCCGCTGCCCACGGACCGAATACTGAAAACTTCAAAGTGAACACGTGAACTAGGGGACATTATTAAATAAACCGAATTTTACATAGATCATATTTTATCCACAGTTGCATTTTAAATTTTGTTTACTCATTTATTTGTTCTACTGGGCCCTGAACCTGGGGCCTTCACATTGAGTTATATCCCCAGACCTTTTAATCTTAGTTTTTAAATTACTTTTATTTTTTATTTTAATGTAATACAAATAGATATTAATAAAGAAAATATAAAAACTTCTATGAAAAATTAAATTTCATAACTAGAGAGTAAAATCTTTAATATACTATGTATAATAATCTTAAAAGAATATATTTCAAATGCTGATCTTTCTCTCAACTGATCTCCATCCTGAAGAAGTTGTGTTGCTCGCACTCACTGCTCCAACATTTTTTCTCCAAAAACTTTTGTTTTTTAAATTAATTTTCATAGTACGATTTGTTTATTTATTTTTTATTTTTTAATTTTTTGGCACCAGGGATGGAATTTAGGACTCTGTGCTTGTGAGGCAGGCGGTGGCACCACTGAGCTAAACTGAGCGATCACCTTCACCGCAGGGAAGCCGGACCGGTACCTGCTGTCTCTTGACTCCTTCTTTCCCCAATCCCCTCCTCTACCTTCAACCCCTTCCCCCATTTATAAATGCTTTGTTTCCATTTTCTTCTTCTTCCTCTCCTCCATTTCCCCCTGTTTCTCCTCAATTCCTCCTCCTTTTTTTTTTTTCAGTACCAGGGATCAAACTCAGGACCTTGCACCAGGCATAGTGCCGCTCACTAAATCCCCAGCCCTTTGCCCTTTTCCCTTTCCTTCTATTCCCCCTCCTTGCTCCCTGGTTCCCTTCAGGGTGAACAATTTCTTCCTATTTTACATTATCTACTATACATTTTGGTCTTTTTTTGAGGTACTAGGGATCAAACTCAGGGCCTCAAGCTTGCAAGGCAGGCGTGGTGCCACTGAGCTAAATCTCCGGCCCCGTTTTGGTCTTTACTTACACATTGTTTCTCACACCAGAGAGACAATGCACTATTTACACATGTATCCAATTTATTTCACTTAAGAGTGAAGTCTCAAGGTGCCTCCATATACCTAGAAATGTCTCAAGTTTATCCTTTATGGCTGAGTAGTGCTCCATTGTATAAAAAGCCACATCTTTTTTATCCATTCATCAGTTAATGGGCATTTGAGCTGTTTCCAAGATTTAACTATTACAAACTGTGCCGCTACGAGCATAGGTGTGCATATATAGTTGTGGTGTGATGCTTTTAATTCTTTCAGGAAGGTGGGGGAATATAACTTTTGTTGTTGTTGTTTGTTTGTTTGTTTTTGGTACCGGGGATTGAACTCAGGTCCTTGCACTTGCAAGGCAAGCCACCGAACTGCTGAGCCTTATACATACATACATATATACATATATAGATGGGCTGAACCCCAACCCTTATTTTTATTTTGAAACAGAGTCTTTCCAAGTCATTAACTGACCCAGACTGGGCTCCAACCTGTGATCTTGTTTCCTCAACCTCCCAGGGTGCTGAGATTACAGGCATGTACTACTTAAAATTGTTTTAAATGTACCGCTGGACACAATGGCACACATTTGTAATCCTAGCTACTCAGGAGGCTGAAGCAAGAGGATGTCAAGTTCAGGTTCACCTTGAGCAATTTAGCAACATGCTGATTCAAAAAAGAAAAAAGGGGCTGGGGATTTAGCTCAGTGGTTCCACAGCCTGCTTTGCAAGCATAAGGTCCCAAGTTTGATCCCTGGTACCAAAAAAAAAAAAGTAAAAGAGAAAAGTCTGGAAATGTATCTCAGTGGTAGAGTATACCTGGATTCAACGCCCAGTACTGCAAACAACAACAACAACAACAAAAATTAAATGAGGAAGGGTTTTTTAAAAGAAGATTAAAAATGTGTTATAAGCCAGGCATGGTGGCACACACCTGCAATCCCAGCACTTGGGAGGCTGAGGTGGGAGTGCTACATAGTGAGTTCAAGGTCAGCAAGACCTTGACTAAAAAAAATGATGTGTTATGTACACGTACCAACTCCCTGCAAGGAAGGTGATCACTTTGTACTGCACATGTGCACTAATTAAAATGTTTTTATGCATTAAGTTTGGTACATTGTAGGTATACATGATGATCACATTTATCATGGGGAATTTGCACCTGTACAGGATGATTCCTGGTTCTTGTTTTTTTTCCCCCATTTCCCACTCCTCCCTTCCACTCCTCCACTCATCCCTGTTCAAAAGCTTTGTTTCCATTTCTTCCTTCTCTTCTCATTTTTCTTTCCCTCCCTTCCTTGCCCCCACCCCCTCCCCTAGTTCTCCTTACCCTTTGAATCATTTCTTCCTATTTCACAGTATCTATGGCACAGTTTAGTCCTCATTTACACTTTCAGATTCTCATACCACAGAAACAATTCTGTATTTATACATGTTTCCTATTTATTTCACTTAAGAGTATGGCATCAAGCTATAAATTTCTAAAAATTTTTTTTCAATTAAACTAAGCTGGGTGTGGTGATGTACGCTCAGGAGGTTGAGGCAGGAGGATCACCAGGAGTTAGAGGCCAGCTTGGACTGTACAGCAAAACCCACCAAATAAACACAAATTAAAGAAGCTCCAGATGGGAAAGAACACCCCCTCCAGAAACAAGAACAGACACAGCACCCATACAGGACGAGACAGGAGGCATCCCCTACACTGTGCAGGGAGCACAATCAGCGTGGGACCAGCTAAAGAGCTGCAGGTTTCCACACCGCAGCCAGGGAGATCTAAACCCACACCGGGCTGACCACACCGCCGGCTCTGGGTCTGCAGCCGGCCGCTTCCCCTTGGTCACCAGGCTCAGTTCCTTCTCATGCCTCCTCCGTCCGAACCTGTCCCTTGTCACATCCTCTGGCGCACTCCACCCAGACCACATGGGCTCCTTCCCCTTTCCAAATCCTCAGGCCTAACCCTAACCTTCCCTGCCTCCTCTCAGCCCAGGGCCTGGGTTCCCCAAAGACAGAAGACCCTTCAGCTCAGCACGTGTTCTGGGGGCTCACCTGCACCCCCTAGTTCCAAGCAGGTGCCCACAGCCCACACACGGATGGCAGAGGCCCGAGCGTTGCTGGAGATGGCATCGAGTCTGCTGCAGCTCCAGCAGAGGCAGCAGGGAGGGGCTGCGCAGTACTTAGGTGAGGCACGGATGCAGGGCGGGCCAGAAAGCCCCCCAAGAATCGGCCCAGCACTTGACGTGTTCAGCAGCCTGGAGCTTCCCACAGACCAAGCGAATGAAGCAGAAGCAACTCCCCATTGTGCCAGGCTGGGCCTCCAAGGGCAGCAGCAGAAGGACTGGCCGACCCAGGGTGGTGCCGGAGCAGCTCTCTCCACTGCTGGAAAAGAGAACCACGGGGCCCAGCCACTCAGAACCCAAGGGGCTGCTCCAGACCCCGTGACCTGCGGGGGTTCAGAAACAGGCGGCAGCCACGAGCACAGCTCTTCGAAAGTCTGGCGAGAGAAGTGGCAGAACATGGTGGCTTTCAGGCTGGCAAGAACTCCAGTGACGGGGGACATCCCAGGAGGAGCCACAGGAAATGAGCAAACGCCTGGAGAAGGCTGACGTCACAGACCTGGTGCTGCTGGGCCTCGGAGCAGAGCTGTGGACCTGGAAGGAAACATCACAGGAGGGAGGACTGGCCACCGGGCCACCCCTGGCCAGGCTCCTGCGGTCCTGACTCGGGCTCTGACACCTGGGTGAGTAGCCAAGGGCCCTGGGAACAGGCTCAGGTGCAGAGGCAAGACCCAGAGCCCTGGGATGGTCAGCGGGCCAGAATCAAGCCCTGCGCCTGGCCTGTCCACTGGGACCCAAGCTCCGGACTTCCAGCTCCAGTCCTTTGGCTGCTGGGAAGTTGGCCTGGAGGATTTCTTCGCTCTGCCAGGTGGGGAAAGAGAAGGAGAGGGGCCAGTTCCTTCCACTGTGGGCTCCAACGGGCCGCTTCTCAGACTGAAATCTGGCTCAACCCTCCTTTCAGCTTTAGACCGCTCAAGTTTAAAGGGCAGCTCAGTCCCACCTGGCAGGGTAGCTGTAGCGGCAGCATGGCAACATCTCCGAGCAGGAGCCAGGGTAAGCTGCCCCTCCCTCCCCCGGGACGCCCTCTAGGTGCCCGCCCTCCGTCCAGCACTGACAGCACCCACGGGCTCTGAGCTCTGCCTCCCTCTGAGTGGAAGCCGCTCTGCCCAGGACCGCATCTTGCACTCCTAACAAAACTACTCAGAAGCTGGGCATGCAGGCTGAGACAGAAGGATCACCACAAGTTCAAGTCCAGTGTGGACTACATAGTAAGTTCAAGGCCAGCATGAAATACGCAGTGAGACCTTGTCTCAAAAATAAACAGCCAGGCATGGTGGCGTACACCTGTGATCCCAGCACTTGGGAGGCTGAGGCAGGAGGATCGTCATGAGTTTGAGGCCAGCCTGAACTACACAGAGAGACCCTGTCTCAAAAATAAACAAACACTGTGATTTGAAACGCTAACTTCAAACACTTCCACTGAGACACAAAAGTGAAGAAGACGCACTGTGCTTGCTCTCAAACAATGGAACCTTTTTCTTTTCTAACTTTTTATCTTGGAAATGCCCTCCAAGTTATAGTACACTGTAAGGAGAACTCAGAGAACTTCTGCTTCTTACCCAGACACACATTTCAAACACTCTGCTGCCTTCACCTGGTTGCAGCGGTGCATTGGGGTCGCTAATCCACACTCACAGCTTGGAAATTAGAGAAGCCACCACAGGCCAGAGCTGCTCTGGCCGGGGAGTGGCGAGCCTGGGCCTGCCCCAGGGCCCCACAGCACCGACACCCGTGTCCAGGAGTCCCCATGACCAGTCCTGCAGCACAGAGCACAGGGCACAGGCCTCTCTCGTCCCACAGGGACAGGCGCTGCACGGACAAGTAACAGCCGCCAGGCAGGAGCCATGCAGACAGCCTGGCAGAGGACGGGCACGGACAAACCCTCTCTCCACACCCCTGGCCACCTCCGGTTCAGAAGCCTTCTGGTTTCCCAAGCCACGCAGGCACCAAAGGATGAAGACTGATGGAGATCAGAGGCCTCAGAGGTCCCTGCACCTCCACAGCAGCAGCCCAGACACCTTTGCTTGTCCCTGCTTGAAGGGGAGTGCAGCACTAGCTTCGGGGAGGACAGGGGACTGAGCCCTGGTGTTCAGGGTGAGGGCAGCACCAGGGGTAGGGTCACCAAGTATGACCTCAGCGCAACTCGGAGAGATCTGTTTCAAATTTTTTTTTAAATTAAAAAGAACGGGGGATATAGCTCAGTGCAAAGGCCCTGGGATCAATTCACAGTATACAAAAAAGTTTTTGTGCATGGATGGATGAACAGTTTATAAGAAATGAATGAGTACAGAAGGGAAAGAGACAAAAACAGTGGGCAGGCCTACCAACAGCACCCAGGCTCCCCACTTCCATTACGAGGCATAGCAGCCAAAGGTATGCCCGCTCTCCCTCCACTCCCGCCAGCAGCGGCCCCGGAAGCACCTGGTGGTGTCCACACCGCTCGAAGGGACCCTTCACACACTTCCCAGCTGCAAATGCCCCACACCCCTGCAGGTGGCGGGGTGAACACGGGGGTCTGAGGGGACCCCTGGAGCCTTGGAAGTACCCCAGAAGAAAGACGAAGCTTCCTTTCCCAGCCCCTGTCAGGGAACCTGCCAAGCCCAGGGCTCCAACTTTGAAAGCGAGAGGAAATTCCTCAGAGGGCCGTGGGCAGCTCTGGCAGGATACAATCGTCACTTCATGTCTAGTGAAGTATTTCCGGGAGCCCCTGTGCCCAAGGCCACAGTAGGCA
This sequence comes from Fukomys damarensis, assembly GCF_012274545.1. Classification (NCBI taxonomy): domain Eukaryota; kingdom Metazoa; phylum Chordata; class Mammalia; order Rodentia; family Bathyergidae; genus Fukomys; species Fukomys damarensis. The sequence goes on along the minus strand of NW_022900934.1, from coordinate 453,474 downwards.
CATAAGCCAGCCAGGAAATGGGGCTGTGCAAAAAGGGGCCGCTGTGCAGGCCGGACCCGAGTGTGCCCAGGATACCTGTCCTGGTCTGCAGACCTGAACCCGCCGGCTGGACAGGGACCAGGACCTGTGCGTCCCAGGGCCAGGGTCTGGGCGACCATGCCTTCACGTTCTGGCCACACCTGAGATCAGAGGACAGTGGGTGAGCCACAAGTATAAGCAAAGCCATTCTCCTCCCAGCTCTACCAAATGTCAGAGCCTGCTGTAGGAGGCCAGCACTGCGGGGTGCAGCTCCACACCCCAAAGTACACACTTGGCTCACCAACTCTGCTTTTCTGGGGATCCAGCACTTTCTTTTCTTTTCCTGCCTTTTTTTTTTTTTTTCCAGAGTGTTTGCTATAGATAAAGATGATTTATCTGTGGGAAAAAAAAGAAAGCTGGTTGTGGTGGAACATACCTATAATCACTGTACTCTGGGAGGCTGAGGCAGGAAAGTCACAAGTTTGAGCCCAGCCTAGCCAACTTAGTGAGATCCTGTCTCAAAATTAAAAATTAAAAAAGGAAAAAGACTGAGATGTAGCTCATTGCCACAGCCCTGGGTTCAATCCCCAGTACTGAAAAATATAGATACAAATAAATAAATAAAATTTAAAGGGGTGAGAGTGTAGTTCAGTGTAAAGACCCTGGGTTCAGTCCCCACCACCAAAAAGAATAGTGATGACAGCAATAATTCAAGAATAGAAACATACATGTGTATAACTATGTATTACTGTACAAGCCTACGTACTTGAAGGTAGAATTAAATACGTGGAATTAGTTTTTAAAATATCCAACAGATGCCGCCTGCCTCACAAGCACAAGGTCCCCAGTTTATCTCAGCGGTGTCACTGCCTGCCTCACAAGCATAAGGTCCAGAGTTTCATCCATAGTACCAAAAAAAAACCAATCAAACAAAAAAATATCCAACAGGACCAGGGATATAGCTCAGCGGTACAGCACCTGGCTGGCAAGTGCGGGGCCCTGAGTCCAATTCCTGGTACTGGAAAAAAAAATTAAATACCCAACAAAAAAATTAAGGAAATAATGGAAATAAGAGCAGACTGTCAGGAATTACTGCAGCTAGTGAAGAGGTCATTTTCTCTAATTTTGTGTATATTTCAAAACTTCCAAAATAAACTTTTAAAAATAATGTTATCACCGGTGTGGCAACACAAGCCTGTAATCACAGCCGCTTTGGAGGCTGAGGAAGGAGGATCGAATTTTTGCTAGCCTGGGCAGTGCAGCAAGACTGCCTCCAAAAGGGGAAGGCCTGCAGTATAGCTCAGCATTAAAGCACATGAAGCATACGTCCCCCGCAAAATAAGATATTTTAAAAGGGGCCACAGGTCTCACCTCCTGCCCAGGAAAGAGAAACAGCCGAGATCCCAGGTCTGACTTGGGAGACAGATGTGCTCAGGTACCCTGAAGAGGGGTCCCACACCCTGCTTGAGATTGGGAAGTGCACAGAGCTGTGCCCAGCTGTCCATCCAAATGCTCTCGCCCCGAGCTCTGCTCACCCGGTCGAGTGCTCAGTCCTCACCCCTCCTGCCCGTTGCCTGCTGCATCTCTCTCCAGAGCAGGCCCTGTCACCAGGAGACACCCCGGGAGTCCCGGCCTGTGTAGTGTGCTTGTACTCTAAGGCAAGGCTCCATCCCGTGTCCCTCTCAGTGCGTCCTGAGCTGTGCATGTCTGTGGCACACATTAGTTCACATGTTGGTTACCTGCCACCTCTGCTGGGAAGAGCACCACGCAGGACACAACAGCAGGACAGGGGACGACAGCAGTGCTCAGAGGACGACCATGGTTGGCATTGGCCATACCTGCGAGATGGCTGTAAAACCCTTTAAGGGACCGGGACTGTGCCCTGCTGCGCTTCCCCAGGGACCAGAGGTTTGCTGACCTCTGAGGAAACAGGACACTGAGCACCTGCGGCATCTGGCTGGCCGTCCTCGCCCACAGGGAAGCGGTGCGTCTTGGCCCCACCACTCCAGCACAGGCAGGTGGCACATCTCCATCTGGAAATCCTGGGTGCTACTCCATGGCAGGAACCCGCCTCTATCATGGGGCCACACAGTTGGAGCCTCCTACCGTCCCTCACACCAGGGTCTCTGGCAAGGTTTTTTTCCTTTTTATTTCTAGTTTTGTTTTGTTTTAAGACAGGATCTTGCTATGCTGTTCAAGATGCCCTTGAACTCACTCTGTAGCCCAGGCTGGTCTCAAACTCGCAGCTCCCCTCCTGCCTCAGTCTCCTGAGTGCTGGGATTACAGGCGTGCACTACTACACTTGGCTGGCAATTTCTACCACACCAAATAAATCAAAAATAGCAGCAGTGATCAACAGGCCAGACCAGAAGAGGAAAAGTAAAGGAACTCAGAAGACTACTTTCCTGTCTCCCAGAATGTTCACATCACTCAAAGACAGCAACTGTGAAAATGACCAAAACGAATAGCAAAAGCAGTGTCACCTTCTACTACCAAACAACATAAAAATATGAAAATAAACAGGAAAAGTTAAAATGAACTCAACATTAAAAAGCCCTTTCTGGGCCAGGGATTTAGCTTAGTGGTGGTTCTGCTGCCAGCCTCACAAGCGCAAGATCCCGAGTTCAATTCCCAGTACAAAACAAAACTTCCTTCAGCTACCTGGTGGGCTGGTCCTGGGATACACATTTTATACACGTTTCACTACCCCATAGACAGCTGTGTCTGCTAACAATTTATCAGAAGTTCTTTAAAACACCCTGAATTTAAAGAGCAAAAGTCTTTATACAATGCAATGAATTCATATGTTTCTACATCAACATAAACAACAGGAAATAAAAATCAAGTGGAAGGGGGCTGGGGATTTAGCTCAGTGGTTCCAGCACCTGCCTCGCAAGCACAAGGACCCGAGTTCGATCCCCGGTACCAAAAAATAAAAAAAAAAATCAAGTGGAAAAACATGCAAATTTCCTACTTATTACCTAGATGCTTAAGAATAACCAACAAAATAAAAATGATAATATAAAATACCCAGGAGCACTTTTAATAATATAATGCCAAACATAAACACTCCAGTGCAAAGAGTAACATTAACCTAAAATGTTTCATTTGCTTCTGGACAAGAGCATTAGTATTGTTTAATAAGTGCCCTTGCAATTTTAATTCCTCAAAACACCAAAAATAGAAATTTCATTTACCCTAGCTTTTCCCCTTCTAAGTATCTTCCTCAAAGAGTTAAAGACACATTACAGTGACATACAAACCTGTGCATATAGCCGCACAGCCCACAGTAGTTAAATCTCAGCCAGGCGTGGTGACGCATGCCTGTAATCCCAGCCAGCACTCGGGAGGCTGAGGCAGGAGGATCGCTGTGAGTTCGAGACCAGCCTGGGCTACATAGTGAGTTCCAGGTCAGTCTCAACTACATAGGGAGACCCTGTTCCCCACTCCCCGCCCCCCCAATAGTGTGTGGCTGGTGTTGTGCTGTACACATGTATATGTGAGAACTGTCTGTCCACCAGCAGATGAAGGGATAAGGAGAATGTGGCATTTGCTGACAACGAAGGGCTGCTCTGCCACAAAGAAGGACAGACCTGAGACATCTGTAGGAAAATAGGTGCACCTTAAAAACCATAAGGTTAAGTGAAATAAATCAGGCACACAAGCTTCAATATTGCAAGATTTCCCTTACATGAGAAGCCTAAAATATAAAGAGCAATATAAAAGATAACAGGGAGTAGGGAGATAGCTCTTTCACACATGGATGGGGGACCAAGAGATGGAGGAAGTGGGGCGGGAGAGGAGGAAGAGGGGATGAAAAATGAAGATATGTTATGTACAATACCAACCCCCCGTGAGGAATTAGTCATTACACATTGCAAACATGGACTAACAAAAAATTGAAAATAAATATCTACTTCCTTGGTTCCCCTTCAGAAATCAAAAATTATAAATACACACATGGTCAGTAATCATTTCAAATCACAGCAAACAGCGCCTTTATGATAATGAAAAAAATCTGAGAACATAAGCTGAGCATGGTGGCCCACTCCTGTAATTCCAGCACTCAGGGAAGCTGAGGCCAGAAGATCAGGAGTTGAAACCCAGCCTGTAGAGTAGTGACTCAGTAACAGCCTGTTTAAAACAACAACAACAACAACAACAACAACAAAAAACAGAACACAAGCCAAGCACACTGGTACCAGCCTATAATCCTAGCTACTAGGAAGGCTAAGGCGGGAGAATTGCAAGTTTGAGGCCAGCCTGGGCAACTTAATAAAAATCTATCTCAAAATAAAAAATAAAAAGGGCTGGTATCTAGCTCAGTGGTGAACCACCTTCGAGTTTTATTCCCAGGAGTGGGGGCGGACAGTGAAGGAGCTAGAAGACCAGTCAAACCCTCTACTGCCCTGGTGACCCACACTGCAAAGATAACCTGCCCAGGTCACATGGACCACACCGTCCAGGAACAACCATCGTTCACGGAGGCAGCTCTTGAAATGTTGGTGTCTTCCCGGGGATGGAGCTCCAGGCAGAGCACTTGCCGACTTGTGTGAGGACCCAGGTGTGACCCCAGCACCATGCATACACAAAAGCTTGGAAGTCTCCAACCCTGCATAGGCAGCACAAATGAGGAGGAGCCTTGCTACCACCTCTACCCAGCAGAGCCCTGCGGGGCCTCCTGTGCACTCTCAGAGTCAGCAGAGGGAGGGTTTTCTGTTAAATGTTAAGAGGCTTCCTTTCCTTCAGAGTGCTTAGGAGGAGACAGATGCAGCCATGGAGGAAACAAAAATGTCTTACAAACACAAAGTATCTATGCCATGATAGTAGTAATTCTGTCCAACTTTTACATAAATTAATACATTCTTTAAAAATCCATCATCCAGGGCCAGGTATTTAGCTCAGTGGCACTGTGCCTACCTCGCAAGCACAAGGTCCTAAATTCAATCGCTGCTCAAAAAAAAAAAAAAAAAAAAAAAAAAAAATCCATCATCCGTGCACATTCATGGGTCCTTTCCGTTTTGTGGGAAATGGGAATGACAGACACATTAGCAAGTCAGAGAGCCAATGGCAGGAAGGAAGTAGAGTACGGGGCAGCACATGGGCACTGCACATAGCAGGGACAGGTAAGAAAATGTTCCAAAAAGGACCCGTGGTCTTCCTCCAGGGAGGGGTCATGTGCTGAAGCAACAGCTTCAGAAGGTGCTGTGTGAAACTGCACCAGTCTTCGCACCACCTCCACAGCTGATCAGCCCCAAGGCTGCTGGGCCTAACCAGCACCCCACTCTTCACCAGGCAGAGGCCAGAACAAGTCCAGTGCTGGGCTCTTTCCCTTCTGTCACCTGTACAGACCCACCAACCGTCTACATGGTCCTCCTTCAAGCTCTCTGCAATGTTCCTCACCTCTTCTATCACCACAGAGCCCTACTAGTGTCCCTGTGTGCCACCCAGCCCACTCCAACAAACCACTGGCCCTGTCCCCAGCCTGTTCCAAAGGCCGGTCCACAAGAGGTCAACTGCTGTAGTTGTCCTGCCTCAGCCTCCCGAGTGCTAGGATTGCATGCGGGTGCCACACACCCAGCTAGGTGAGTAATTTCTTAATCCAAAGAATGATATTTTTAAATACTTTGTAGCTGGGCATGGTGGCACGTGCCTATAATCCCAGCACTCAGGAAGCTGAGGCAGGAGGATCGCTGCAAGTTCGAGACCAGCCTGGGCTACATAGTGAATTCCAGGTCAGTCTCAACTACATAGTGAGACCCTGTCTCAAAAAACAAACAAACAAACAAAAATTCTTTGTAATTTTCAGGGGTGAGGGTGTAGCTCAGTGGTAGAGTTCTTGCCTAGCATGTATGAAGCTCTGGGCTTGATCCCAGACCACAAAACAAAACAAAAAATATCAACAAAAAGCTCATTAACTTTTAAATGTAAATTAAATGACACTACTGAAATTGGACTATTTAACAGAAAAACTTGTATAAATCACACTTCGATCAGATCGGACTAGTCTTGCTTTTCTTTAGCCCTTAGTAGAACAACTGGTGAGACTGTCAGAAAAAGTTTTCTCTTTTTCATCTACTGTATGAACAACACAGTTGGGCACATTCTGTCATCACTCGAAAACTAGAACACCCTGCTCGAGCACGCAGGGATGGAGGCACACAAGGTGTTCCAGCAGAAAAGAAGGAAGAATTTCATTGATGTCATGGCTTAGGGCACAGCACTCTGCACGAGTTCGGAGCCAGAACTGGCTAATCCAAAGCCAGGCAGGCAACCAACCAGAGGACAGGAGAGCACGCCCGGGACAAGGCAGCGACTTCAATCACTTCAGTCTGCGGCTTCAGTAGAGATCATCCACTGAGGTCAGGCCATTCATCAAACTCCAGCAACCTAATTTTTTTTTTCCTGCCTGGGGAGTGGCAATTCTTAACAATCCAATACTTTAAGGGAAAATGCATTAAGTAAAAGCTGACAATCCAGGTGTGCTAACGCACACCTGTGATCCCAATATTTGGAAGGCTGAGGCAGGAGGATCACCACAAGTTGGAGGCCAGCCTGGACTACACAATGAATTCAGCCTAAACTACACAGCGAGACCTTGTCTCAAAAAAAAAGAAGAAAAGAAAAGAAAAAAAAGCTGAGGGAAAAAAGCTACATTGTAAGAACAAGAGCTGGGCGACAACATGCAGCCCCCCAAAATGGAACTGCCTTCTGCAGGTGTCAGAATGCCGTACAGGCATGAGAGGGAGCAATGATTTCCAGAACCTTCTTATAGCAACTGCAAGTGCACCTGAGCACAGAAAGTAACAGTAATGTGAGGAATGAGCTCAAGTTCACAGGCTGTGGCACTTTCCAAACCCCATGCACTAAGTGGGTCTCCTCAGTTCCTGGAGGTTGGTTGAAGACCTCTGGTGAAGAACAGGGCACCACAGCTGAGCAGCGCCCCAGAAACACAGACCACAGGGACAGAGTGGCCCAGTTTCCCTTAATTTGAAAAATCCCACATAAGAATAATGTTGGAAAGTTCACTGTTGAAACGTAACTCCATTTATTTACAGTGTTTGTAAATACCACATCTGACAGGGACACTTTCCATCTGCAGAGCTACCTCTGGACTTCTGTGCTGCAGTGACATGACCAAGGGGCACAGAAGTCACAAAGGCAGGGTCAGCCTGGCCCCGGTGTAACGAAGTGAGACGCTGAGCACCCAGGCAGCGACTGCCACAGCCCCAAACAGCAGGAGGAGCCTGTGGAGCCGAGTTCTGAGCACAGGGACAACTCAGTTCACACAGAAGCAGCTAAAGCAGAACAGAAATGAAGCAAAACAAGATTCTTACATCCAGATAATTTCAGTGAGGGGCTTGATTAAATATTTTCAGGCAGGCCTGAGGCAAAGACTAAATTTTGGATTTCTAGACACCCCAAAATGAGTGCCTTCCACCACCCTAAAGAAAAAGTCTCACAGCAACACTGGATCCCTCTTCCCTTCAGTAAAGCATATGAAAATAATCACAAGCTTTTTAGGGGAAACAATGTTAAATTCTTACTTATACTGCAATAACTCTGCCCAAACACTCCCATCTTTTGCTCACTCTTTCTGCCAATAAGACTGATGTGCCACTTAAGTCTTCAGTTCAAAACAGCCAGTATTATCACAAAGCAGACCTAATGGACGAGCCCTACTACGATAAAATACTGTTTCCTTCATTTCCTTCGGCAAATTCTTCTATAAGCCCTTCCACAATTTTTCTTTTGAAGAACAAACTTATTTTCCAGTCTCGCTGAGTGGAAACACTGCCTTGCACAGGCGACGTAAGGGCCAGCGTTAGAGCCGTATCCACAGTCTGTTACCAAACGGGAAGTTTATGATAAATCCAGTGTGAAAAGAGTCCACAGTTAACACAATGCAGAGACACACAAGTACGGCGCACAGGTGTCTGCGGGGCCGTTTGCTGCACGTTTCCTAATTAGCATTTCTTTAAACAATACTGATAACAATCTCCACAGGGCACCCCTCGCCAAAGCACCGCCGAGACTACTGAGGGAGGAAAATCGCTAAGAATCTCAGTCAAACTTTTCTTTTGTTTATATTTCTTCAGTGTAAGAAATTATCTTTTCTTCCCCCCGTTTAGCTTCCACCCAGGCTCCTCAGACCTGCCCTATTGTGTGCGGTTCTCTAATCCCACAAACACTGAAATTGTTCGCGGGACGGGAAACCCCAACTAGCTAGAGCCCTCCCCCTGGAGCAAAAAATTCCCTATTTGCCCCGGGGATTGAGTTGTCAGACGCTGACTTGCGGTACCCTGTGAAACTGACATGTCTATTTACAGCGAAACAAAGACGCGGCTCCGGGCCGACCCTGCTGGCTCCGCGCGCCCAGGTGCTCTAATCCCAAACACTGAAATTGTTCGCGGGACGGGAAACCCCAACTAGCTAGAGCCCTCCCCCTGGAGCAAAAAATTCCCTATTTGCCCCGGGGATTGAGTTGTCAGACGCTGACTTGCGGTACCCTGTGAAACTGACACATCTCT
>NW_022900934.1:430608-442753 GCF_012274545.1 Fukomys damarensis | reverse complement strand
CACCCGGGGCCAGCCAATCGCGAGGCGCCCCGGCGTCCGCGCCCTGCCTCCAGACGGGCCAGCGCCGCGGAATTCCTTGGGAGGTGGGAGGTGGCTGGCCGCGATGGAGCTTTCTCAGGATGTGTAAGGAAGCATTCACAGGGCAGCAGTGGGAGGACAGGCTGGGGGGGATTCTCCTTGAGTGAGCAAGGGCGAGCCGAGGTCTGGCAGCCAGCGATGAAAGCCTGCGACACTCCCACTGTTCACTGGCGCCTGGAAAAGGTTGGGCAGGCGCCCCCGCCCCACCCCCTCACCAGCTGCCCGCGCTGGCACGGCTGGCCTTTCCCCTACAAGACCCTCAGAGGCCGAGGCACATCCCCAGCCTGAAACACATAGCCAGAGTTACCAGCCCTGGCGAGGTGGGGGGCTGGGCACAGTCTCCCCAAAGTGGCTGGCTCTAGGCCTCTGGGACATCTGACTGCTCACCTGACCCCTTTGAGGGGACAGAGTGTACTCTATGTGCAGATGGCCACACATACCCCACCCCAGCCCCAGGTACCTAGAATAGCGTAGCAGGAACTCTGGAATGAGTGAAACCTGGAGAGACCTCTTATGTCACCTCCTTCCCTGGAGAGACCCAGTGTCTCCCAAGATGGCTGGCCCCGGACACCCTCGCAGGAAGATGGTGCTGGTGGTCAGAGCCCTGTCTCATCCAGGCAGTGGAGCTTGCCCCACCAGAGCACACAGTGGGTGCTCAGTCATTGATCAGGGGTCTGCCAGTGAGAGTAAGTGCCACCACGCTGCCAGGCTAGGGCTGCCCATCTCAGCAGAGGCTCTGGCTGAATTCTAGAATGATCTAGGGCAGAGGGATCCCCACTCCTGCTCTCTACCACCCAACAGCATTGCTAGCCATGGGGGACCAAGGCAGGGCAAGCAGCCAACACACTGAAAAGGTAGAATGGAAAACAATCCCCAGAGAGAGCCCTGATTAAGCTATGCCTAAAGCCACCTACCTCCATACCATCCTTGTCCTGTGAGCTGATAAACCTCTTTAACATTAAAAAAAAAAAAAAAAAAAAAAGTAGCTGCTGCAGCCTCTCAGCAAAAAGAGGTGGGGAAATCAAGGCTGCACTGGCCCCGGCCTCTGGGAGGGGTCATGCTTACTCAGGGCCTGCGTCCACAAAGCGGTTCTGGGATTAGACGAGGTGGGCAGACGCCAAGCCAGGCAGTGATGCTCCTGTTTTGCTGGGGTCACACTTGCTGGTCCAGCTGTCAGAGCCTGCACCTCACCCACTGAATGCCTGAAACCCTGCCAGCTCCCCACAAACACAGCAGCTACTTACTGGAGACAGCACTGTGACAGGCAAGAGAGGGGTGTGTGCAGTTGGCCTTGGGGCATTTGGGCCTCCACGGCAGGGGGCCACGGTGCTTGAACCTGGTCCTTGCCCTCAACCAGTAGTGGACAAGACAGCAAATGATGGGTGCCCAGTGCCCTGCAGGTGCATTTCTCCAGGCTGTGGGGTGCAGTCATTTGGGAGAGCCCCCAAGCCACCTGTCAACTTGTCTGGAGCCTGCCAAGGGACACCCCAAAGCCTAGGAGGGAATGAGCAGCGGGCCAGGAGTTCTGAGGGACCAGGGCTGGAGGCACAGGGCCACATTGTGGAAGCTGGATGAGCTTGCTGAGCTGCACAGTGTGTGCTCCCCTTCCCTGCTGGCCCCGGGGAGCTGGAAGGGCGATTAGAGCCGCTGAGAAAGCACCACATGGCTGGCAGATCCTCGTATGCAGCCTCTGCAGACCCATGCTCACGGACATCATGCCCACTGCTCTGGCAGCCGGCCACCTACCTTCAGCCCCCACTGTGTTGCTTCAAGGCAGTAGAGGAGCAGTGAGGGTGCCCGCCCCATGCCAGGCTCTCTGAGCAGGGACCCCCTCTCGTTCTCAGGGTCTGCTTTTGTGAGGAACAGCCTGGGAGGAGCTCTGGGAAATAAAATTGCAGAGGAACAGCAAATAACCCTTCATATCTTCTTCTCTAGGGTCCCGGGGGCAGGGAGGGGGGAACCTCGCCACCACCAGAGCCTTTACCACCACCTCCATCTTCTTCCAAGACAGCATTTCCTCAGCCACCCCCAGCTGGGTTTTCTGTCTCTCTTTGTCTCTGTCACTGGTCAGAGAACCTGCCTGTTTATTCTCCAGCCAGTGGTGTTGCTCATTTGTCCCCATGGCAACAGCCCCTGGAGTCCTGCCCCTCCAGGGGAACTGCCCAAAACCTGTCAGTGCCCTCTCCCAGGCCACTGCTGGGAGACTAGACAGGAGCAGAGGGCTGGGAGGGAGGGAGACACCCGCTACAGGCCTGAGAATGCTGGGGTGCCCAGAGAGCCACCCACCACACGTCATTCTGGTCCTTCAGTGAACCTAGGCTGCCGCAGAGCCCCACCCCTGGGCTGGAGGAGGTGCCTGGTCCAGGCCGAAACGAGGCGGGTCTCCACCTGGGCAGTGTTTAGACAGGTCTAGCGTCAGCTGGCCCTGCCCTCCTGCCCAGGCTTCCCAAAGACCACCCTTCAGAGATGCTCTGGGACCAGAGGCTACCTGCCAACCCCGTGGCTGCCCCACCCCAACTGTCCTCCAGGCCTGTGTCCCTGCCAAGTCTCAACTGCCACTCCAGCTGCCACAGCCAACTGTCGTCCCATCTCCACTCCAAGCACTCCCTTACCCCCCAACGTCCTTCCTAAGTGCCTCTGCCAACTGCCAACCCCTTCCTTCCCGAGCCCTTCTCCCACCTCCCTGGCCAAAGCACCACCAGTCTGCACGCCAGAGATTCCCACTCTCCTGCCAGGACAGGGGAGCCCACACCTGCTATGGGGCTGGTGGGGTAGGATGGGGTGGGGGAAGTGCTGAGGGCCTAAGACCAGGAAAGGACAGTGTTGGAAAGCACAGGCAGAGAGCAGAAGGAGCTAGGGCCCAGCAGCAGAGGGGAAGGGGCAGGGAGAGAACAGGGCAGGAGCAAAGGGCCGGGTAGCCAGACCTCAGTACAGCCAGGCCCAGTACAGGTGCAGGAAGCAGTCAGGGCCCTGCCTAACAGGACTGAGTCAGATCTTGCCACGCTCTGGGCTGGAGCTGGGGCCTGTCTGAGGCCCCTTTCCTCAGGGTCTGCAAACAGCTCAGCCTGATCATGGGCCCTGGAAGGCCCTGGTGAAGGTCAGGAGGGCATCTGGCCCCCTCCCTACTGGATCTCTTTCACCAGGGTGTCCGCCAGCCTTCACAGCCATAGCTAGGCCTAGTCCCCAGGTTGGAGGTGTCCCTAAATAGCCTGAGTGGGCCACTCTTCTGAGTGAATTTAACATAGGCCTCTGCCCACCCCCCAGGATCCCAGCCCTGGTCTTGGTGCCTTTCCTGCTTGTCTCCTCCTGACCCATTCATCCCAGTGGTCTCTGTGTGACATCACTTCCATAAATGGACACTTGCCTAGCCCCCACCCCTAGTGGGAATCCCACAGTCTCTCCCCAGCCTACTACACTGTCCCAAGCCCCAGCATAGCCCTGGGCATGCAACAGGTGCCTCAGGGTGGGTCCTTGCCAGGCCCAGGGAGGCACTGTGCCCCCACAGATACAGGACTGGGGCTGTAATTCCATCTCAACGCAGGACAGAACTGTGGGGGCTGGGCTCAGTCCTAGCTAGAGAGAGGACACTGCTCCCTGGGGGCCACAGTCTCCAGGGCTCGCATTGCACAGGCAGATAGCACTGCAGGCCAGTGGGACACCTGGCTCTCCCCGGTGTTCCATTTGGGATCTGCCAGGCCAAAGAACCAGCCCTCCAGGCTGGAACATGCTGGGAAGAAGAGGTATGGGGTTATGCCAGCCTGTTGGGTCAGTTTGTCCCTGGGAGGAAGGGGAGAGGCAGCGTATGTTTGATAAGCACCTACTGTGTGACAGCATCTCCCCATGTGGGGAGCAGGGAGAAGCACTTGGCCAGGGTCACCCGGCTTTCCCTCCTCTGCTGTTGTCTGGGAGGAGCACAGAAGGAAAGCCTATTCCCTGCCACAGCCTTGGGATGGAGGCTCTGTCCTATGCCATGGGACCCAGGCCTCCCCACCTACCCGAAGAGGAGTTCTGGGGTCCCCTTTGTGGGTACAGAGACACCCAGTGATGAACAGGGCCAGCCCGCTGCCTAGCCTTATCCACTCTATTCACCTGCTCACAGGCTAAGACACAGAATCCCCCAGGTGCCGATGTGAGCTGAAGCTGGAGAGCCAGACAACACCCTTGTGCCCTGGCAGAAGTCAGTTTATCAGAGAAGTGAACAAGAGCATTTGCAGTGATTGAAAAGGACTGGAAATGGGCCTCCCTAGGAAAGGTCAGTCCTTGGGTCAGGATGAAAAAAGACAGTGTGAGACCTGTGGTCACAGGAAGGACGAGGGGCTTGAAGGCAGGACCACAAGTACCCACGGGTTGACACCAGAGCTGCCCGGTACTGGGTCATTCATACCCAAGTCTGAGTGCATGCAGGTACAAACAGACAGCAGGCAGCTAAGTGCAAGAAAGAGACAGCCCTTCCTGGCAGAACTCCAAATGACAAGTGCAGACTCTGTCCCTGCTGAGATTAACCCCACACATGGCTTGAGCAAGAACTGGCTTAGAGATCCTTCTAAAGAACAGGACTGCGGGGCCAGGGATTTAGCTCAGTGGTTCCAGGGCCTGCTAGGTAAGTGCAAGGACCCGAGTTTGATTCCCAGTACCAAAAAAAAAGAAAAAGTGTGTATAAGAATAGGACTGAGAAGGGGGAAGGAACATCCTTTACAGTGTGGACCCCTGGCAGGTGATGATCCAGATTAGCACCCCCAGGTAGTCACGCTGCTGTCAGGCACCCTAATGTGACTTGCAAACACAGACCTCGGTCTAATCACAAGAAAGCATCTCCACCAACGTGAATTCCAGGGATCTACCCAACACTGGACCCAGCGCACACGGAAACGTCCAACGTCATGCAAAACAAGGGAAGTGTCAGAAACTCTTGAAGAGTGGTGAAAATTGCAAGTGTTATAGCGCCTTGAAGGGGACTGTGGGACAGAGGAGGGCATTCATGAAAAGTGAGATCCAAAGAAAGCTTGACCACAGGAGCAGGTACACCAAGGGAGGCTTCGCAGTGCTGACAAAAGCCCACGGCCATGCAAGAGAGGGAAGCCAGGGAGGGATGAACAGGGGCCATCTGTGCTTTGCCAACTTGCAACTTTTCTGAATCCAAGTAGATTCTAAAATAAAAACTATATTTTTTAAAAACAAAAAAAGCAAACCATCAAAACCACCTCTGGTGGGCTCTGGTGTTCGGAGTTAAGCTACCTTTCAAAGTCTGTCTCAACCACGGTTCTCAGTTTGAGTTTTAGGAGTTAGATGTTCAACATACTCTGGGCTCAGTCCAGCCCTGAAGCATTCACAAGCTGTGGGACCCACAGAACAACGTATGGAGTCAGAGATGCAGCCTGGCCCAGTGTTTGTAAGTGCTGGTGTGTGGCAAGCTGCAAACTCTCCTTCATAAACTATGAGCAGGGAGATCCAGCCACTTTTCCTGCTGATCCCACCTGCACAGACCTGCACCTGTATCATCAACAGTGCCCCCACACCTGATGTGTCTTTGCTCAAGAAAACCCACTGCAAACTGAGTGTGGTGGTGCACACCTGTAATCCCAGCACAGTGGAGGCTGAGGCAGGAGGATCACAAGTTAGAGGCCAGCCTGGGCTATGTAGTGAGTTCTAGTCAGTCTATATTGTAAGACCCTGTCTCAAGAAAAACAAAAACAAAAACCACACACACACACCAAAAAAAGACTTACTGGCCCTAAGTTTACCCAGTCTGTCTCGTCTCCTTCAAGACTGAGGTTAAGTGATTTTTGGTACGTTCCACTGTCAGCTTTTACAACATCCAGTTCCAACCCCATGGAGCCATATCTTCAGCCATTGTCCTAGACCTGCAGTTCTGGATTCCTGAAAAGCAGAACCTCAAAGACCATCCATGAGGAGACAGGTCACTCCTAAAGTGCGAGCAGTTACTCCATGATGGAATTGAGGCTGCCCCTCACAAGCAGCAGCCATCACCTCATGATGGGTAGGGAATTCCCCTCTCAGATGATAATGGCTCTCCCAGCATCTCCCAGAACCAATCCAAGATACTGATTAACCAGGCCAGAGCTTGAGCAGGATCACCTATCCTACTATCCATGCAAATTACAACCCCAAAGTTTCTGTCAACCCCTGGAAGGCGGATTTTTTTTTCTTTTTCTTTGCTAAACAGTTCAGTCTGGCCTTGAATTCATGGCAATTCTCCTGCCTCTACCTCCTGAGTGCTGGCATTACAGGCGTGCATCACACCTGGCTGGAAGGCAGATAGATCTTGAACCTCTGTCTGTGCTTCCTGGTATGGCCATGCTGGTTAAAGCTTCTTTCCTGCCCTTCACCGCAGCTTGTCTCCCTGATTGGTGTTTGAGGACTCCTAGAGCTGAAGCTTTTGCCCTACAACTCTGGTAACACTAGAACAAAGCAGAAGTGGAAGATGCCGGGAAGCCAGAGGAGCTGTCTGCCTCTCCACTCGACAGCTGGGTGGTGGCTGTCTGCTCGGGACCGGAAGTCAGAGGAGTGCGGAGGTGGGAGCCAGGCAGGTGCTGCTGGCCCAGCTTAAAGGAGAGAGGCCAGGGCTGCAGGCTTGTCACAGGGAAAGGGAGGCCAGGGGACTCCACAAGGGGAAACTAGGGTGGGTGGAACAGGTGTGACCCCAGGGGAGTAGAGGGCTGGGGTCAGGGAAGGCCATTAGCAGTGGGGTAATATCAAGGCCCTTCCCTCCTTCTCCACTGAGGATTTCGGAGGTCCTTTGTGCAGGGACCAGGGCAGAGCTATGCGTGAGCTTCCACAAGCTGCTCCCAGAGGACAGAGTTGCAGTATCTGGCCCAGATTGCAATGTGACCCAGGACACTCTCCACTCGGCTGAAATTTGGGATGTCAGTCTGCTCCCTAGGCCTGTGAGTCCCCATCAAAACACCAAGAGGTCCTCCAGCCCTGGCTAAGTGAGACCATCCTACCCACGCCACCCTATTCCATCTCTTCCCCTACCCAGCACCAGGCTGAAGCTCCCATCCTCCCCTAGCTAGGGATGCTCCTTCCTGGAGGATCCTGCAGCTCAGACTCCAGGTCAGAACAGTCTGAGGGGCGAAGGGAGCATCTGAAATGACGTAGCATGCCGCCTCTTTCCTCTACCATTCTTGGGCCTAGAGTCCTCTCCTCCTTGCCCAGTGGCCTTGATCCACCTCCGTACCACCAGTACTCTGAGCTGCATTGCTGCAGGTGCTAAATCAAGGGACTCCCAGGCCTGCACAGCCTGCCTTGAACAAGAGATGGCCAGTTTAGCCTCTGCCTGTGAGCCTAGCAGCATCACTCATGCCTCTGCCATTCCCAGAAACGACCATTTCCTGTCCACTCCCAGCCCTTCTGCCATCAAGACCTTCCCTGCTCCTGCCCTCTAGCATTTCTTAGGCATCCCAGCAGGCGCGCCAAGCCTGGTTCATAGATTAATGCCTGAACTTTCCTTCTGTGCTGTGCCCTCCCCCTGCCTCCTCTCATTATGTCCCCTGGAGCTATCCTGGCCAGAAATTGAGTCACCGCAATGAAGAGCTGAGTAGTCGCAGTCTGCACCCAAAGAACTGCCACAGATTTCATCTTGGCATTGCTGTCACAAGGGTCTGCAGGCAGGTGTGGGTGAGTGTGGGGTGGCAGAGCCAGGAGGAAGGGCTGAGAGCCGGCTGGGCTTGTGGTGTGATATTGAGTCTTGGGTAGATGGGAGTCTTCCTGTTGGGATTTGGGCTCGAAGTCGTCCTTGGCTGTTTGTGGAAGTTTCCGGGGATACTAGACCCCAAGACAACGCTGTGCTGCAGAGAAAGGCCTGCTTGGTCCTGGGAACTGGGTGCTCTGTGGAACGGAGTGTTCCCTCCTCTGGGCTGTCTGCCCTGGGGGTCCACCCCAGGACATGCCCAATGTCAGGGGGAAACCCACAGTGAGAGGCAGAAGAGGATTTGCCTTGGCCAAGGTATCCTTCCTGGAGGAGGGCATACCCTGCCCAGGGTGGAGCTGATGAAACAGTTACCATTGTACCTGATGTGTCCGCCCCACCTCACCACCTCCACAGCCAGCCCTGGTCTAGCTGCGTAGCACTCTCTTCTCCTGGGGCCTTGCAGGGAGCTCTCCCTTGCCACTCAGGTGGGTGTGGAGCACCAAGAGCTGGGCTCTTGACCTCAGTTCCTGGCCTTCGGGGCTGGATTTCCTCCTCCCTTGGGGGTCCTGGTGCCGGGGTGGTTTTGAAAACCAGAGGCTGGAGGCCTTATCAGACCACAGGTTTTCCTGAGGAAGGAAGGGTGGGTGTGGGCCTCCAGGACAGGGCGCCTCCTCTGGGCGTGCCAAGCCCAGTGGAGGGGTGCACACGCCAGCCCATCCTCTTGAGGGACACAGCCTCTCCCTGGGAGAACTCGGCTCCAGGCACAGCCCCACCACAGATGACAGATGCAGCAGGCTGGGGTGGGGCTGGGCGGGAGGGTACACGCTCCCTGAAATCACGGCAAATGCCAGCACTCCTGAGGGAGTCCACAGTGGCCTGCTCAGATGCTCAGGGCTTCTGTGACCAGTGCACCCGCAGCTGCACCCTGGACATGCCCTCCGGAAATTCATGCTTGGACTCACTGAAAAAAAAAGAAAATTTTAAGAAAAGTAAGGCATATAAATATATAAGTCCAAAAAAATATATAAGTACATTTTCTTGTCTAGGTACTGGTAACAAAATGCATTTAGTTTACAAAAATTCATGAAGTCATACACTTGTGACATATGTGCTGTTCTGTATGTATGTGACACACAAGTTAACAACACTCCGCTGATCCCTTTGAGAAGGAAAAATGTTCCCTGAGACTGGCTCATCCTGTATCCTGCCTGGGCCCAGCCCCCAAGGTGACCTTTCTCCCTCCAGGGAAGTTGCAGGGCAGCCCTGGGCTGGAAGCCAGGGGAAAGGCCAGGTTGTGTTCCAGACTCAACACCCCACATAAAGGGAGCAGACTATAGAGGAGGCAGGGAACCGGGAGGAGTCACCCTAAGGGAATCAGAGCCCAGAGCAGGGTGCACTGGCCAGGCTGACCACCCTTGCAGCGGCTCTTTCTTGCTCAGCAGGACCCTCTCTGTGAGGCCCCATGAGTCTCCTGGGTGGTGGTCCCACAGCTGCACAGGTGGAGCCTGATGATATGAGTCCACCCAGCTCCTGCAGGCAGCTGGCCAGGGAGCACTGGTGTGGGACTGGGATCTGCCTGCTGCCTGCTTAGGGGTTGCCTCCGCCTCCTCCCTCCCAGCCTGGCCTCAGAGCCTCTACCCCTTCCGCTTCCAGAGGCCCCGGGGCTATTTTTAACTTGGCTGAGCTGCCAGAGTTGAAGGTGGACCAAGTCCTGGGAGGAGGGCTGAGGAAAGAGGCCCAGCAGCTGCTGTCCCACCCTTGCTATCCTGGGATCCAGGTGTTCTAGGGGGTACTGGTCATTCTCTAGGCCTTAGAGGGGAAGCACTGCACTTGCCAACACAGCCATTCAGGGAGGCGGTGCATATCTGAGAGTCAGGCACATCGAACACATACACCAGTGGTACATCCAGACTGACCCCCACACACCAGCTTGGAACACACTAGCCTCACCAAGACTCGAGAGATAAGTATGGATGCGCCCAGGCAACGTGGGCCACACAGATGCCCTCAGCCCACCCAGACACACAGACCCACACCTAGGTCCCAAGTCCTTATCCTACACACAACACACACAGACACATGCACACACCAATAAGCACAGATGTCCAGAGACCACTTGCTGTTGGGGCACAGGAGGAGGACCAGAGACTGATGTGGCAGATGACTCTGAAGGTGAGGGTGTTTAGCCTGCCAATTTTCCTGCAGCCCACTGGAGGGACCAAACTCAGGGTCTGAGCATCCTTTCCACCCTGACAGCCTCGGCCTCACTCTCCTCACAAGGTGCAGCAGAAACCTGAGCTGAGCCAACTGGCATTCCTTTTCACCCATGCTCCACTCCCACACACCAGAACAGGAAACCCCAAGAGACAGGTCAGGCTGTCAGGAGAGCATCGGCTCAGTGCACTTAGCTCAGCCTCTTCCTTGTCCCTGTGCCTCGGTTCACCTGCCTCCCTGAGCCTTTGTTCTGTGAAGCAGCTGTCGCCTTGGCTCAGGGGAGAGCTGAAATCTGCTCTGGAGATGCCCAGGTGCTGGGCTTCGTGCCTCTCTACTTCATCTGAGGGAGGAGGGTGCTAGGAGAGATGGGGCTCAGAATGCCATAGTCCCAATTCCTCTCCACCCGCACACCCCTACCTCTGCCTCTGGAGGCTCTGGGGAAGATCTGGGAGGGATGAGGAGGGAGGGAGGTGGGGGGTGAGCAGGACATCCTCTTGGCAGGACACAGGATGCCAGGCCGGAGGTTCCCAGCCCTTGTCAAGGCCACAGGACGAAAAGGTCACTGGAGCCTAGGACTCACCAGTGGTACCCACAGCCGGTCCAGGCCCCCCAAGCAATGAGCGAAAGGGACGGTAGACGCTGACCCTGGGTCCTGCCATGGATCCGTGGACTGCGAAACTGCCCACATGCCCAGCCCAGCATGGCCCCATTCTTTGTGCAGGAGAGACCAGGACCTGGCTGGCCACTTCCACCTCACCGGGGCTGCCTTCAGTTCCTACTTGGCAAATCAGCTACACCGAAGGGGAGGCAATCTGGCGCTTTTCCTGACAATTGCTCCAGAGCCTGGAAGATGGGAGTCCAGGAGCGGGGGGCACCCCGCCTCACCACGTGGGCCCACCAGGACTGTGAGTCTCCTCTTTCCATGTCCACTTCCGGGCTGTAGCCTCGTTCAGGACACTGTCTGCAGGACATCCATGGACGGCTCTGTCCTGCCATCCGAAAAACCTGAGTGGTAAACATTTGCACCTAAAAGCACTGGTGGACAGACATGAATGACCTCTGTACAGAACTCTCGTCAGTATTTGCCTGTTTCCTTTACAAAGGACAAGTGCAGTGCAGAGTCACCATGTGACCTGGGATTCCTGTTCCTCAGCCCCTAACAAGGAGAAATGTCATCTGGTGTGAGACACACTACAAGGAACAGTTCCCAACCTTCATCTGAACCTCCTTCTATCACCTCCCCTCCTTATCTTTTTCATGGTTCTACTCAAGGTCTTTACATCTTTTTAAAAATTAAATTTATTGAAACAAAATCTGCATGCATGAAATATGATGTTCGTTCACATTAAGTGTAACGTTTATAGTTTTGACAAATCAAGCGCACCTCTGCTGTTGCAAAATGCCACCTGCCCGCTACCCCAGAAGGTCCTCTCGGTCCGGTCCGGGCAGCCCTTGCTCTGCTTCCTGTCGCTATGGTTTTGTCTTCTAGGATTGTATGCAAACAAAACCATGTGGCATGTGGGTTTTGGGGACGGCTTCTTTCTTCTAACACGATGCTTTAGAGAAGCTTCATTCAAGTGTCAGCGGCGCACTCCTTTTCTCTGCGTGGTGCGTATACGAAGGCTTGTTTATCTAGGGGGTTGTGTTTTGGGGATTAAACCCAAGGCTTTCACACTGGGCTGCATCTACAACCCTTTTTATTTTGGGGACAAGGTCTTGCCAAGACACTAAATTGCCCAGGCTGGGCTCAAGCTTGCAACACTCCTGCCTCGGCTTCCCATAGTATTGGGTTATACACATGGGCCACCATACCCAGCTTTTACATTTTTTGTATTTTTTCCTCTCTCTCTCTCTCCCTCTCTCTCCCTCCCTCCCTCCCTATTTTTTTTTTTCCTTTCAACAGTACTAGAGGCCTGTGCATTCTAAGCAAGTGCTGTACCACTGAGCTATATCTCTATATCCACCTCATCCCTGCTTGGATGAACACTTGGGTTTTCCCAGGTCCAAGCCCTGTGCTATAAATAGCTGAGGACAAGTCTTTGTGTGAATGTGTTTCATTTAATTAGAGTAAAGCCTGGAAGAGGCGGCTGTGGTGTGGCTCAGTGGTAGAACACTTACCTACTATGCATGAAGCCCTGAGTTCAATCCCCAGCACTGCAAAGACAAAAAAAAAAAAAAAAAAAAAAAAAAAAAAAAAAAAAC
>NW_022900934.1:413377-430478 GCF_012274545.1 Fukomys damarensis | reverse complement strand
AAAAAAAAAAAAAAAAAAAAAAAAAAAAAAAAAAAAAAAAAAAAATCCCCCAAATGCCTGGAAGTAGGATTGTTGAATTATTCCACACCTTGCTTTTTGTGTTTCTTTTGCATCCACCTCACTGATTGCACACCCCTAAGTGTGACAGACTTCAGCTCTGCTGCTCACCAAAGTCTCACAGTTCCTGGCCAAGAGAATATTTTTGTTTTTATTTTTTTGAGGAAGGGTCTTACTATGTGTAGTTCAGGCTGACCTTGAACTCGCTATGTAGCCCAGGCTAGCCTCAGCTATCCTCCTGCCTCAGCCTCCTGAGTGCTGAGATTATAGTTGTGTGCCACAACGCCCAGTTGAGAGAGTGACAGAGAGAGAGAGAGAAAGAGAGTGAGAGAAGAATCAGGGATTGAACTCAGGACCTTGTGCTTGCAAGACAGGTCCTGTGCCACTGAGCTACATCCCCAGTCCACAAGCTAGTACTCTTGACAGCCCTGATTGAACAAGTGAACCAGTGATGGTGGTGCTGATGGGAAAGTGAACGGGGAGGCCCAGGAGGTGATGGTACTGCTGCTGAGTTGAGGTGGGTGCCAGTGACAATGGCTGCAACTGACGGTAGAGGTTGTTGAAGACAGTGAGTGCAGCTGGGTGTGGTGGTGCATGCCTGCAAGCCCAGCAGTCAGGAGGCTGAGGCAGGAGGATCACTGTGTGTTGAACTACACAGTGAAACCCTGTCTCACACACACAAAAAAAAGTGCCTGCAGATGCCACCTTCACGCCTCTTTGGAAATGCCAGGTGCCGAATCCCAAATTCACCTCGGAGATATCACATGGGGTCCTCCACCTCCTCACCTCTTCCTGCCTGCTCTGGACTCGCATCTTGGTGGTCAGTGTTACCAAACACACACCCTTACAGGTGAGCATTTGCTTTCCCTCCTCCGCTACAGCAGTCATACCCAGGCTATCACATCTCCTGTTGCCCTTTTTCCAGGTCCAGGGACAGCCCTTCTCCCTCCAGGCAGCTGCCTCCCCTCCCCACCTTTTTGTGATACTGTGGGTTGAATCCACAGCCCTCCTATTCACATACATCCTCAACCTGCTTTTATTTTATTGGTGCTGGGGATCAAACTTGGGACCTTGTGCTTGCAAGACAGGTAGTGGAACCACTGAGCTAAATCCCGGGCCCTTAATTTTATTATTATCACTGTTATGTACAATATGGGAGATTAAACGCAGGACCTTCCAACTGAATTACATCTCCACCTCTTTATATTCTTTTTATTTTGAGACAGAGTCTCTCTAAATTGCTAAATTGCCTAGGCTGAGCTTGAATTTGCAATCCTCCTGCCATCGGCTCTCAGAGTGCTGGGATTACAGGCGTGACCCACCCCTCCTCCTTCCTTTTCTGCGGCTTCTTCAACTGGTTTAGATTTTGCAGGCCATGGTTATAGTCACTCTCTTGAAGTGACTGAAGCATCTGAATTTCTGTCCTTTCATGGCATCCACGTAAAAGCCCTAACCAGCACCTCAACCACTAACTGTGGAAAATCTCCCCAGGAAGCCTGTGCCACCATAAAGCCACACCTGAAAGCCTTCCCTGTGGTCCCAGGTTCCTAAGAGTTGCTGTACACTGCCTCCTCCACATCAAGGAGACAGCAAGCTTCTCTCCCTTTGGCCTCCACTGAATATTGTGCCTTTTGTTTTGCTTTGTTTTGTTTTTCGTTTGTTTGTTTTTTGAGACAGGGTTTCACTATGTCGTTGAGACTGACTCACTCACTATGTAGCCCAGGTTGGTCTCAAACTCACAGTGATGCTCCTGCCTTAGTTTCCCGAGTGCTGGGATTACAGGTGTGCGCCACCACACCTGGCTATGTGCCTTTCTTGCACTTAGAGTTGTCTCAGGTGCGTTTTTTTTTGGGGGGGGGGGGTTTGAGACAAGGTCTCACTATGTAGTTAAGACTGACCTGGAACTCACTATGTAGCCCAGGCTGGTCTCGAACTCACAGCGATCCTCCTGCCTCAGCCTCCCGAGTGCTGGGATTACAGGCATGTGCCACCACACCCGGCCATCTCAGTTGCCTTTGCATGAAATCTTGCCCTGCCTTCTCTGTCCTACCAGCAGCCCCAGCTGTCAGCTCCTTGCAGCCCTTCACACCACAGCAGTGTTGTGTGGAGTCAGCATGGGACTGATTCCAGGACACTCTGGACACCAAAATCTGAGGGTGTCCAAAACCCTTGTATAAAATAAATGTTGTGGGATTTGCACAGAATTTATACACATCCTCTCATACACTATATTATTATTGTGCTCTTGGGATCAAATCAGTGCCTGGCTAGGCAAGTGCTCTACTACTGAGCCAAGCCCATCCCTCCCAAATATTTAAAATATCTGTGGATGACTTATGATAGCTAACACAATGTCAAAGCTGTGTCTTCTGGGAACAACAAGAAAAATGTCTATATGTGTTTGGCACAGATGCTACTTTTGCCCAAATATTCTGGATCTGAGGTTGGTTGAATTAGTGTGTGTATGTATGGAGGGGAAAGGCCAACTGCCCCGCTTGGAAGTGCAACATCATCTGGAACTTTCTGGCTGAGCATCCTTCAGTGGCTTTCTAAATGCGGCTTACCTGCAATCTCCTAGCCACAATCAGCAAAGCCCTGCCTGTGCTGACTCCCACCCCATCAGCCTTGTTCTCATTCCTCCAGAAACCCCACTCCCTTCAAGCCGCACTCCGTAGCCGACGTCATTTCTCTAGCTCCTGAGCCCTACAAAATCTTCCTTTGGGCCAAACTCTTCTTGGGCTTCCAGTAAACATCTGTTGGATATTCTTGCTGTGGATGGGAAGGGGAAACTGGAGAAGGTGGAAAGTGGGTGCTAGGTCACCAGCAGGTGCAGAGTGGCCCAGGGAGAAGGAACCACCTTCATCGTGCCCTCCTAGGGACCACGGCAGGAGAGCAGCCCAGGCAGAAGAGGAAGCTCTCCCTGGAATCTGAGGCCCAGACACCTTCCTGACCTCTGCCCCGCCACCCCAAGTCTGCAGGCATCGCCTGGGACTTTCCAAGGGGCTGAGCCACTGACCAGGAGCCTTTGCTAGGGCAGCCAGGGCACCCAGGCGTTTCCTGTGAAGCCTCCCTTCCTTCAGCCTCAGCTCCCTGCCCTGCTTCTTCCTTCCCCACCCTGGGGGTTTTCCACAAAGCCTAAGGCCTGCTATTTTTAGCTCAGGGAGAGGGACCAATGTGCCCCATTGCTGCTCTGTAGGAGCCCAGGTGAAAGATATCCTGGGTGGGGTTCACCCCCAGCCCCAGGCTGGCATACCTGGGTAGCCAGAGGGTTCCAGCATACGGGGCGGGCTCCAGGGCTGGGCTCCTGGCCTAGTAGGCAGGGGTGTCCACCCCAGGAGGGTGGGTCCAGGGCCCGGGTAGGCTGCTGCCCACTTCCTGTGGCCTCTCCCCAGCACTTCAAAGGCTGCAGGCAGCCCTGTGATCACCCTGGGCTCCCACACAACCAGAGGGGTTGGGCAGGCACATGCACCCCCGGCAGCTGGCCCAGCTCAGGGTAGCTTCAAAGTGGTAGGAATGGACAGCCCTGCAATGAGCGCCTGTCCCCAGGGCTGGGGTGGGGAGAGCAGAGCCCCTCTGCTGCTCCTTCTTCGACCCCACCCCACTGCCTTCCTGGGTGGGCTGGAGGCAAAGACCCAAGCATTTTCCTGGCCCCCAGAGGCTGTCCTTGCGATAGGGTCGCCCTGGTGCCTGTGTGTCCGTGTGGTGCCTGTAGATCTGGGTGGCGCTGGAAGCCACGGGAATGGGGGGGCACCTTCCAGAACCCCCGAGGACAGCTGACATTCTCTGCTCCCTTCCGTTCCCACTCTCTTGCTGGAAGCCCGTAGCGGGAGGGGAGAGGACTGAAGAAGGGCCTGCCAGTCTGGGCCTGCCCGGCTCCCGCCCATGGCCGGGCTGTGGTGGGCTTGACTGCGAGCCAGCTCCCCAGACTGGGCGGTTGGGGGGCCGAGGGAGCAGGAGCCTGGAGCAGCCATCCCAGCCACCCCGGAGTCCAGCAGGCAGACACAGAACAGAGAATGCCTGGGTGGGGGGAGGAGGCATCAGTGTCCCCTGGGGTCAGGTCTGGGACAGTTGCCGTTTTTAATCTGTGCAAGTGACTTAGAAGGAGCCGCCAGGGCCATAACCTAGATCTACTCAGAGCCAGCTCAGGAGGTGCACCCCCTCCCCCAGCTGTGCGCAGGGTAGGGTGGGACCTGGGTCACAGTCTTTGTCCTATTGTGTGACAAGCCTGGGTCTGCCAGCTACCTTGCAGAGGCCCAACCCTCTCTGGGCAGACTTTATCCACTTTGGTGCTGAAATGTTCAAGGATAATGGGGTTGCTTCAGGGCTGGGGCCTCCCAGTCTGGAGTTGTGAAGGAGCTGGAGCCCTACCCCTGAGCTTACAGCCCTAGCTGCCTGGTCCTTAGTGAAGGCCAGCTTTCAGCCCACACCCTCGAGGAGGAGGGAGCTGCCAGGCCAGGAAGGCAGGTGAGGGGCGTAGGTGTAGGCCAATGGCCACCTGGCCTCTGCCAAGGAAACTTGATGCAGGACAGGCTCCGCTCCATCAAGGCTCCACGCTCTACGGAGCCACCCTGACACACTGCTCCCCAACAGTGCAATGATGGGGCAGAGGGACCATGCAGCAGCTCACAGTCGGAAGCCCCTGAAGAGCAGAGCCCAGCAGGGATGCAGGCCAGAGAGCATGAGAGAGCATCGGCAGGGACCCAAGGCCACCGCTCATCTGTCTTATGCTGTGGGTGAACTGCCCTATGTGACACCCCAACACTCCAGGGAATTTTCCATAGTTTCACAACTTGGAGGAGCCAGGAAAGGTAGGCAACTTTTGTGCACTCCAGGGATCTTGGCATTCCTTGTGGAGCTAAAGTCCAAATGTGAGCCTCCTGTCGGGGTACTCAGGTCCTCTTTCAGCTCTCATCATTGCTTTTGTGGGTCCCACACTGGCCACATGGCCCTCAGGCCAAGAGTCCAGGGACCCTCCCTCCTCTCTGTTCACCCCAACCACGTAGGCCAGCTTTCCCTCTCCTTCTTCCCCAAAGCCACAGTTAACTGAAATCAAGGCTAGTTTCTATCTGGTGACCAAGAGAACACGTGGGTCCCGCACAGGTGAGGCAGGGTTCCCAGGGGGCTGAATGGCTTCTAGTGGTGGTTAGATCAGCAGTCAAGATCAGTCAGTATTCAACAGATTTAGCTTTTGGCTTTTTGGGTTTTCTTTGGTTTCGTTTTTTGAGTCAGGGTCTCACTATGGTTCAGTGGTTCAGGATGGCCTCAAGCTCATGGCAATCCTCCTACCTCAGCCTCCTGAGTACTAGAATTACAGGTTTGTACACCACACCAAGCCCTTAACAAATTTACACACAGAGATGGACAAATGTTAAAACTCGAGGTTGCTGCATGTTGCTACAGAGGCACAGAGCCAAGGTCCTTTCCAGCGCGCCAGACTCAGAGGCCAGCATAGACTTCTGGAGAAGCAGTTTGGCCAAGTCTCTTGGTGGTGATAATACACCTTTGATGAAGCGACACACTTTCAGAAATTTGTGTATAGGAAAAGGACCTAGAGGCGAGGGCTTTGGACCGGATGTGAGATGCAGGGCAGCTGTTTCGAGCTGGGAAAATTCTAGCACTTATGGAGGATTCTTGGGGCATCCGTGAATGAACACTGGACAGTGCGGAGCCACATACCCAACCAGTAGCAAAGCCCAAGATATATTGTGGAGAAAAGAAAACTAGATCATTGCTAAAAGCAAATGACAGGACTGGAGATTTAGCACAATGGCACCACACTTGCCGTGCAAGTACAAAGTCCTCAGTTCAATCCCGGGTACCAAAAAAAAAAAAAAAAAAGCAAATGACAAAATGACAAAATAACCCTCTGGATGAGACTGTGTATACATACTTACAGAGGGCATGAGAGGAATGGACCAGGTGAATAAATCAGGGTAACTGGAGGAGCATGAAAAGGACATCCTTCTCTTTGCTTGGGTGAGAATAAAAATATCACCCAGGTGTGGTGGTGAATTCCTGTGATCCCAGCACTTGGGAGGCTGAGGCAGAAGGATCACTGTGAGTTCAAAGCCAGCCTGGGCTATACAGTGAATTTAAGTCTGCCCTGAACTATACAGCAAGACCTTGTCTCAAAAGAAAAGAAAAGAAAATCAAATACATTAAAACCTGGATGTTAGGTGTGTGTGGTGCCATACTCCTGTAATCCCAGCACCTGTGGGAGGCTGAGGTAGAAGAATCACCAGTTTAAGCCCAGCCTGGGCAACTTAGGGAAACAATATCTCAAAATAAAAAATAAAAAAATTGGGTGTGGTGGCACATGCCTGTAATCCCAGCACTCGGAAGGCTGAGGCAGGAGGATCACTGTGAGTTCGAGACCTGCCTAGGCTACAGAGTGAGTTCCAGGTTAGTCTCAACTATATATATAGTGAGAACCTGTCTCAAAAAAAAGGGGCTGGAGTTGTAATTCACTGTGAAGGCCCTGGGTTCAATTCCTAGTACCAGAAAAACCCTAAAACAACACACACACACACACACACACACAACCTGGGTGTTGCAGTAATAGAAAAGATAAGGTTCCTACTCTTGAGAGACTCCCAAACCAGGGCTGAGATTGGCCCCTGAACACACAATGACCCTTCACACAATATGTCTGGAACCCCAGAGACCATCCCAGGACTCGGTGTTGGCCTGAAGACCCCTGGGTGGGGGTGGGGGGTTCTGTCCACCCACTGGAGTCAAAGAAAAGCTATGGCCCCTTCCTGCCCAGAGACAGCTGAGCCCCAGCATCTCTGGCTTCCATCAGATAGGCCTGTAGGGCTTTCAATCCCACCCAGACCCTACTCTGGTATGGGAAACACTTAGGCCTGCCCTTCCCCACCCAGTAGAGCACGGGCCATCAAGACTCTGGAGTGACACTGGCCTGTTCTCATAGGAGGGCAGCAGATCAGGTGTGGGGCACAGGGGCCAAAGCAGCTGGGCTGGGCCAGGAACAGAGTGGCTCCTCTTTGCGTCTGGTGGGCTCCGGCCCTCCGCCTCCTCCTTTCTACGCACAGTGCATGGGCACCCATGGTGTGAACTGTGTAGCCACAGGCTTCTGGTGGGGCTGAAGATTCAGAAAGAACAACTTATGGCTTCATTGCTGGGAAGGATGTCAGGGTATCTGGAAAGGGGTTGACCAGCAGGTCCTTCATCTTGGGCAAGAGGAAAGACAAAGGACAGGTTTTGCAGGGAACCAGGAAGGAGCCCCCCCCACCCCACTGTCCTCCAGGGCACTGGGCAATTAATTCTCTGTGACTCCAGATGTTCAGCAGCTGTCTTGGCCGTTTCCGCCCCTTCTCCTGACCCTGTATCCGCCAGGAAGTGTCCCCTCCTGTCCTTGGTCTTCGAACTACCCCCACCTTCCCTGTACCCTATTTCCTGAGCAGAAGCATTTGTGCAGACTCAGCTCCCCTCCTGCTGGGCCGCTCCAGCTTTCCCAAGGCCAGGGCACTGCTCCCTGAGGCCAGGACTGCTGTGGTCACTTGTACTGTACTGGGCACACTCTGCCAGGGGCTCTGATCCTAGCTCCAGCCCCCCTGGCCTCTGGGACTGGTTTTCTCTCTCTCCTTTCCTTCCTTCTCCAAGGTTGGCTCTGCCGGCTCAGCAGCATAAATCAAGGGCCTCCAGGGAGGCAAACAGAACTGGCCAGGGAGGAAGCATTGGTTCAGTGGGGGAGGGGGGAGGTCCAGGACTAGCAGGCCCCATGGGGGTGGGGTAGATGCTCAGATATCTGTCTGGAGGGGGAAGAGAGGGATTCCTCTAAGAGCTGATAAGCAGG
This sequence comes from Fukomys damarensis, assembly GCF_012274545.1. Taxonomy (NCBI): domain Eukaryota; kingdom Metazoa; phylum Chordata; class Mammalia; order Rodentia; family Bathyergidae; genus Fukomys; species Fukomys damarensis. Next base: position 422,605 of record NW_022900934.1, on the reverse strand, counting down.
GACACAGAGTCCCCCCAGCACTGTTGTCCTTCCCTGAGCAGAGGGGGTGGGGCAGGAGAGGTCACTGCTGCTGCAGCTGGTCCAATCTGGGAGGCTCTTTGGAGAGGGGACAGCTCCCTTCCTGTCACATGCTTTCCTGTCTCTCCAGAGCTGGTGGTTCTGGGGCACTCAGGCTTGTGGGCTGGTGGGGTCAAGAGCCAGGCCAGACACAGGCTAAGGCATGGAGCCCCTGGGGTATATGGCTCCAGCCCGCTGACCTCTGCCCCCCACAGAATCCGGTCTCCTTTTCTTCTTTTGGTGCAGGGGCAGGCTAAGGGCAGGTGGGCCTGGCTGAAGACTCCATTTTGGAACACATGAGAGCAGAGCAGGCTGTGAGACTGCTCCCAGGAAGACAAGGCCGCTCTAAGTGGGAGCTTTCCCTGAGGAATCAAAACAAAATGTAGCACTTCCCACCAACTGTGTGGACAGTCTTCTAGCACATCTTTGTGGGGCCAAAATCAGGAATGGCAGAGGAGGATCCCTCCCCACCCACTGTCTGGACTTGGGCTGAGGAGTCAGGGACTTGGACCCTTCACTCAGCACCTCTGCTTTGTGCTCAGGATTGCTCCTACGGTCACAAAAAAATGTGCCTGGCACCTTTGGGTCCATACCCCCATCCATAGCATGTCTGAGGTTCCCAGAAGGTCCGTTAAGGTTTCCCCCTTCACCACTTGTGTTAGTCGGCTTCCTGTCACTGACAAAAACCTGAGAAATTCAACTTAGAGGAGGAAAGGTTTATTTTGGCTCATAGTTTCAGAAGTTTCAGTACATGGGGGGCTGGCTCTATTGCTTCAGGCCTGTGGCCAGGCAGAAACATCCTGGTATAAGAGTATGGAGGAGGAAAGCTGCTCACCTCACGGCAGCCAGGAAGCAGACAGAAAGCAACAAAGCCAGAGAGGAGGGAACTAGAGGCAAGACATAGTCACCACAGTCATGCCCCTTCCACAACCCACCCTTCAACTAGTCCCCACCTCCTAACAATGCCACTGAATTATGAAATTAAATTGTTATGATCCAATCACTTTGCAAAAGCTCCATCTCTGAATACATAGTCTTTTGGGGATGTTTTAGAGCTAAATCATAACTACTTAACCACAGTGGTCTCTTTTTCCCCACATGGCCAAAGGTGAACATTTCTGGAGGAAATGCAGGAACCACAATTCCCCATGAGACAACTCTCCCTACCCCTCAGCCCCAGGTGACACCCTGTAAGCTCCCTCCCAGGCTGCCCTGCCGCCAATCAGGGACTTGACTTGAGAAATGCACCTGGGGACCCCAAGACACCTTCTTATTCTTCAGAACCTGACCAGTGAGTACAACAGCCCAGTCTGGGATAAAAATTGGGTAATCAGTGGAATCTGGATCTCAGCTACTTGGGTCTGCAAACCTGGGGTAAGACTGGTAGACTTGGCAGAACAACAAATCTAAAAATAGGACACTCCTCTAAACTTGAATTTCAGATAAATAATTTTAAAATACAGGGCTAGGGATGTAGCTCAGTGGCAGAGCATCTGTCTCTTGTGCTGTAGGCCCTGGATTTGAACCCAGCAGCACAAAAACAAAACAAATGAAAAAACTGTTTAAAATACTGTACAGCATACCTTGACTTATGATGGTGGTGTGTTCTGATAAGCCCGTCATGAGTTGCAAATGTTATAAGTAAAAAATACATTCAATATCTCTAACCTATAGATCATTAGACTACCTTAAACCTTCTCAGGTTTAACACTTACACTTACATCAGGTGACAGCTGGGTAAAGCCACCTAACACAAAGCCTATTCTGGTGAGTAGAGTTGACTCGCTTATGTAATTCACTGAATGCTGAACTGAAAGTAAAAGCAGAATGGTCGCATAGGCACACTTCCACACTATGGTGAAGTGGGGATTATCTGTTTGTGTGTCCCGTGCAGTATTTGGGACATACTCACAATCAAAAAGTATTTGCTAAACTGGGCATGGTGACACACGCCTATAATCCCAGCACCCAGGAGGCTGAGGCAGGAGGATTGCTGTGAGTTTGAGACCAGCCTGAGTTCCAGAGCAGTCTGAACTACATAGTGAGACCGTCTCAAAAAACCAAAAAAAAAAAAAAAAGTATTTGCAGTTTATCTGAAACCCAACTTTAACTGGGTATTCTGTATTTTACCCGAATCACCAGATGTGGGGGGAAGTCACCCCCAAATCACTTTGTCAACTGACAAATTGACCCCTGTGTCCTGTCCACCCATCCTCAGCTGATTCCAAAGCTGGTGGAGACTACAGTCTTGGGCTAGGCAGTATATCAGCATGGAACTGGAGCAAGAAAGCAGAAAGGGGTTACTGGGACCTGGAAACCTCCTTTCCCCAAAGTCTAAGGTCTCTCAGGAAGGCCTGGCCGTAGGATAAGGGGGTCCAGCTGGGTTTTCTTAGTTTTAGTATTTGTTTCAATTCTGAGGAACTGTTAAATGAGTCCCATTAGTAGGGCCCTTCACCGCCCCCTACCATGACCTCTAACTCTACCCCACCCCTTTTTATGGTACTGGGGATTAAAACCAGGGTCTTACACTTGTCCCTGAACTACATCCCCATACCTTTTGCAAGAAAAAAAATGAGATAAGGACTCACTGAATTGCCCAGGATGGACTTGAACTTGCCATCCTCCTGTGTCAAGTAGGTGGGATTGGGCACTCAAACCACACCCTGCCTTATCTCTGCCCTCTCAGCCCTCAGGTGTGCTGGTTCTCTCCAGCGCATGAGAAAGAGGAACCCACTAGAGCCCTCTGAAAAAGAGGAAGGTACAGTGTGTGTGGTGGCTTGAGGAGAGGGGACCCAACCAAGGGCTGAAAAAGAGGAACCCCAGTCAGCACGACCCACCTGGATAAGGTCACTGCTGCTGCTGGCACCAGTGAAAAGAGGATCCAGAAAAGGTGAGGGAGGGGGGTTTCCAAACTGTCCTGGCCCCATTTCCTGAGAAGTGGAGTGGCAGGAGCTGAGCTGCAGGCCATGAACACACTGCCCTCTCATTCCAGCAGCAGCAGCACTATTCACAAACCACTGGACCCAAGATGGTACCCAGCACAAGCTTGGCTCAGGCACTGGAAATATGACTATCTCCCTAGCTAGATCCCAGCACCTGCCAGGGAGAGCCCAAGGATGTCCCTTTCTGGCCTCTGGAACTCATCTTCAGGTAAGAGGGAGGTGGGAGTGGCTCAAGGCTTGGGGAAAGGTGTGGCTGCCATGGAGGCCCAAGTCACTTGTCCTTGGGCAGGGCAAACTTGAGGACCACCGTCCCCTGGAACTCTTTGTGCACCCATCACCCTCGTGTCATCTCTTTCCCCAGCAACAATGACTCACAAAGCTGGGTGGTGCCAGACAGATGCAGCCTCCCCCTGGCTCTGAAAGCCAGGTCACAAAGGCTATACAGAAGAGGCATGCCCCCAAGAAATCCCTGTGTAGCACTCAACCCTGCAGCTGGGCAAAGCCTGGGCCTCCAGCTGTCCCACAGTGCCCTGACTGGGCCAGATGACCAGTGCAGCAGAGCACAAGGCCTCAGTGTGCCCATGTGTGTCATCTGTTTTGTGAAGGCATTGGTGCACGTGTTCAAGATCTACCTGACAGCCAACTATACCTACAACTTCCGCAGTTGGCCTGTGGACTTCCGCTGGGATGATGTGAGCTCTGCTGGTGGGAGCAGCCACAGTCATCGGGCGCTGACATGCACAGCAGCTGCTGCAGGTGTATGGCTGCTGCGGGACTCAGCACTGGGAAGTGATGCACCGGGGAGGCCACTGCGCCGGGCTCGCAGCCAGGCACAATGCCTCCTGCAGCAGATCCGCGAGCTGCCTAGCCAGCTTACTAGTTATGCCCTGGCCCACTCACTAGGCCGCTGGCTCGTGTACCCGGGCTCCATGTTCCTGATGTCCCGAGCACTGCTGCCACTACTGCAGCAGGGCCAAGAGCGCCTTGTGGAGCACTACCACGGCCGGCGTGCCAAGCTGGTGGCCTGTGATGGCAATGAGATTGACACCATGTTCATGGATCGCCGCCAGAAGCCTGGCAGCCACGGCCGTGGCCTGCACCTGGTCGTCTGCTGTGAAGGCAACGCTGGCTTCTATGAGATGGGCTGCCTGTCTGCACCACTCGAAGCTGGCTACTCAGTGCTGGGCTGGAACCACCCGGGTTTTGGGGGCAGCACGGGTGCTCCATTCCCACAGCATGATGCCAATGCCATGGATGTAGTGGTCAAGTATGCCCTGCACCGTCTGCAGTTCCCACCTGAACACGTGGTAGTTTATGGCTGGTCTGTTGGAGGCTTCACTGCGACCTGGGCTACAATGACTTACCCAGAGCTGGGTGCACTGGTGCTGGATGCCACCTTTGATGACCTTGTGCCACTAGCACTGAAGGTGATGCCCCAAACTTGGAAAGGACTGGTGGTGCGCACTGTGCGGCAGCATTTCAATCTCAATGTCGGTGAGCAGCTGTGCTGCTATCCTGGACCAGTGCTACTGCTCCGGCGCACCCAGGATGATGTGGTCAGTACCTCGAACCACCTGCCTACCCTGCCACCTGGAGACGTGGAGGGTAACCGCGGCAATGAACTGCTGTTGTGCCTGTTGCAACACCGCTACCCGGCCTTGATGGCACGCGAGGGCCGTGTTGTTGTGTCCCGTTGGCTGCGCTCCAGCAGCCTGGCACAGGAGGCAGCCTTCTACACACACTACCATGTGGATGATGAGTGGTGCCTTGCGACGCTGCACTCTTACTGTGAGCGCTGCCAGGAAGAGCAGGCCTGGGGGCCACACGGGCCCACCTTCCCCTGGCTTGTGGGCCAGGGCCTGAGCCCACGGCGGCAACGCCAGCTTGCTCTGTTCCTGGCACGCAAGCACCTCAAGAATGTGGAAGCAACTCACTGCAGTCCACTGGAGCCTGAAGATTTCCAGTTGCCCTGGAGGTTGTAGCCTGGGCTGGTGAGGCTCCTGCTGTGGGTACTCCACACCTTCCCAGCCTAGGGTTTATTCCTGTCCCCACAACTTCCCACCAGAAAAGATAGTCCTGCCCAGTATTCTGACCTGGTTGTCTGTGGAGGGTAGGCAGTATATCTGGACCATGGTCATTCTTCACAAGGGCATTCAGATCTTCCTCTGGTCTTCCCTGCTCCTACCTTCTTTTCTTTCTTTTCCTCCTGCAAATACTTTTGGACACCTGTGCCCAGTTTCCAAATGGAATGCAAAGATGAACTTGGCCCAGTTTATGGTAATACTGTATGATGAGTGGTTGATCACTGCAAAAGGCTGCTGGGAATGGGCTGTGGGTCCACAGGGAGGCGCCCTTCACCCAGCCTGGTTTCCAGGCAAAGAAGAGGTTGCCAGCCTTGTTCAAGTGTACAAGTTGTCCCCAGCTGTGAAAAGACATTAGAACCCTAGCATCATAACATAGGTCTAGGCAGTTGGACATTTCCAGCTGCTCTCCAGAGTCCATATCCACATTCAACAGAGAGGGCAGTTTAAAAACTATAGACTTGGAGTAACCGTGTATAGGGTAGAACAGGCTTAGAGACACCTACACTGACCACTCACTATTGGGCATCCTCTTGGGCCACACCTAGGCTTGTTCATGGCTCAGAAATACAACACAGAATGAGGCCATGCTCCTGCTCACCATTTGTAATACAGTCACTTCAGGAAGCCTGGATCATTCTTTGTCTGTCCTTGTTACCTACAACTCCTTTGGACAGGGGGCTAGGCAGGTTGGGGTGAGCAAGTAGGCAAGTAGGGAAGAAATATTGGGCACCCAGAGCAGGATACAGATATGGTGGTAAAACATTCAAGCCTGTGCAAGAGTATCTGGAAGACATGTGGGCAAGAGAGGAGCCAAGGAGAGGGACATATGAGCAGCCTCCATGTCTTGGAACTAGCAGCTGCAGTGCTCTGGCTGAGGGGGTAGTGCAATATAGGAAGATCAGATCTGAAAGGGTATGAATACCACTTAAGGATCTTCTTCCAGGAACAAGTAGGGGCCAAAGAATGGAAGCTGTGGGACTTCTTTTAGAGGCAGAATGTCTAGTGGTCACATCTCTCTTGTTTGAAGTCAAGTAGGCTCTCTTGTTCCAGGGTCTTCTAGATTCTTGGTAGCTGAGTGACCCTGAGGAAGTTACTTTAGTTTCAGTCTTCCCATCTGTAAAATGAAAAGGCGACAGTGCTAGGACTTATTAGGTGTTGTGAAAAGGAAGTGAGAAAACACCGAGTTGCACGCACAAAGCTGGGGAGAGGGTGCACGAGAGGACTCACGGCTATGTACACGCCCAAGCAAATTCCGAAGGCTAAACTCGGCGCACAGCCCTGCGCCCTGGGCGGACACACGCTTGGATTAGGGATTCACGGACCACCCGGAGGGCAGCGGCGCCTGCAGGGCAAGAGGACGAATCGCGATCTCATCTTTTTCTGTATAACGCCATTAAAAAATAAATAAATAAATAAAAGTAAACAAAATACAAGAACTGAAAGTCTACAGGAGTTTGGCTAGGGAGAGGGTGACCACCAAAGTCAGAGGTCGAGACTTGGAGGTGAGTTTAGGGTTCTGAGTCTGTACCGCTGAGGCGCGCGGCAGAAGTGCTGGTGTGATGCGGTACACACATCCAAGAGGCTCGTGGCCCCCGGCCCCGGCTTCCGTAGTGTCAGTCGGACGTTCCTCCCATTTCCCACTTCCCCGGGGTTCCGGCTAGTCCGGCCTTTCTACCTGAGCTTCGTGCTGGTAGAGCCAGCCTGGGAGGTGGACCTCAGGCTCCGCTTCCGGTTTCGCCCGCAGCATCGTCCTATCAGGTTGGAATAGAAAAGGCGAGCCGTGGCCAAAGAACGCTCTCATTGGACATCACTCATGAAGGCGGGACGGAGGCGGAGCACGAGTTGAAGAGGAAGTGGGCTGGCGCGCCGCTGTTTACGTAATACTGCGGCGGCCGGACAGTTCCGCTGGCTCGTGTGTACTCTACGGGCCTCTTCGGTTGCCGCTTGTTTGGTTAGTGTACCTCACTCAAGCTCATCTCTGTCGTCGGCTGCGGCCGGGCCGCCGACTGAACATGGACACCACCGGCCAAGGTACCCGTCGAGCCTGGCGCCTCTGCCGCAGATGGGCTGGGCCGTCCCGCGCTGTGCCCCTCCCGGGAGTAGCGTCCCAACCCCTCAGCCTCTGCCCGCCCGCTCCGGGATCCCTCTTTGGCTCGCAAACCCTGAACCTCGAGACTCATGATGGCCCTATCGTGCGTCTTTACCCCCTCTCTAGAGGACCTTTCGGCCTCCCCTGGGGCCACTCCGAGGTCCTATTTCCCCCAGGGTTCTCTTGTGCCTAGAGTTGGGCGTTTTCTCACTTCAGGCAACTCTCATTATGTCGTTGTCTCTTGTCCGACCTTTGATAGCTCTGTCGCCCCTCCAGTCCTTCGAGGGCCGTCGTGGACACCTATGTGGCCGTGGGCCCGGCCCGAGGCGTTTGGGTGGTTCGCGAAAAGGAAGTGAAACTGTCTTCGCGTTCTGTGCGTTGTCCCTCGGGTGGCAACGCTGCTCGTAGCCTAGTCTATTAGGGGTTGCATCATGGGGAGATGGGTGGAGTGAGTCAGAAGCACACCCAGCATACTAGCCTGTTTCCAGAAACAGGTGCCCCGGTAGGAGGTGGCTACGGAGGGTTGTGGTGCAGGCCCAGATTAAAGTCTTGAGAAGGAGATGCAAATCTTGCCTTCCATTTTGGAACTCCAGAGGGGATGCTGAATTCCTGCATTGACTTAAGTTCCGTTAGCTTTCCTCCTGTTTGGCTAGCGTCAACATAGTAATTAAGCATTAGAGTTCCTGAGTTCTCATACATTCTGGAATGTTTGTTTGTTTTTTGGTACTAGATATTGAACCTACGGCCTCACACTTGTCACTGAGCTACGTTCCTGTTTCTTTTTTATTTTGAGATAGTCTCTCTGAGTTGCCTGAGGCTAGCCTAGGACTTCCAAACCACCTGCCTCGGCCTCCAGAGTACTTGGGATTTCTGGGATGCACCACCACATTTGGCAGTTTTTCTACTTTTGATAGCTGTTGAGCTGAACATGATGGCACCTGCGTGTAATCCCAGTTACTCAGGAGTCAGAGGCAGGAGAGTTGTAAGTTCAAGGCCAGCCTGGGCATCTTAGTGAGATCCTAGCTCAATATAAAATAAAAATGGGGTGGGAGTGTAGTTCAGTGGTAGAGCAACCATGGGTTCAACCCCTAGAACCAAGGGAAATTAAAAATCTCATTAAAAGTCTCCAGTTCAGGGCCGGGATTTAGCTCAGGTGGTTCTGCTGCCTTCCTCCCAAGTGCACGGTCCTGAGTTTGATCCCTGGTACCCCCCAAAAAAAGGTCTCCAGTTATGATAAATTAAAGGTCTCATTATTGTTTTACTTGTATATTTGTTTCAGATACGTATTGAAAGCACCATATTCTTTTTTAAATTATTTTTATTTTTTTGGTACCAGGGATCGAACTCAGGACCTTATGCTTGTGAGGCAGGTGTCAAAACCACTGAGCTAGATCCTTGGTCTCCCAAAAACACTGTATTCTGATGATAAGAATGGTGAAAAACAGTGAGCGGGCTGCTGTGTGCCAGACACTAACCTAAGCTTGTTTCTCAAAAAAAATTTCTTTTTGCAATTTCAGAATAACACCTTCAGATTGGTCCTCATAGCCCCCATTTTACAGATGAGTGTAGTCTTCAAGAGCTGAGACCCAGGAGTGAAGTTTGTACTCATTTATTAGTTTTTTCAATTATGTCATCCTCACATCACATTTAATCTCTGTAGTGCTCCGCCTCCCCCATTTTGTTCTGACAGGGCCTTGCTATGTCCTGTAGTCAGGCTGGCTTTGAGCACGCTATTTAGCCGAGGTTGGCCTTGGACTCATGGTGATCCTCTTGCCTCAGCCTCCTGAGTGCTGGGATTACAGGTGTGCGCCACCACACCTGGCTCTCTGAAGTGCTTTTGGTAAGACACTTTCCTGTGTTTGGTCACTTCTGTCAATAAAGATCTGAATGGCTTTTATCTGCAAGAGTGTGTTGAGGTTGAAATCTTGCAGAAGGACTATAAATTGCTTGATATTTGGTAAGTTCCCACTTTCTATCTGAGGATGATTTCAACTGGTTTCAATTTTAGCTTTATAGGCAGAGATTGTCTGAAAGCCTTTTTTTTTTTTTTTTTTTA
>NW_022900934.1:400993-412985 GCF_012274545.1 Fukomys damarensis | reverse complement strand
TTTTTTTTTTTTTTTTTTAATATAGGGGAAAATTTGTAGAGACTTGTTCAAGACACTGAAATTTGAGTAGTTTCATTTTGTTTCATTTCGTTTCTTTTCTTTTCTGGTACTGGGGATTGATTTTAGTTAGCCTTGCACTTACCAGGCAGGCGTGGTGCCACTGAGCTAAATCCCTGGCCCTTGAGTAGTTTCAACACAGTGGATAGATGTGATGAAGTAAGATCATGTAGATTGGTCTCAGTTAAAAAGGTAGTTTTAAAAATAGATGTGCTTTGAAAAAAATAGATATGCTTTTTTTTGTTTTGTTTTTTTGGTACCGAGGATTGAACTTGGGACTTTGCACTGGCGAGACAGGTGGCAGAACCATTGCGCTAAATCCCTGGCCCTAGATACACTTTGTTTAGTAAACATTTTTTCTTTTCTTTTCTTTCTTTCTTTTTTTTGGTACAATGATCGAGCTCGGGACCTTGCTTTTGCAAGGCAGGTGGTGGCACCACTGAACTAAATCCCTCGCCCAACATTTTTTATTAGTACATGTTTGCAGTACCTAATGATTACCTTTATCATGGGGAAGTGGCACATGTACATAACACATTTTAATTTTTTTACTTCCCTTCCCCCCTTAAACATCTGTTGAATGCTAAAAAATACATAAGTCCTGGGATATAGGCCATACCAAGGGCATAAGTTGCAGCCAGCTACTTTTAAATAGAGCATCTTTGGTTTTCAGTGTGATCTGTATTTAATAGACTCTTCAGAATTGGTATGGTTGACAAACTTATCTAAAATTAAAGACACTTTTTTTCTTCTTTCCAGTCTTTATACTTTTTATTTTAATTTACTCTGGAACATGCAGACATCAGTGTAAGTCTCTTTATTCACAGAAAGCACTGGTGAAGAGGAAAAATATTTGTTGTTGTTTTTGAGACAGGATCTCACCCGCCTGTTTGAGCCTTCAACCCTGTGTAGACCAGGCTGGTGTTGAACTCAAAGTGATCCTCCTGCCTCAGACTCCCAAGTACTGTTATAATAGGCATGTACCTCTTCCCAACAGAGAAGATATTTTCAGTGCTGAGTATATAGAAGTAACGTACTGAAGAGTAGTCATATGTTTGGTGTTGGAAAGAATTGAGACAAAATGTTTTTCTTTATATGGAATCTTCTAGGCTTTTAGTGGAGCCAGGAAGATGTACTTAATGTGAAGAAAAATAATCACTTCAGGAATGTGAACCCGATGTGGTATGACAGAGTGTGTGGGGGCTGTGTTTCCCTCTCCCCTTCTGCACGTGCTGTCAGTCTCTTGGCTATGGGATAAGGATCAAGGATGAGATTAAAGGGGATTTTTGTTTTATTGATTTCTTGCAGGGGCTGGATGACTAGCACACGTTACTTGTATTTTGTTTTAGTATGTCTCTGCCAGAGGAATTGAGTGGAAAGTGTTGCTTGTGCTGTTGTTTGCCATATTAAGTTCCTTTGGTCTAAAAAATTGAATTTCTGTTGTATTGGGCTGTTCTCTTTGTAGCAAGAGTTTTTTGCCTTAGACAGTATTCTGATAGGAGAAACCTGTCAAGGTAGGGTTTGACTACCTTGGCTAGCATTTCTAGTGCCCCAGCAATACAATTGGTATTGGGTTTGCTTTTCAGGTGGCTTCAGAGATAGCTGCACAGACCATGTTCACAAGTCTGGGAGGTGATGTTGGTCTCCATGGTTTCCCTTCCACCCTCTCCCTGACTACCTGCCTTTCCTTCCTTCCTGGGTAATCTCCACCCTGTTTACTTCCTGATAACTTAATGTACACTTTCTGACCTCATTATGTTTCTGGCAGATATCAACCTGAATTCTCCTAACAAAGGTCAGCTACCTGACTTCATGATTGATGTCCCTGTTGACCCAGGTGTTGCTGCCCGGACTCCTGCTATGGAGGGTCTGACGGAGGCAGAAGAGGAGGAGCTCAGGACAGAGCTCGCCAAGGTGCTGTGGTCTGTCCTAGGGTGACCAAGATTCAAGGCTGTCTTGGATTAATGAGGGACCAGACTACTGTCTGTGCTCTGGAGGAATTATCTTGGTGGGCCACCTGCCTGCTGCTCTGTGTTCTCACCCCTTAAAGGGCCATCACTTTGTGCCTACCTCCATGAAGTGGGCTCAGCTACCTGGGATGGAAGCAGCCATGAAAAGAATACAGGGTACTCTTAAGATACTACTAGCCTGACCTTCGAACAACATGGGTTACTACCGGAATTTTAGTTTGAACTTACAACCAAAGTCTTGAGTTATGACCCAGATGCTGGCTGCTTGTGCTTCTAGATGATCTCAGATACAGATTTATCCCTTAAAGATTTCTGGAAGGTACATTTTAACATCCTTTCCTGTGTGGGGTTGAGAAATCCTGGACCACTGTCTCTCTAAGAGCACTGGGATCTGCTTGTGTATAGAAGAGAGACTTTGAAGGCTGTGTAGAGAAGCCTGAGCCTTCATTTGACCCTTGAGTTATAACCAGCCTTTGGGAGCGAATTGAGTTTGTAAGTCAAGGGTCCACTGTATCCGCACAGGGATGGCCTCTCTGAGCATGCCATCAGCTAAGATATTTTTTCTTGATATCAGGAATTGAACTCAGAACCTTGCACTTGCCAGGCAGGCACAGTATCACTGAGCTAAATCCCCAGCCCAGCTGAGATTTTTTTTCTATCGAGATTAACAATTAACAGGGTTTTTTTTGGGGGGGTGGTACCGGGGATCGAACTTGGGGCCTTGAGCTTGTGAGGAAGGCGGAACCACTGAGCTAAATCAGTTGTTTTTGAGACCTTATGAATCTGCCTTCCCTAGATCTTAATTTTTCTTTTGAAAATAGTGGTGAGATTTATACGTGTGTATATGTGTATGGTACCTATTTTTTGTTAAGATCACATGCTTCATGTAAGCTTTAAGTAATGATCCCTTAACAGTAAAATAATTAAGAGCTTTTATGTACCTCCAAGCATAATTTTTATTCAAACTATCCTACGAGACTTTCACTTCACTCTGCTTGCTGCCGCCCCCAGCCCTTTCGTAAGTACTCTGCCCAGATCTGAGCAGAGTGAGTTGAATAGCTGGGCCTTGACTCAAGCAGATTTCAGAACATGGGGACATTTAAAGATGTCTCTGGATTTAAAGAAGATTAAGGGAAAAGTAGCAAGAGGTCCATGGAGACTTTGCTTTTATTTAAGAATACGTGGGTTTAGAAGTTGAAACTACAAGGTGTCTTTCAGAGTTGAATTGCAAGGTGAAAAAGTTCTCTGTTACTTAAAAATTTCAGTTTGCTGTATAGTTTTATTTTGTTCAGCTATGATTATTTCTTTTTTTCTTCCCTGTCTTTTTTGTTTGAAGGCAGGGTCTCATTGTAGTTTAGGCTGGGCTGGAACTCACTATGTGGCCCAGGCTGGTCCTGAACTCATGGCGATCTTCCTGCCTCAGCCTCCTCAGTGCTGTGATTACCGATGTGCTTGCCACAACACTGGCCATAGCTGGTTTTTGCCAAGACCTGGAGCTGACCTCACAAATATAGATATCATAAAGGCTGTTTCTGTCACTTGGTCACTTACAGTTCTGTCAGCTCTACATAGGGAATTCCCCCACGGCTCCAGCCACGGCTTGGCTGCAGCAGTTCCAACTCTTTGGTTTAGTTTTTGTTTGTTTGTTTGTTTGTTTTTTATTCCGGGGATCGAACTCAGGACCTTGTGCTTATGAGGCAGGTGCGCTGCCAGTGAACTAAATCCACAGCCCCAGCAGTTCCAACTCTTATGTCCAAGCTTAGACCCAGAGCCCAGAGGGAAAAGGTGCTTCTTTCCTGATACTAAGGCCCAGGGAAGGGCTCTGCAGGCCTTACCAGATAAGCCTGAGACTCCATAGACTGCTGGGATTGGGGAGGCACAGTGACAGGGAGGCAGCCCTGGGGTGGGAGTGCACAGTTCTCCAGAAGTCAGGGTGCTGGTGCCACATAAAACCAGCAGCTGTTGCCAGGTGCAGAGGCACGTACCTGAGGCAGGAAGATCATAGTGAATTCAAGGCCATCCTGGGCTTTATGGTGACTTCAAGCCCAGCCTGAACTGCATAGTGAGACACTGTCTCAAAAACAATGAGGGATTCAGCTCAGTGGTGTTGCCACCTGCCTCACAAGTGCAAGGTCCTGAGTTTAATCCCTGGTACCAAAGCAAGCAAAAACCCAGCAGCTATTGCTGTAGATGCAGTTCATAATATGAATTGTGTTTTTATAAGCTGGGTGTTCCAAGGTAGTAATTCTAAGAAACTTGATTGCGTCATGTATAAGAATGGTGGTCACTTCCTACAGTAGTGATGTCTCATCATGTCAACTGCATGCTTTGCAGGTGGAAGAAGAAATTGTCACCCTGCGCCAGGTCCTGGCAGCCAAGGAGAGGCACTGTGGAGAGCTGAAAAGGAGGCTGGGCCTGTCTGCCTTGGGCGAGCTGAAGCAGAACCTGTCTAAGAGTTGGCACGATGTGCAGGTCTCTACTGCGTAGGTACCAGCCCCATCCTGAGCACAGCCCTGTTGACTGGAGAAAGCCCTCACCAGGGCTGTGCCTCTTTCTTGCAGACGGAGAGTGTGAGTGCTTTGGATGAGATGTCCTATAGCATTGACGATGGAGTGAGACTGCTTGGGCGCAGATAGCCAAGGCCTGGAGTCCTTGTGTAGGGCCTGTACCTGAGTTTACTCCAAGTGTAGAGTCTACAGTGTTCAAAAAGGTGTTGCACACGCTAGCTAGTTAGCCAAACAGATACTGACAAGAAGAAGGTGTTTTAGGGTCCATATTCTAGAGGGCATCAGTTAGGTATTTAAGAGAATGACTTTTTGGGTCTGCTGAAATGGACCCCAGTCTTTCTTTCTTATTTATTTATTCATTTTTGACACCAGTCCTTCTTATGAACATTACACTGTCACAGCTCAGAACCTCTGACCCATGCATGGCTTAGCTCCCTGAATTTGAGCAGTTGTGTTTTCTGTCCCTGGCTCCGCTTGATTGATACATGTCCTTCAAGGTAGAAGGATGAGATGCTTTCAGAAGCCATGTCCTGAAGAAGAGCAGATTGAGTTGCAGTTCATAATCCTCATCTATGGAAGCCCCATATTCCTCCTTAGGACACTGACTTTTGGGTTCTGAAAAGTGACTGTCAGATTATTTTGGGGCCATGGGTTATACCATCCTGCCTTCCCACAAGTGCTGTTCCCCAGGAGCCACCTTCCAACAACAGAGCTGGGGCTGCGTTGGTGTGGTGGGAGAGGAAGTGTTCAGCTCTGCCCTGCTGGTGTCTCAGCTGGCCCCTGGTGTTTGTGCCAGGTGGTCCTCCTTTGTGTCTTCTGGAATCTCACCTATACTTTGAAGCCTGAGTTGAAATCATTCTAAATATTCACCACAAACTTTCTGTTTTTAGCTATGTGAAAACTTCTGAGAAACTTGGAGAATGGAATGACAAAGTGACCCAGTCCGACCTGTGAGTGCCTGTGCCGTCAGCGCCTCCTTTGGTCCTCCTCCTCCCAACTCTCCCTGGGGCAGAGAGCCGTGCACACTTGGCACCAAGTGCATTTCAGTGTTTACTAGCAATTTTTCTCCTCTCAAGTACAAATAAAACTACTGTTTAAACTCCTCTGGAACAGGAGATGTAGCTGAAGGACATTCGCTCAACCACTGAACCCTGCTTAAAGCTTTCCTCTGCCTAACCCAGGCACCTTCATTGAGAGGCCTAAGCTGGGCTCAGGCAGTGTCTGACTGGAAGACCCTCTTGGCTTTCAATAGCGGGGAAAAATGGGTGGCACCACCTTGTCTGATTTTGGTGGTGACAGATTTTTGTTTGTTGTCCTTCCTTCAGACTCATTTCTACTTGTTGGGATCTTCGAGCTTCACTGTGCTTGGGTTTCTGAGGGGAGTCATGCTTGTGAGATCAAAGGTACCCTGTGGTGTAGAAGACACTGTATGGCAGCCATGTGGAATGTCAGGAGAGTACAGTTGAAGTATGGGACAACTTTGTGTGCCTGTCAGAGCTGTAGTTCAGAGCGACTTCTGCTAGATCTTTAATCTAGATAAAAGCATGTTGTTTATCTGTATTCTACCTGATTGTAACGTCTGAACTGGGTAGAAGAGTGTTGAGGTATAATCTCTTTGTGGGACCTTTTCATTTCTTGTTTAGAAAGAAATGTATTGCTGTAAAGCATAGACTGAAGTTCCTTCTGTGTTTGGGTTAGAAGGAAATGTTGCTGAGTTGGTCTTGAAGGTATCTGGGGACCAGTCCAGCTCACTATGCCCATGGGATATCTGATGTCACGTGAGAGGCTGGTGCAGGGAAACTGGCAGTTCATGCGCTTTAGTTCATCAGCCAGCTGCTGCCCTAGGTATTTGAGGAGCACTGGTGGGGTGTCTTTAGGGATGTACTAGGCACTGACTTTGCTGGGAGCCGAAGTTCCTTGGGCAGACATGTTTCAATGCAGTTAGGGTGCTGGGCAGGCTCGCAATGCAGACTCAGACTCGACATAGTCTCAGGAATCTGGGCATGGTGGCATACACTTGTAATCCCAATACTCTGGGAGGCTGAGTCAGGAGATTGCAAGTTCAAGCTCAGTCTGGGCAATTTAGTAATTTTGTAATCCCATCTCAAAATGAAAAATAGAGGAGGCAGGGTGCTGGTAATATACCCTGGATTCAACCTCTAGTACCCACCTCCCCAGATGTGTATATATGTCTCAGAAGACTTCATTTCTCTCGTGTGTTTGGAGCCATCTGACAAATGGCTGCTGGGATGATATGATCTCATATCATCTCTCAAAGAGCTCAGGACATGTAGAATTCTGATCCCTCTGAGAGAAACCTGTGGCTTAGTGTAGAGGTGTAGATTGGATTGCCCCTTTCCCTGCAAAGGCTTGTTCCTCTGGCTCTCACCTCAACTCTTGGTGAACAAGCTGTTACGGTGAAGCTTATACAGCAGAGGCCTTTCTGCACGGACAGCCCAGCAGACAGTGTTACTTGGGGGTGTTGCTGAGGACATTGGCTGCTCTGCCTGTTTGATGATGGCCCTGGACAGCTTCAGGAGATGGGCTGCTGCAGGATTTGACTGCCTGGAGCTTTTGCAGGAGAAGGTGATGTCAAGCTCACTGACTTCTCTGATCCAAGTGTTTGTAGATTCCTTTTAACCAGCAGCACCCTGATGTCTGGGGTGGGAGCAAGGCTCAGGATCCTGTGTGGGTGTCTGCCCCCGTGGGCTTCACCCTCTCTAAGACCCTGGTGCCCTGGTCTCTTAGCTTATCACTGCTTTGTGTGGGAGCAGCCATACTCTGTGGGTTGTGAAACTGTCACCTTGTTTTTCTCTAGTGTTCTGTGGAGTCGTGAAACCATTACTTTTTATTTTTCTTACAGGTAGAACTAGCTGAAAACCCATTTCTAAGAGTGGACCAAACTCTATTTACTGTTTTTTCCCCTTTGAGTTCTTTAGGCTACAGGTGATACAGCTAAAGAGAATATCAGCCAGAGATGGGAGTGGGAGGACTCATGGGCTAGAGAAGCCCCTACTCATGGCTTTGCCCAGGTGTGGATCTCACTAGACTAGTTTTTGCAGCCAGGGAGCTGATTCTCTGGTCAGCCTGTGTAGGTGTGAGGAAGAGCCTGGAGAAGGCAGGGGAAGGATATCTGCCTGATCTGCGCTGGCTGATGGACGTGATTGCTGAGGGTGGGAGGAAATTGCTGTCTGTTCTGGGTTCTTGTCCTAAAAGGTCTAAATAACCTGCCTAGGAGGAGGTGGTTAGGATGACATAGCCTGGTGCTTCTGAGCCAGCTTCTTCTTCTTCTTTTTTTTTTAATTTTTTTATTTTGATTTTTGAGACAGGGTCTCACTATGTAGTTGAGACAGACCTGGAACTCACTCTGTAGCCCAGGCTGGTCTCGAGCTCAATGATTTGCCTGCCTCAGCCTCCCGAGTGCTGGGATTGTAGGCGTGCACCACCACGCCTGGCCATGAGCCAGCTTTCTGACTTGCTCCCCATCGTTCTCTTTGATCTCAGCCTCCTGTCCTGTGATGATGATAGCTCTGCCGCCTAGGTTACTAGGGAGTGGGAGTGGGGCTGCAGCATGAGCTCAGGGTGAGTCTTCAGGTAGAGAAAGCAGAGGTCAGCACCACACCGTGCTTGGGCCCTATTGCTAGCCCCAGCCTGTGTGGGAGGTATGAGTTGCTGTGGGCATCTGCTTCAAGGCTTGTGCTTCTGAAGGTGACACTGTGCACCTTCTCCCATGCCCAGAAACACTGTGGGCTGGGGACCCTGCTGGGCATGTGTTGTAGCTCACAGTGCTGGGGACCAGCTGCTCACGTGGGAGGCGCTTGCCTGGATGCCTGCTTTTTGTCGAGTCCGTTTCCACAGCCGCACCCGTTGGGCACAGATAGAGATTTGGTGAGGGTTTTTCCTTTTTTTTTTTTTTTTTTTTTTTTTCCTTTCTTCCTTTTTTGTGGTACTGGGATTTGTTGACCCCAAGACTTCAAACTTCAACAAACCACAGAGTGTTATTGTCATTTTGTATATTAGTTTTTTCAGGGAAAATTGAGATTGAGGATTTGTTCTGAATTTGTATTTTTGCAACTAAATGTTGCTGGTCCTTAGTTATCTCTACATGGTATCATCTGCGGCTTGCAGTTAACCTTACTTCCCTTGCTTTGGCAGGAAAGTGTGCCAGGTAGCTAGGGCTTTGGGTGAGGCTCTGGCAGGTTCTGCCAGCCAGCGACAGGAGGAGGATACAAGCCTTCCTCATGTGCTGTGTGGGGTACTATCAGACCTGTTTCTGCCATTGGTCACAGTTCTTTCTGCTGGATGATGGTCATTAGAGTTAGGAGGGTACTGGAGGGCTGCAGGTGAGCCCTCATGGGACCTCTGCCAGGAGAATGGCTCAGAAAAGCTGTTGCTGTCCTGCAGCCTAGTGACATTAATGGTTCATCTCTCTGGGAGGCCAGCCTGAAGCCACATGCATAGCCAGGTTTTTGGGAAGGAAGCATGTCAGGTTAGCCCTGGTGATGTCACATGGTGTTGGGATTCCCATCTACTTTTCTTCTTTTTTTGAGTCCCATTTACTCTTTGACTTGAACTCAGGTTCTCTGTCTTTGCTCAGCAAGGTGCTTCAGCCAGGAGACTTTGAATGAGGGTTTTGGTGATGGACTTTAGTCATGTTGGACATTGCCGTGTCTTTCATTTGTGATGACAGCTGGACAAGAGCTGGCAACCTCAGGTGTTTGTTCTCATGTCATGCCCAAGACTGTCTCTTTGGCCCTCATGTCCTGCCTGTACCCCTGCTGATGTTGAGGTTATACAGCAATATCTCAGTGGAATGTGCCCACAGATGGGTGGGTACCAGAGGGGTAGGTGGGGATATTGGAGTGGCAGGCAGTCTGCTGTGGGTCAAGACCATACTCTGGCACTGTGTAGCAGGGACATAAGAACAAGTGGTCCTGTGTTCTGAAAGGACATTGTGCAGACAGTGCTGGATGGTAAGGGCACCTGTCTGCAAAAGGCATCCCATAGGTGACATACTTCCAAGGCTGTGATTAAGCTTGCATTTCTTTTTTTTTACTCACTATGTAGCCCAGGCTGGACTGGAACTCACAGGGATCCTCCTCCCTCAGCCTCCCAAGTGCTAGGATTATAGGCATGCACCACCACGCCCGGCTGGAGCTTGCATGTTTTCTCCTTAGAAAACTACTACAGGAGAAGAAGAAAGGGAAGCTTTGAGTTTGCATTGGCCTGTTAAGTAATGGAACTGAGGGCTGACTTTTCTGGCTTCTGCTGTTGTGGCACTGCCTAGCCAGGTGTGAAACCAGATCCTGGGCCTCTGTGGGCTGTTTTCTCTGTATTCCATAGGTGTTGCTTTTCCTGGGGTAAGATAGAAGAGTCTGCTAAGTTTAAGGTGAGGTAGAGATGCAGGATCTGAATTGTAGGATGAGGAAATTCATTTAAGGATTGGGGGATTGTAACTGCTGGGAGCATGTTGATTCTGCACTGCAGGGACCCCTGCCCTGCCCTTCTACAGCAACCCAGCCAGTGCCTACTGCCCACCAGACTCCTCCCCACCTCTCTCTTGGGTGCACTCCTGGCACTTTGTTTCTTGGCAGTGATTTGTACCTACCTGTGCTGCTTGGTTAGTCTTAACTGGTGTGTCTTCCTCCCAGCTACAAGAAGACCCAGGAAACTCTCTCTCAGGCAGGACAGAAGACCTCTGCTGCCTTGTCTACCATGGGCTCTGCTATCAGCAAGAAGCTTGGAGACATGAGGTGAGACCCTTTCCTGGGTGAGGTGGCATACTGAGGAATTGAAGGCTCTGGCAGCCTGCCTTAAGCCAGGGCTCTGGTGCACAGCCTGGGCGTGGCCATGCCAGCCACTGGACCAATCTGCACGTGACCTTTGCTGGGGTGGGCAGGTCCCTCTGCTTTCTGCTGTCTGCCTTTTGACTGCTGAGCCAGAGGTGAGGACATAGGAATCTACCCTTAAAGACCCACCCAGGCAAGCAGAAGGGATGGCTTCTGCCTATGAATTCTTTATCTCTCTTTTGTGTGAGGTCATCTACCCCTTCCCCCCAGCTCTCTTGTTTTGAACAGTTTCTGACCCTGGTAAAAGTTCCATGACTACTATTCAGTTGTTGCTCCTATATGTGCCTCCGCTCTGGCTTTGGCCGCACTCCCAAGCAACTGTGGCTGAGGGCCCATGTATGTGGTCCTGCTCTCCATGGCTGAGCTGGGCCGGGGGACCCCTGAGTGGTCAGCAAGGAATGTCTATAGGATTTCCCACTAGGTTTGCAAGCACTCACCATTCCTCCCTCCTTAGGGACAACTTAGCTCAGGGACAGCACCTTTGGCTGCCTGACCTGTGCATGGTAAGCTTGGTGATGGTTGCTGGTCACATAGCACTGGCCCTGCTCCCAGGGACTGCCATGGAGATAGACAGCACTAGCCTAGCACCACGGTGGAGAGCTACTGCCTGTTTCTTCCTATAAATGCCCATTTCACCACAGAACATTATAAGGAGCTCAAGTGTCTCCTGTGCTGGGTTGTCCCTGTGAGGAGCATTCTTTCACGTCATCTTGAGAATCCTCACTTTCTCTAGAGTTACTCAGAGCATCCTGAGTGGAAATCTGTTGGGGAGTGTGGCCCTTGGTGCTGCGGCAGCAGGTGTGAGCCAGCCAGTCCTGGCTGCTTTGATGGGGCAGTTTTCTGTAGACCTGCCTTTCTGTGGAAACACAAGGCCATTGATTCTGTTTTTTTGCTTCTTCTGTGACAAGAAATCACTTGTACTGTCTTCTCAGACAGCTGGGGTTTGCTGCAGACCCTGTGGTGTGTGGCCTCCAGGCTGTGGTGGGCACTGAGCAGGGTCCCTAACACATGCTAGTGTGTTTGGCCTCACTGCCCTGGTGTGCTTGGGCAAGGAGGGGCCTCAGGACAGAGGAACCAGCTCTCTGCATTTGGCTATTTGTTCAAGATGCCCGAAATGTGTCCTGTTTGCTAGTGTGTCCTCCTCAGGGTGCTTCTGTTGGTGTTTGTGATGGTGTTCTGATCAGTGAACTCTCAAGGCCATGATGGATCTTTGTCATTTCTTTCTTTTTTTTTTTTTTTTTCTTTTTGAGACAGGGTCTTGCTATGTAGTTCAGGCTGGCCTTCAGTTCGTTATGTAGCCCATGAAGCCTAAAACTCATGGTGATCCTCCTGCCTCAGCCTCCTGATTACTGGGATTATAGATGTGCGCCACTACACCCAGCCAGATCTCTGTCATTTCACCAGGTGATCACAGGTGGTTTCTAAGGCTAAGGCCTGTTGGCTTCTTGGTTTATAAACAGACTGAGAACTCAGGTCTTCTTGGAATAAGAAGCAGGTTCAGATGTAGGGACAGTGAGAAGGATAGGGAAAGGGGAATAAGGGAAAAGGAAAACAGTATGAGAAAATGTAAAAATGGAATTAAAGTGTTTGAAGGTGGGGAGGGGAGGAG
>NW_022900934.1:395632-400890 GCF_012274545.1 Fukomys damarensis | reverse complement strand
AAAAAAAAAGAAGCAGGCTCAGGAAGCCGACAGCTTAGTAGTAGACCTTGTGAGTTCTTCCTGCCCCCTGCATCCAAGCCTTTGCCTAAATACCTGTGTCCACGATGGACCTGTCCTGGGGCATCCCTGGCCCCAAGAGGCCTGTGGTATGCCTTAGGACCAGAGGAGATGAGGAAAGGGAAGGATGAACTGGATGCAGGTCAGAGAATGGTCTCTGCCAGCCTCCCCATCAGCTTGGTGACCATGGACAAGAGGGCAGGTCTTGCTTTTTTTTTTTTTTTTTTGGTACTGGGGATCAAACACGGGTCCTTGCATTTGCGAGGCAGGCAGTAGAACCACTGAGTTAAATCCCTGGCCCAAGTCCTGCCTTTGAGCATGTTCTTCAGTGGTTCTCTCCACGTTGGGAATGTCTTCCTGTTTTGGCTTCTAGTATGTCAGAGGTGGAGAACCCACTGCACCACAGAGGAGTGTCCAGTTCCACTGCCCCCAGGGCAGCAGCTCCTCTTGGACTTCATATTTCTTGGGAACCCTCTGTTTGGGATGTAGAACCCAAAGCAGAGGTGCGCATTTGCCCTGAGGATGTCCCCATCTCTCAGGGTGCTCGTGTTCCAGTTAAGCTTGGAGAACAGCCCATTCTGATTGTGGAGTGTTGGCCCAGCTGGCTCATCTCATGCCTTTGTGCTGTTCATAGGGCCCCTTTCCTTCTAGACTGTTTTTGGTCCTCTTTTTGGCTTCTCCCCTTTAAGCTCCACTAGGACGTGGGCACAGGAGCCTCTTGGACATAGGACCATCACCAGGAGATAGAACCAGGGGCCACAGGTTGCTGATTGTACTCTGAGGGACCTCTTGTAGTGTCAGACGGGCCATGTGTCCCACTCATATGAGCGCTGCAGGAGCAGTCACGGAGTCCCATTCCATACCTACCCCTGCTCAGCCTTCGAGAACGAGAGCGGAAGGGCCTGGGGCTGAGGTGAGGGTCTGGGTGGGCACTAGCCGCCTTTACTTACTACACTACCTTTCTTCTTTCTGCTGCCGCTTCCAGGGCTCATCCGTTCTCACACTCCTTTAGGTAAGACTGACCCTGGACACACTATGGAAGGTGTGTCTCTGAATCAGGACAGGGTAGATTGTGGACGGTCCCTGGGAGGCTATGCTGGGTGGAGGTGTGTGGGAGGGGCAGTGGAAGAGCACCCTTCAGGGTGGTAGCACTCACCATACCATACCATCACTGCTTTGAAGGCTGTTGGCCAGCAACATATCCATGCAGGGACTTCTTCCCTGGCCTCCCTGACACACCGTCCTCTCCGAGTATTTCACATTTGGGTGTATTTGGCTACCTGTTCCTGGGGTGGCCAGTGGCTGATCCCGCCTCATATAGTAAGTGCATCACAACATCTGCACTTGGATTTATTCCTGAAAATAAGCACTTCACATAGGGGAATGACACTAGCCCTCTTGCTTTTCACCTTTTCAAATGCAGGTCTTGTTTCCTTGTCCCCTGAGCAGCAGTCCTGTCCCTCAGGTTGAGTTTTGTCTCATTTATTACCTGAAAACCCTTAGACATTCCTCCCCAGGGCTCCATTCACTTGTGATGACAAAATGCACTGTTTGGCCAGCGTGGACATGTACTCCCCACTGCCACCCTACAGCTGGAACAAAGGCAGATCAATCTGGGACTTTTATTTTTAATTAACCTGAGTGTTTTTCTTTTGCCCAGAGATCACTTACCTTTCTGTGAAATAGCTGAAACCTCTATGGATCAAATGCTTTCAAAAGCCCCAGATGTAGATTCCTTACATTTTACCTATTTTACTGTTCTACTTTAGCAGTGCTACTCTACCTAGTGGCCTTGGATACCTTTGTGGGTTTTGGAGAGGAATCTTGGGTTGGTTTTCCTTCTGGCATTATGTATGGGGGACTCATTCCATTTCTGCCTAGAATGGGGTCCCTATTCCACCCTGTGAAGTTGGTTTACCTGTGAGCCAGTGCTTGCAAGTACCGGCAAGTGCTTGCCAGTCTGGTGTCCTGTGCTAACTTGCTCCTTCTCTGCTTCTACCATGCTTCCAAGTAGCAGCTACTCCATCCGCCACTCGATAAGTATGCCGGTCATGAGGTAAAGTATGCTTGCCTGCTCCTTGCTCCAGAGCTGTGGTGTCTCTGGGTGGGGGCAGGGTGGCACCCATCAGTTATGCCTTGTGTTGGTTCTATCCCCAAATGCAGGGCCCATACCCCTGACAGCTTCCACGGACTAGGAAAGATCCCTTTAGGCTGGTGAGGAAGAACACGTGGAACTGAGGCTCCCGTTGTGAGGCCGCCAGAGCAGCAGTCCCCAGCCTTTTTGGCACCAGGGACCAGAGAACAGCTGTAAATACAGATGAAGCTTCACCCGCCCGCCCCACCTGCCTGTCTTCCTGCCTGCCACGCACTTCCTCTGTGACCCCATTCCTAACAGGCCACAGACTCTGGGGACCTCTGCTTTATAGGAGTGCATTCTGCCAGACTGGGCTCTACACTGAAATTCCCAGGTTCTGGCCCTGGTTCCTTGCAGGGTCAGTAGGCAGAGGGTGGTGAGGCTGGCACATAGATAACGGAACCTCTACGGGAGGCCTTTCTGGAGGCCTCACGTGCAGCATGGTCTGTTGGTCCTCACCTGCTTGGTCAAGCACAGCGTGGCTCAGCACAGCTCATTCTTATCAAGGAAGGTGGTTTTTTGTTTGTTTGGTTTTTGAGGCAGGGTCTCGCTATGTAGTATAGGCTGCCCTTGAACTTGTGATCTTTCTGCCTCAGCCTCCCAGCTGCTGGGATTACAGGCATGCACCACTGTTCCTGGTTCATCAGGGGAGTCTTGGAGATCCAGTTATGTGAAGCCATGGGATGGGGACTGGCCTATTTTCTCCTCTGTGATTTTATCCCTGTGCTTTTCCAGAACACTTCTACTATTCTGATTCTTTCATGTGGCTTCTATGAGAGATGTGAGTGAAAGACTCTAGAACTGTTTACAGTCTCAGTGGAGAAGAGCCAGGCCCATTTTTGGTGGGGGGAGATGAGACATGAGCTTTGTAACCCATGGTAACTTTGAACTAGAGATTCTTCTGTCTCAACCTCTGAAGTGCTTGGATTATAGGTATGTGCCACTTTGCCTGGGTTCCCACGGTGTCCATTTAAAGTGTGGCAAGAATGTGCCAAGAGCTGGGGATTTAGCTCAGTGGTGCTGTTGCTGCCTTGTAAGCACAAGGTTCCAAGTTCGATCCCCGGCACCAAAAAAAAAAAAAAAAAAACAAAACAAAGAATGTGCCAAGCAATCTTTTTGCAGTGCCTCTGTGTAACATCTGAGCCTGACTCAGCTGGCAGGCATCAGTTCTAACCTGGAGAGTTGCCCAACACTGGCTGGACTCCTTATGTGGTACCGCCCCCAAAAGTGGTGTGGTTCACATTTTTTGCAGCAAGAGTTCAAGATGCTGTCTCCTTCTGACAGGAGCCTTGCTCTGAAGCCTTTCAGATTGAAGAGGGTATCACTGAGGTTGCTCTTTATACCAACACCTCTTTCTTCCGTTTCTCTTTAAAGGAACTCTGCCACCTTCAAGTCATTTGAAGACCGCATGGGGACCATAAAGGTAATTGTCCCTAGACAGTTCTCTTCATGGGTGTCACCTGTCATATCACCCTCTGTTTATTGTAGACGCACTCATTGTAGGATGATATTCAGAGAGGCTTCTTGTACCTTTTATGGGGTTTGTTCCAATGATGACATCAGGGCACAAAGACAGAGAACATCCACACCCACCAGAATTGCTCTATGCCTCTTGCAGCCACATTTACCTTCTCTGTCCCTGTCTTGCCAACCCCTTATCTTTTCTCTGTCTCTCGAATTTTGATACCTGAAGAATGTCACATAAGTGGACATGCAGTATATAGTTTTTTTGTTTTGTTTTGTTTGAGGCAGAGTCTTGCTGTGTAGTTCAGGCTGGCCTTGAACTCATCTGTGTAGCCCAGGCTGGCCTCGAACTCAGCAGTCTTCCTGCCTCAGCCTCCTTCCTGAGTGCTGAGATTACAGGTGTGTGCCGCCATGCTCAGCAGAGTATGTAGCCTTTGGGATTGACTTTCTCACCACTCTGCATAATTCTCTGGGGACCCATCCAGGTAGGCTTTTACTTGTCAGTGAGTGAGACATTCCTTTGTTTCTTGCTGAACTAACTCCTCTTCCTCTCTGTCCTTTTTTTCTCCTCCCTCTCCCCCGGCCAGATGTAAATCCCAGCCCTCCTTACTAAAAGTAGCCCTTTTTAATATTTTGAAATGGTCTTGCTAAGTTGCCTGGGCTGGGCTAGAATTTGGAATCTTCCTACCTAAGCCTACTGAGTAGTTTTTGTTTTATCTAAGTTTATGTAGAGAGTTGAACTGGCTAGGATTTAACCTTGCATGTCCTCTGTGTCTCAGGTTTTGCTTTCTTGATCTTTTTCCTTCTGTAGTCTAAGGTTGTGGGTGGCAGAGAGAATGGCAGTGACAGCCTCCCTTCCCCAGTGGGGAGTGCTGACCAGCCCCTGCCAGATCATGCACCCTTCTAAGCCTGTGATAGTGTCACCAAGCCACGGAACACGAACGAGCACGCCGTCATCACAACTGCGACTCTGCGCAATGGAGCCACCTGCTGGTGCGAGTGAACAGTTGGTTTTGGTGACAATCATGCCTGTCCACGTGCGGATGTGGCTGCTGCCTTTGCAAGAGTTAGAGAACAATCCTGTATATAAATGTTTTACACTAAAGTTCATAGACAAAGCAGATCACTGTGCTGTCCTTCCCAGGGCCACAGGAAATGGACAGGGCGGAGAGTCTGGAGGGGTAACAGGCCAAAGCTCGTACCCCCGCCTTGGGAATTTTGGTAGCTCCTAGAAAACTTGGAGGGAAGGAGACACATTATGAATATGAAACAGGCAACATTTTCTGGCCTCCCCTCCTCTTTTCTGAACTCACTGATGGCATATCCTCACCAACGATGCACTGCCAGATTTGTTTTTGTCCGGAGATGGCAAATGAGAGAACTGTCCATTTTCTGAGACCTCAGAAAGAAAATATCAGCAGCCACCTAATTGTTACACTAATGACCTAGCTTTGACAAACAGATTTACTATTTTTTAAATGCAGTGGACTTCTCAAGACTTAAAGTGGGCTGGGGATTTGACTCAGTGGTTCCAGTGCCTGCCTCGCAAGTGCAAGGACCCAAGTTCGATCCCCAGTACAAAAAAAAAAAAAAAAAAAAAATT
>NW_022900934.1:390808-395333 GCF_012274545.1 Fukomys damarensis | reverse complement strand
ATATATATATATATATATATATATGGACTTCTTTAATAGGTTCTGAGTGTTGTATAGTTTTTACATCTGGCCCATGTAACCTGCTTCTGCCAATTAGTGTGTTTATCTCACTAGCACTTTCTAGTGTGAAAAACTTAATTCTTGCAAAGAGTGGCAGTTCCTCCAGCTCCCTACTCTAGCCCAAGGGACCCTTGGGTCTCTGGAGACAGGAGGGACTGAGGGCAGGAAGCATCTGCTTTTTTAGCACCTTTTTAAACAAGATGTGCCTCTGCATAGTGCTGATTGGCC
This sequence comes from Fukomys damarensis, assembly GCF_012274545.1. Classification (NCBI taxonomy): domain Eukaryota; kingdom Metazoa; phylum Chordata; class Mammalia; order Rodentia; family Bathyergidae; genus Fukomys; species Fukomys damarensis. The sequence continues at coordinate 395,045 of NW_022900934.1, read as the reverse complement.
CTAGGGCTGTCCCAGCTGTGGTGGCCCTGGCCAGTGGTGCAAGCCTGGCTGCTTGCTGCACTTAGGATACAGGAGAAGCAGCCCCAGCCCTGCAGGTCATGTTGGGGATGGGGGTTTGGGATTAGTTGGAACTCTGCTGTCACCTTTTCTCAGGAGCTACAAAGATTTTCATTTTTAAGCTGCCACACCCTGGTAGCCTCTCGTGTTGGGGCCCTGTGTGTGGGAGGCGTGGTCTGGAGGTGCAGCTGTGTGCTTGGATGTGCCTCCCTGGAGCGGAAGGGGCTGCTCAGTGTCTGGTTTGGTAGAATGTGTCTTCAGCTGACCACTTTGGACACCTTCAGGGCTGCACTACACACATGATGAGGATGCAGGGGCTGGACGAGAGCAGCACTTGATGTCTTTTTTCTATGGTTAACTGCCATTGGGGTGTGATGGGAAAGCAGGGTGCAGGAATGGTCATTGCTGTATCTTTCTAAAATGAATAAGTGGGCAATTTGTCAATAAAGCATTCTTTTGGGGAAAAATCCACGTACGCTTATTGGATATGTCTTCTAGGACATTGATAAAAGTGGTGAGTAAACTAGCACATGAGTCCTTGCTGTCATAAACCCACACCCTTTTGAGAGGCAAGCAAGGAACAGTCACAAAACTACAAATCTGCGATGCTGTGAAGGCAAGGGAAATGAGCTGGCATTTCTGAAGAAACCCTATGGAAGCTGACTTCCTGGAGGCCTGGAGGACTTTGCTTGCTTACAGGTTGATTCAGTACTTGAGGGGCTTCTCAACTGGTTAGAATTGACTCTACTCCAGAACTCTCTGCCACTGAGCATCTAGCTCAGTTAAAGTTGAGTTATTGTAGTGTAGACCACTGACTTTGGGAAGGTTGTGCTGATCCTCACCATGATGCTGTGTCACACCCCACTTTGAGGGGCTCAGCAGGCTGAAATGAGCAATGGAAAGAAGATCCAAGGGCCGGGGATTTAGCTCAGTGGTTCCGCCACCTGCCTTTCAAGCTCAAGTGTCAAGTTGTATCCCTGGTACCAAAAAAACACACAAAAAACAAAAACAAAAGAAGAGGATCCTGGTCTTCAGACCAGCAGTGTGAGAGCTGTGGAGAGGGGTATGAAATGCCTTGTTCACAGCAGTTCTTTGAAGGTATGCTTTTGTTCCACAGATGAGACTATTTGATATAAAAATGGTGAGTAACTGAAGCCCCCAAAGTTCTAAATGAACAAGGCAAGTTTGGAGGTGCAAGTCAGAAGTGCTGAGATGGCACAGGAAGATGGGGAGCCAGGCCATCACATGAGGTAGGTTCAGAGAGCAGGGGCAACAGCCAGTCTGGGCTGGAACTTGGGGGTCCCCTCAGCTCTCATGGGGAAGGATGTAATGCTGGCTGCTGTGTGCAAGCTTGCCTTTCAGAGATGTTAGGTGGGGGTTGGGCAGGCGTGTGTGTGACTGGACAGGGCCCCACAGCAATGCCCAGAGTCCTTGGGAGTTACATGTTTTAAGACAGTTTATTCATAGGGATCAAAAGTCAAGTGGTACACAAGAACGCTCAGAAATGAATTTCCACTTCCCACTCACTGCAGTGATTCATAATGTGCATTCTCCTGGTCATGTGACATTACAGAAACATGTTTTCTCATTTTCTTCCCTTTCCTACTTAAAAAATGGCACATAATGTGCATCCTTGTTGCATGTATCTGGATGTCCCCCTAATGCCTCATGCATTCATAGGTTGGCTAGATACAGGGTGTGATGCTGAGAGTAAGGGTGCCTCACCCTGGGTGTGGTGGCATTGGCCAGAGTAGTAGGCAGGCTTGCTACTGCTGCCAGTTGCTTGGCTGCCTTCTGCCGGCCCTGCTTTGTCATTGACTGTTTCTCTGCCATACCATCCTCCCTCAGAGCCAGCTGACTATGGACTGGAACCTACAAACTGAGCCACAATAAACCTTTCCTCCTTTAACTTTGGGTGTCAGGTGTGTGATCTTAGCAACAGTAAAAGTAAAACAACTCTGCTTTTTCTTCCTAATGATATTCTTTGCATTGCTCCCTGCAACACTTGTAAGGACCCCTGGGGCAAAACTTCCATCCTGGGCTACCCCTAATGGTATGCACGTGACTGCCACCTTGGCAGTCCCCATTGGGAAACCACTGTAGTGAGAATATTAAGACCTGGGGTAAAGGTGTTAGAGGTAGTGGGGTTTGGCCCCAATTTAAGAGCAGGGGAAGTTCAGTGACCTTGAATTGCGACATCTCAACACTACTGAGCAGGTAGCAAAAAGTAGCGCCATTACCACCTATAGCTATTATTTACCCTAATTTATGCTGGAGGTGAGTTCCATGCAGTCTCTTGTTTGAAACAGGGTCTGCCTATGTAGCCCAGGCTGTCCTTGAACTCATGGTAATCCTGCCTCAGCCTTTAGTGCTGGGATTACACCGCCATACCCAGCCCCCATCTTTATTAAGCAAATACTTTAAAATGTTCTCCAAGTAAAAGTTTAGTAGGCCTTGTGGGATAGGAGTCTGATGTGGACTCAGCCTTCAAAGTCTGATTCTACTTGTTGGAAACGATGCGATGGGTTCCCCTCAGCGAGTCTGGCTTATGTAAGATAGGTGTGGTAAGATGCTTTGAGAGCTTCTCAGATGAGCAAGTAGAAGTGAGGGCACACCTGAATGGGCTAGCACAGGGGAGAAGCGGCCACACCTGAAGACTCAGAATGAGAATGGTGCATTTGTCTTCACTCGGTAGAGGGCTTAAGATGCTTAAAACACCAAAGGTAAAATGTGAGACTCCAAAACTAACAACTGCCAACCCTTGACAGGCATCTTCCTGTTTTTAGGGTGCTGGAGATCAAACTCAGCTTCATGCTTGGCAGACAAGCACTGTACCTCTAAACCCCAGTACCAATTTGCTTGTTTTATTTTTCTCTAAAAGGTTGGCTTATTTATAAACATTTTAATAATGACAGTTCAATACCAGAAAGATGGCTTAAGGCAGAAGTGGGGGTGGGGCAAAACCTGTTGGAAAAGATGATTTTACTGTGTCTTGGGGAGCCTTTGATGTCATTTGCTTTATACACTGGGATTATACCTAGAGCCTTTGCTCTGAGTTACATTCTCAGGTTTTGTTTTGTTTTTGTTTTGTACCTGGGATCGAACTCCGGTCCTTGCGCTTGTGAAGCAGGTGGCGGAACCACTGAGCTAAATCCCTGGCCCTAAAAGCATCACTATGAGATTAATACTTAGGAGGCAGTTGTTTTGTCTTGTCGTCTTTTGTGTTTTTGTACTGGGGATCGAACTCGGGACCTTGCGCTTGCTAGGCAGGCAGGGGAAACACTGAACAAAATCCCCCCCCTTTATTTTTTATTTCGAGACAGGCTCTCGCTTAGTTGCTAAATTGCTCAGCGTGGATTTAAATTTGTGATTCACCTGCCTCAGCCCTCCAGTGCTGTGGTTACAGGTGGGTACCACCAAGCCTGGCTGCTTTATGTTCTTAAAAGGTGATCGGTAAAGTCGGGTGTGGTGGCTCCCATCTGCAGTCCCAGCTCTCGGGAGGCTGAGGCAGAAGGATGTTCAGTTGAAGGCCAGCCGCAACCTAGAGAGACCCTGGCTCAAAAACAAAAACCCATACATCCCACAACCAACAGCAGGAGCGACTGCTGCTGGGAAAATGGGCAAGGGGGAGCGTGCCGCAGCCCGGAGCCCTGGCTGCAGAGGTCCTTTGGTCCGCAGTAGGAGTCAGAGCGGCGTTGAATGGAACACGAGTAACACTGGAGAAATGGTAGCACAGTTACAGCGAGTGACAGGGAAGGGTGACCAGGTTTCCAGTCTTAGCGGGTCGACGGGATGAACGAGGTTTTACCGGCACGGGAAGATGGGGTCGAAGTTGCTCCTGCGCCTCTGCAGGCCATTGTGTGCAGGTGATACCGGGAGCCGGCTGGGCGCAGGCGGTGCCGAGTCGATGAGAGGATGGGAAGGAAGGAAGCAAGGCCCCTCGGCTCTGTCTCCCACCAGCTCCCCTCACAAATTCTTTGACAACAGTTAGCTCTTTTCAGTCTTGGGTAAAGTACTGAGTAGACAGCCACAAGACGAACCAGCACCTGTCCTCCTACGCGGCACCTAACGGCCTTGGTGGTCCAGTCGTCCCCGGACCCAACTGGGGTCTCTAGGGCTGGCTCCGCCTCTTCGCGTCACCCCAACCTTGCTGGAGAGCGAGGTTCCGGGCCTCGTCGGC
>NW_022900934.1:356985-390139 GCF_012274545.1 Fukomys damarensis | reverse complement strand
GGTCCACGCGCACGGCCGACCCTGCTGGGCCCGGGAGGCCAGGACCCCCGTTTAAGGAGCCGGGTAACTGAGTCGTCAGGTCACGCAGCTCTGGTAGTTGAAAAGTGGCTCTAAACGCACCGTCTTTTAGGTGTTGTAAATTTCGAAAGCATTCACCTTGTAAAAAATCTGTTTTATCTGCTTTACGACATTTTAACGAGCGCTTTGTATCGTACTCTTAACGTAGCGTCAGGGATTCAGCGGTTCCGGCTCTGATGTGTCGTGTTAAGTGGCCAGGTTAAGGATTTTTTTCCATTTTTCTTTGGGGTGGGTCCTTAGAATCCATGCAGTTGTGTCTTAGGGGGAAAGAAAGCGGAAGTTTCAGCTATGATTTCGGATTTGAACTTGGTGGGAGGGATTTGGGCTGCTCTTCAGACATGCTAACCAGCTGGTCACAACCCAGTAGGTACTGTGTGTAAATTGTTAGAGCTTTTGTCTGTAATAATTTGTTTCAGTAAAACCTATTTGAATGGTAAAAATGGTTGTATTGCTCTGTTGCCAGGATTGCTTGAAGGCAAAATCTACTTAATACCTCTATTTATTTGCTTTGCTCCCTTAAAAAAAAAAATGTCCTGCTGAGTATAAGGATGAGTGATCTGTCAAACAGGAGGTGATATTAGAAGTCACAACGTCAGGATTTGGAGTTTTCTAACTTTAATGTGTCCACATATTTTTTTTCCCTGTGTCACTGCCATAGGACTCAGCGCTCTGGCTATCAGACTGTGTGGCTGTCGACTAGTGTGGCAGTGGTATGGCCTCTGGATGCAGATCCTTGTTGAAGGGGATGGCTTGTCAGACCCTGCAGGGTCGGAGTCCTCTGATTCATTTTGTCCCCATTCCAGTAGTCTTCTTGTTGCTCCTGAACAAACTTATATGCTGTGTCCTTGGGTCTCCCTGGGATACTTGCTTCCTTACCCCTTGTGGCTCACTAAGGCATTCCATGATTACAAATTTCAACTCTTCACCTTCTATTTCTTGTCTTTCTTCCCTGCTTAATTTCTACTCACAGCTGTTAATCCCTCTAATGTCCTATGTGATACTTATATCTAACATTGTTCTCCGAGGCAAGGTCCTCGGGGAGATTGTTTTTCAAGGAAGAGTTGCTGGTACATAGTATGTGCTCATTATTTGTCAAATGAATGGAAATAAGCTTAGCAGAAGCTATCACTTCTGATGACCCTGCTACCCAGAAGTCATTGCGGATGAGTACTGAGCACAGGGTTCCTGGGAAGTGTACAGTGAGCACCATGTACCTTCAGGACAGAGCTGACAACTCCCACCCACCAGTTGGGAAAAGGGCAGCCAGTTAAACAGAGAATGACCAGAGGGTGCTTAGAACCTTCCTGTAAATCTTTATGCAGCTTTCAATCTGTAATTATTTCAGTTAAAGTTTTTTAAAAAGTTGCTGGTGTGGTGACACACACCTGTAATTCCAGCAGCCTGGAGGCTGAGGCAGGAAGGTCAGTATAAGTTGGAGGCCAGAATCCAGTCTGAACTACATAGTAAGACTTTGTCTCGCAAAAACAAACCCAGGGCAAGGGATGTAGTTCAGTGGTGCAGTGTTGGCTTGGCAAGTGCAAGGTCCTGAGTTTGATTCCCAGTATGGGGGTGGAGGGGCTTTTAAAAATTCAGATCTGCTACTGGTAATAATGTTCTTAGGTTTTTTTTTTTTAATGTTCTATGGGCTGAGGATTTAGCTCAGTGGCCCTGCACCTGCAAGTGCAAAGTTGTGCCGATCCCTGGTACCAAAAAATTGTTCTGAGAACTTTTGTCTTTGGTTGCTTGCACTTTTTTTGACATTAGGTAATTGGGGTGAGGTAGTCTTTTGTCTGGCTTTTTCTTGAGAACTGCATGAGAGTGAGCAGTTCCTGATGCCCTCAGCTGGAAGATCAATTAGCTGGGGCTCTATGACAGCCCAGCAGAGCCTTCTTTATAGCTAAAGAACTAGAGGGCTGGGAATTTAGCTCAGTGGTGTTGGCTGGCACCTGCCTCGCAAGCACAAAGTCCCGAGTTCAATCCCTGGTATTGCCAAAAAAAAAAAAAAAAAAAGGAACTTGGGAGTCCTTTCTAGGACCTTTACCTTTAAACTCAGAGTAGGTTTCCCCGTGTTTCTAAAGCTGAGTCTATTAGTGGGGTTCAGGGATTGAAGGGGTGCAGTCTTGGCCACTTGTTTGTTTTCCTTTTTTTTGTGTATCGGGTATCAAACTTGGGACCTTGCACTTTTGAGGCAGGCAGCAGCACCACTGAGCTAAATCCCTGGCCCTGTTCTTTTGATTTTTTTAGATGGTTTTGCTATATAGTCCATGCCAGCCTTGAACTCTCAATGAATCTCCTGCCTCAGCCTCCTGAGTACTGGGGTTGCAGGTGTGCGCCACCACGCCCAGCTGGTGTTGGCCACTTTTGATCATGAGTCCCCTTTGCTTGCAGAAGGTGACACCTCTGGCCCAGTTAGGAGACACTGTTGCAGTGTGTCTTGTTCAAGGTCTCCCTGTAAATAACTATCATACCTATACTCCTTAGAGTTAGGTTTATTCTATTCATTTATCACCTACCTTGTGCAGAGTCCCGTGAAAAGCTTTCAGTGTTGTTAGAAGGGAGGTGTGTGGTGCCTAGAGAATAGTAGATGCACAGCAGATATTTACTGAATGATTAAAATGCAGTGAGACTGAGAGTCATAATAAGGTAGAGTTTTATCTAAGAGGCTTACTTCTCAAGTCGTGAAGTGTTATAATGCTGAGTGAACCACCTCAGCAAATGAGTTTCCAATCCCCATAGTCTTCAGTGAACCGATTAGAATGCACTTGTAAAAGTAAAGCCAGAGGATCAAGCCTGCATTGGAGGACCCTTAACACTTCATGGTGGTCCTTGTAAGTCTCCAGATGTTTTGTATGCTGAGCAGTTAAAATGTAGGACTTGAAGCTGGGCACAGTGGTAAACACCTATAATTTCAGCACTTTGGAAGGCTGAAGCAGGAGCATCGCAAACTGGGCAACTTAGTGACTTGGCAAAATCCTGGTTTAGAATTTAAAAAGAACTGGGAATGTAGCACAGTGCAAAGACCCTGAGTTCAATCCCTAGTACTAAGGAGACGAAAAAGGGATTTGGGGTTAGGTTTGTAGTTCAGTGATAGAGTACTTGCCAGGCATGTGCTAGGCCCTGGGTTCCCCAGCTATGCATGAGTGCATGTGTGTACACACACACACACACACACACACACACACACACACACAAAGTAGTACTTCTAAAATGAGGTTTATTATTTTTTGCTGCAGAATTTTGTGCCATCATTGTGTTTATTTTTGTCAGATACACCTCCTGTACCTTCACAGGCCCCCAAAGTGCTCAGGGCTCCTTTTATCTCTAAAGCGTTTGCACTCTGTAAAATGTGGGTAATGGTCCTAACCCACCTGCCTGTTGGAAGTGCAAAAGAGGTGATTAATCAAAAGATATTTCATGGCCGGGGGATTTAGCTCAGTGGTTCTGCCGCCTGCCTTGCAAACACAAGGACCTGAGTTTGATTCCCCAGTACAAAAAATAAAAAAAAAAAAGATGTTTCACTTACTGCTTCTTAAATAGAAGAGACACAGTTGCTGAAAATGATGATAGCTTTACTTTATGGGAATAGTATCCCTAAAATATCCCTAATCTTATATTCTGGACTGCTGTACCAGGGCTCAGATAATGATAACCCTGATGAAGATTAGCAGGGAGTCTCTTATCAGTCAGTACAATTCAACCCACAAGATTTAAGGATTAGATTATCCAGCAACCTTTAGTGTAGATTTTGTCATCTTGACACCTTGCATTAACTTTGAGCATATTGTACTAGTGTAAAAATGTGTTCTGCTTTTTTTTTTTTTTTTTTTTTTTTTTTTTGAGTGAGAATTGAATCCAGGGTCTTCATACTGGGCTATATCCCTAATATCGCTAGTCACTTCATTTTTTATTTTGGGACAGTCTAGTTAAGTTGCTGAGTTGCCCAGGCTGTATTCAAACTTGTGATCTTTCTCTCTCAGCCTTCCAGAGTGCTGGGATTACAGGTGTACACCATCATGCCTTGCTGTAGATATAGGTCTTAGGAAATACAGTAACCCTTTGTATGTGTGTGGTTTGTTTGCTTGCTTGTTTGTTTTTTGAGAGGGTGTTGCTGTATAGTTCAGGCTGGCTTTGAACTCACTATGTAGTCCAGGCTAATCTTGACGTCACAGCAGTCTTCCTGCCTCAGTCTCCTGAGTGTTGGGATTATAGGTGTGCATACCATGCCCAACCCATTACCTTAAATTTTAAAGAGTTCTTGCAAATACATTGATATTTCACATTGTAATTGAAGAAATGAAACATAGCATCTCATTCTCCAAAGTAGGAAGTGCTAGTGAGACAGGCTTGAGAAAACTCACTGAAAGTTAACTTTTCAGGACTGATCTGTAACACTAAGGCTTCACATCATGTGAAAGTCCTTAGACCTTAACATGAGTGATTTGTAAAACTTTGTTCTGTGGAATGAGAACATTGTCATTTACTCCTGACATATTAAGTCTGACTAATATTTTTAGATTTTGTGTTACAGTGAATGTGTCCTCAGGGAATATGAGTGAATTCTGTTCATCACCATGGATTATCTGTAATTTTATTGTCATTTTATTTTTTTTATTTATTTTTTTATATTTTTGGTACCGGGGATTGAACTCCCGTCCTTGCGCTTGCAAGGCAGGCCATCGAACCGCTGAGCTAAATCCCTGGCCCTATTGTCATTTTAATTGTTTGTATTTTTTTAATTGTAATTTTAATTGTCATTGTAATACTTAGCATGTATCAACAGCAACAGTGGTGGTTTACAAGACTGTGCCATTGTTTGGTATCTCTATTGCTGTGTTCTCAGGAATACTTTTGGAGTGGTTATAAAGTCACAGTCCTGGTGACTCAAAGGATGGGAATGCTGATTCACATGTGGCCCTCATCACCAGTATCCTGCCTGCCTGACTCTGGGGAAGTATAGCCATCTTCTTAGAGACTGCTCCTGTCCTGTGTGGCTGTTCTTTTACCAGGTGGAGAAGTGAGCAGTGAAAGGAACAGAACTAAACTAATCCATCACTTTCTTAGGGGGGGCTTTGTTTTTTTTTTGAGACAGTGTCTCACTATGTAGTTGAGACTGACCTGGAACTCACAAAGTAGCCCAGGCTGGTCTCGAACTCACAGCGATCCTCCTGCCTCAGCCTCCCGAGTGCTGGGATTCTAGGTGTGCACCACCACTCCCAGCTAATCCATCACATTCTAACTCTGAGTTGTGTTAAGGGCTAGGAGCTGAAGTCAGGGGTTAGGAATCCAAGGCTATCGACACCTGTTCTATGGAAGTAAGGCCACCATGGGGATCTGCATGGGAGGAGTTAAATGAACTCTGCAGACAGATTGTGTGCCACTGCCTGCCTTTTATTTTCTTCTGCGTTACTATCAGAAGGGATGAGGATCATTGTAAATTTTTGTTTTTTAGCTAAGTAGTGCCATTTTTTTCTTTATTTAATAAATGTCTTTTTAGCATGAGTTTCTCTACAAATAAAATTCTGGATCAAAGGGTGCAAACTTCATTTATACACTCACACACACACACACACACACACACACACACATATGTGTTTATATTCGGTGGTTTTGGGGATTGGACCCAGGGCCTTCACACTGAGCAGCTGCATTCCAGTTTGCTTGTTTATAAAGTTTGTGCTACTGGGAATTGAACCCAGGGCCTTTGCATTGAGCTGCATCCCCAGTGAGTTTTAAAATTTTTTATTTTGAGACAGTCTTGCTAAATTGCCTGGCCTTGGCTTGAACTTGGGACCCTCCTGCCTCAGCCTCCCAGAGTTCTGGAATTACAGGTGTGTGCCACCGCATCTGATTTATTTTACTTAATTTTTATCTATGTTATTTATTAGTCTATTTTTTGTGATACTGGAGATTGTACTTGGGACAGTAGTCGCATACCTATGGCATACATGCATCAGAAGGCTTTGTATCATTGAAAGCACTGAAAGGTTCACCATCACTGACCTAGGGCTTTCATACTGAACTGCATCTCCAGCCCTTTCTTCATATATTTTGAAATAGGTCTTGCAAAATTGCTGAATTGCCTATGCTAATTTTGAACATGTGGTCCTCCTGCCTCAGCCTCCCCGGGGTGCACCACTGTGCCCAGCCTGTTTTATTTTTTATTTTGAGATGGGATGCCCAGGCAGGTTCAGTCTTATGATCCTTCTGCCTCAGCCCTCTGAAGTGTTGGGATTATAGGAGTATGCCACCAGGCCTGGCTAGTAAAGTGGTTTTTTCCTTTTTTTTGGCTAGTAAAGTGTTTTAGTGCTTATTTGATGCTGATAGTGTTCCATATTAAAATCTAAGGATTTTTATTTTTTCCAGTTGCAATAAGTTTTACAAGATTTCTCCTTTGCGCTCTAATAAATTTATAGGAGGCTAAAGTGGGAGGATTACAAATTCAAGTCCAGCCTGGGCAGCTTAGCTAAGTGCTGTCACAAAATAAAATTTAAAAAGGGATGGGGATATAGCTTAGTTGTAGAGCATTTGTTTAGCATGTGTGAGTTCAATCCCTAGTACCGCAAATAGAGTAAGATATTTCAAGTTGTAAATGAACTTTTTTTTTTTTTTTTTTTTTTTTTTGTGAGGTCTCATTATGTTGCCCAGACTGGCCTCAAACTCAAGATCCTCACCCTCCTGAGTAGCTGGCTTATAGGGGTGCACTACCATGTACATTTAAATGGACTTCTTGGGTGGGGGATTTAGCTCAGTGGCACGGCGCCTGCCTTGCAAGTGCAAGGTCCTGAATTGGATCACCAATCCCTGGTATCCCCCACATGGACTTCTTAAAATAAATGGACATTTAAGATAAATGAAACCAGCCAACATCTATTTTATTAAATTAACCGAAAAAAAAGATGTATTATCAGTAAGGACTTTTTCTAACTGTATTTATCTTTTTTTCTTTCTTCTCTTTTTAAACTGAGGTTTGAATCCAGGGCCTTTGCCCTGAGCTACATCCTCAGCCCTTTTTTATTCTTTATTTTTGAGACAGGATCTCACTAAATTACCCAGGCTGGGCTGCAGTTGTGATCCTCCTACCTCAGCCTCCTTGTTACAGGTGTGCACCACCACACTTCGCCTGTGTGCACTGTACACTTGTAATCACAAGGCTTGGGTTGAGGAAACTTCAAGAAAATATTTTAACCCAAATTAATGGCCCCGTTTAGGCTGGAGCTGAAACTAGAAAGTACGGTTAAAGGCTGACAGTTGTTTATGAAGTATTTTTTTAACTTGCCCCCTCTTTGAAATAGTATATTTTCTTAGACACTCACTGAGAGGCTTCCTGAAATGGCTCTGAAGTGGCACTAGCTGTGTTCTGTTAAACAAGCTCTTGGGCGAGGTTACTTAATGTGCATTAGCCATAATCCTTAGGACAGCTTTGCAAAGTAGCTGTTATCCAATTTGATACCTAAGAAGACACAGTTATTACATAACTCTCCCGTGTAAAGGTACAGTATTGCAGAATAGGTACAAATAATGCCTTTGTGCTTATTAAATGACAACCAGAATTTACAAAGCTACTCTTAAAATGTTGTTTCTGTTGTAGCTTTCTCTTGCTTCATCCTGCCTCCTTGAGTAATACTATCTAACTGTCCCTACTGAATGATTTCACAGCACCCTTTTCTCTGGTGTGTTGTGCTGACATGGCCGTTATCTATCTGCTGCTGTCCTTTCTATTTTATTAAAATTTATCTTTAATTTTTTGGTCTTGATTTTTCAAGACAAGGTCTTGCTGTGTAGCCCAGGCTGGCTTGAATTCTTTCTTTCTTTCTTTTTGGTACTGAGGAGTGAACTCAGGACCTTGTACCTGCAAGGCAGGCACAGTGCCACTGAGCCAAATCCCCGGCCTTGGCATTGAATTCTTGATCCTTTTGCCTCATTTCCTCAGTACTGGGATTGTGCGTGTGTGCCCCTCTACCCAGCCTTTTTTCCCCCTCCTCAAGATGAAGGACTTACTATGTTACCCAGTCTGATCTTTAATTTGTGTACTTTAGTGAGGCTTTTTTTACCTAATCCTCCTGATCAGATGAAACTACAGGCATGTGCCCCTCCCCCACTCTTTATGAAAGTTTTCAAAGACAAAAACCTCGTCACTCACACAGAATCTGAGGTGACCTGGAGTAGTCCAGCTGGATCTTAGCCCTATCTTGTCCTCACCAATTTAGACACTGCTCCTGGAGTAGGCTTGTAGTCTTTGTTTTGTACTCATCCCCGCAGAGCCATCTAGTTGAACGATAGCTGGCTCCCTCTAAAGCCTTAAACATAGATCTTCCACTGGTTTTTAATCTTTTTTTGGAGATAATTTCTCACTATGTAGTCTAGGCTGGACTTGAACATGCTGTGTAACCCAGGATGACTTTGAACTCCTGATTCTCCTGCATATGCTTCTCAACTGCAAGGATTGCAAGTGTGTGCCACTGTCCCTAGCAGATCTTCCCCTGTATTTTCATTTTTTGTTTTTGGTACCAGTGATTGAACCCAGAGCCTTCACACTGAACCCCAGCTCTTTTTATTTTTTTATTTTTATTTTTCAATCTCTTTTGGTACTGGGGATCAAACTTGGGTCCTTGCACTTGCAAGGTAGGTGGTGGAACCATTGAGCTAAATCCCCTGCCCACCCCAGCTCTTTAAATTCTGAGGCAGGATATCGCTGAGTCACTGAGTTCAAGCTGGGCGCACACTCACAATCCTTTTACTTCAGCCTCCCAAAGGGCTGGGATTTTAGGAGTGTGGCACCAGTTCTGCTTCCCTGAATTTTTTGGGGGAAACAAAACACTTATTGGTACATTTTAGATTACATAATGATAACATTCATCCTAGGGAATTTGTACCTGTACATGATACTTATCTTACTGCTGCTTTTTTCCCTATTCCTCCAATCACCCTTTCCCTCATTTAAAAGTTTTGTTTCCATTTTTTCCTTTTCTTATTTTCTTGTGCCTGTTCCCTTTTCCCCTCCCCCTCCCTTGTTTCCCTGCTCGTTTGAACATTTTCTTCCCATTTCCCAATATCTATTACACATTTTAGTCTTTATTTCCACTTTGCATTTTAAACACTAGATTATTTAAACGTGTGTCATTTTATTTCATTTGAGTGTGGTTTCAATATATAATGGATGTTGGGAAATGAAAAGAAAGTTTTACAAATGGGAAGGGGAACAAGGAAGGAGGGAGGGACAAGAAAACAAGTGAAAATAGAAGGAAAAATGGAAACAAAGCTTTAGTGCATAGGGGAGGAGGAAATGGGATAAAATAATTGAAAAACAAAAACGGGGCGTAGTGGTGCATGCCTGTAATCCCAGCACTTGGGAGCTGAGGTAGTGAGTTCCAGGTCAGTCTCAACTACATAGTAAGACCCTGCCTCAAAAAAAAAGTATGGTCTCAAGGTGCATCCATTTACCTATTAATGTCTCAGGCTCATTCTTTATCCATTTGTCAGTTGATGGGCATTTGGACTGTTTCCAGGATTCATTACAAATTGTGGTGCTGTAAATACCTATGTAAACATAGGTGTGCCTATATCTCTGTGGTATGATGCTTTTAATTCTTTTGATTGCCCTGTATTTTTAAGATTGCCCTGTATTTTTAAAAGGTCAAATGACAGTAAAGCAAGTTAATAAAGTAGTTTTTTTTAATTAAAAAGTGCTACGCAACAGTATTCATCTTTAAGAGTTAATTAACAGCCCCACCCCAGTCCTATAAGCAGCGCTATTGCTTTCTCTCCTTTGTTCGGAGATAACACAGCAGACCGTCCCCATAATAAAGGCTTGTTATGGTCCTGACCAAAAAAAAAAAAAAGTTAATTAACATAACCAACATAACTTGCTGAGCTTTTTAAACGTCATATGTGTATTTTTTATTTTAAAATATGAAGAGTGAGGATATATATATATATATATATATATATATATATATCTATCTATCTCAGTGGTAGTGTGCTTACCTAGCATTCACAAGACCCTGAGTTCAATTCCCACAGTCAGTATATTCTTGCACACACATGCACACATGGTGCACATCTGTAGTCTCAGCTTCTTGGAAACTGAGGCAGAGGGTCACAAGTTCAAGGGCAGCCTGGGCAACTCAATGAGACCTCATTTTAAAATAAAAAAGGGGTTGGGATATAGCTCAGTGGTAGAGTAACTATTTTCTTGTGAAGTGGTTTCTTAGAATCAGTGCCAATATCCAGTGCTTGGGTCAGACTAGGATTTGAATCCTACTTCTGCTTCCTGAGTAACTGGGACTACCGGTATGTGCCACTGTGCTTGGCTTGGCTGCCTTTTAAAGAAGTCTCCTGCAGTAGTAAAATCAGAGCAACACCCAGTTCTTAGCAACATACATAAGCCCCCAGCATGAGCAAGAGGTGATCTAATTGTTGCAGACAACTGTCTACTTCCCTGATTTGTGGATTAGCCTCCATTCCATCTGCCTGGCACATTTCCTCCAAGAGTGAGCCTTGAAGAGGAGCTCCTCTAGAACCATTCCTCAGTGGAGACTAATATCTTCATATCAGCATTGGTATTGTGGGTGTGGTGGCACACACCTATAATGACTCCAGAGGCTGAAGCAGGGGGATCATTGTTAGTTCAAGGCCACCCTGGACTACATAGCGAGACTGTGTCTCAAAAAAATAAAAAGATAGGTACTAATTTAGGTTGCTGACCACTTTGGTCTCTGGTTATGGGAGATATTGTAGGAAACTTCAGAGAAAAGCAGTCAGAAGGCAGAAGTAAGCCAGGCCAAATAGCAAGAACTGAACCAGGAAGGCAGAACAGAGTCAACAAATTCTCCACAGATTCAACTTTGACCTCAAGATCTGGAAAACAAGGCCACTCAATGACATTTGAGTACAGGTCAGTTGAAGTTGCTTGCTCATAAATCTGCATAACCCCCAAACAAGGTCCAGGGGACAACCCACTCCTTTATAGTCCCTTTATAGCCTGCTGCAAGCGTGCATAACCTTATTCAGTGGAAAGTGCCCCTATTGGATTCAACCCAGTGGCATCATACAAGCAGTCACTTATAACTACATAGCTAGTGCCCAGGTCCGAAGCACATGATGCCCCAAAACATGGCACCTTTTACAGACACAGTTCAGACAGGTCCTCCATACTTGGCAAGTGATTAGTTATCAACTGGGAAGGTCAGGGCACTATTTCTAGTGAGTACAAGAAAGCTAGCAGCAGTGGTGTCTAGTACATCAAAAAGATTTCCACTTCACTTCTGGGGATTTAGGGTAACATAAAGGGAACTTACTATTAGGGGGACTGTTTCTAGTATTTGGGCTTTAGCACACAAACCTAACACTTGCTCTGTTTCTTGCCACAGCTATAAGCCTTTGATAAAGCCATGTATAGATTACTATCCCTTGGATTTTTTTTTTTTTTTTTTTGAGACAGGGTCTCACTATGTGGTTGAGACTGATCTGGAACTCACTATGTAGCCTGGTCTTGAACTCACAGTGGTCCTCCTGCCACAGCCTCCCGAGTGCATACCCAGCTATCCCTTGGATCTTTCTAGAAGGAAAAGGAAGGGATTAGAATAGCAGGAAAAAAGGCTTTCATGGTGGCAGAAAAGTACCTATCTATAATTCTGGGGAAACAGTCCACTTGTAGGGTGCTATCCCATATCTGGGGAAAAATATCCCTGGTTGGACCCATCCTTGTCTCCAACAGATGTGTATTTCAGGATTCTGTATCCCTATTTGGAAATGTGGATCCTAGACTTGAGGCCATGCAACTGCTATAGAGAACTTCATGTGACTGCTTCCAAAGGAGTTCAAGGACAGTCTTTTTCCAGCAGCATTTCCAAAAGAACTAATCTCTGGATTTAAGATGATGAAAGGTCTGGTTGGTTATCAGTCAATGGGCACGAAGGCTTCTTTTACCTGGTGAAAATGTACTTTGGTGAAATCCATTAAGTATCACAGTAGGAGATACATGAGATTCTATTACTAAGAACATAGGTCTTCTAGTGACTAATGGTATCTTGGTTCATGAACTTAATTTTTTCCGTGATTTTGGAAAGGATGGCAGTGTTTGTTTCTGCGTGGGAAAGATGGCCATGGTATGTTTGTCATCTAATGCAGAGTTTGCAAACAAAAACAAAATTTTGCCAAACACTTCTGTTTGTGAACCAGATTGTGAACTGAGGTACCACTGTATTTCATAAAGGGCGAATTTCTTTTCTAGGGGGAGTGGATCTGATTGCCATCTATCTGTATCACCTCTGACCACAACAGTCCAGTTGATTTTGGATAGCTTTGCCTGCTGCCATTGTTTTTAATATCTTACTTAACTGTTTTACAATTTGTTCAGTGTAATGAACATCCCTGTTGCTAGAGGTTTGTCCAGGTAGGTTCTGTAAGTGATACAGACTTTTTTTTTTTCGTACCGGGGATCAAACTTGGGACCTTGAGCTTGTGAGGCAGGTGGTGGAACCACTGGGCTAAATCCCCAGCCCAGTGATACAGATTTTTAAATGATATTTTAGCTGTTATTACCGCATTGGCTTTGCTGCAGGAGGTAGCTTCTGTAAAACCAGAAAACCTTCATTGAAGGAAGCACTTATGAAATCCATCTGAGTGTTTAATCCAGTAGGGCCAGAAATTTGTTACCTCAGATTTTCATTGTCTTTACCAGAATTATGGGTTTGATAAACCAAACATTGGTTATAGATGATTTTAGCAGTTTTAGAACAATTATCCTACCAATTGTTTTTCATAATTTGGATTATTTTATATCTCCCAACATGAATCATGGAGTACAAAGGTTTTAATAATGGCAAGTTTTAAGGACTCAAGCAAGATCAAGTGAACATCCAACTCTCTGAGTCCATGCTTAACACTGGATTTACAGCCTCTTAAATACCAATTTTGTTTCAGGTATATAGCACTACTGATTAAGTATCTTATCATAGGTAATATTATAGGTCTGTATCCATTATGCTGGGCTAAGATTTTCTTTGTCTTCTGTATGGAACCCTTGGCAGTAACTTTCTTTGATTCGTATGTTCATATGCTTTTTGTTTTGTTTCGTTTTCTTCAGTTTTTTTGAGACAGGGTCCCACTGTGTAGTGCAGGCTGGCCTGGAACTTACTATGTAGCCCTGGCTGGCTTCGAACTTGGACCAGTCCTGCATCAGCCTCCCAAATGCTGGGAGTCCACATGTGTACCACCACTCCCAGCAATTCATTTACTCTTTTTTTTTTTTTTGGTACGGGGTCGTTGTGCTTGCCAGGCAGGTGGTGGCACCACTGAGCTAAATCCCCGGCCCTCATTTACTTTTTAAAATGTCTCTGTGTACCATTTAACACATGCCATTGCCTCTCTGGCATTTTGTACCCTTTCTTTTCTAATGTGTTTCTTGAATAAACAGTTTTATTTAGGTTAAAACTTTTTCATTGTTGCCCCTATTAATTCTAAATTGTTCTTAGTAAAGTTAACCTACTTTTCAAAGAAAAACAAGTTCGAGGCTCTCAGTTTTTATACATAAATTTAGTCAGTATTTCAGAAAAGAGTTCCCCACACCCCTTTTGTATGGTTGAACCTGGTTTTAAAAGGCATGCACCTAGGACCTCTATCTGGATACTCTCTACTTGTGGTCCCAGTTCTGTAAGAACTGCTCATGGCCAGGTGTGGTGGTTCACACCTATAAGCCCAGCACTCAGGAGGCTGAGGAAGGAGGATCACTGCAAGTTTGATGGAAGCCTGGGCTACACAGTGATGTCAGGCCAGCCTGAACAGCATAGCGAGAACCTGTCTCTGTGAGCACTTTTTTTTCTTTTCCTGGTACCAGGAATTGAACTCAGAACCTTGCACTTACCAGGCAGGTGCAGCAGCACTGAGCTGTATCCCTGGACCCCTCCAGACCCTGCCTCAAAAACAAAACAAACAAATGAAAACCCACCATAAGTAAATAGGGCTGGAGATGTGACTCAGTAGTAGTAGTATACCTGTCTCAAAAAATGAAAACAGAAACTGCCCAAACACAGTGGGGTGCTCAGAGCATAATCCCTTGGAACTCCATGGAAGGGATTTACCCATCACTTGCTAAGAGAGAGAGGAACACAGTGGCCTGGCAGCCACCTTCACTTGGTTCCTCCTTGCTCATGGGATAACTGGTGGTCTACATCAGATCTGCTCTGATACCAAACTGTCAAAAGAAAATTGTTAGACAAATCGGATCGAGTAGTTTTTTGAGGAGTATAACTGGGGATTGAATTTACCCAGTTTTTGTTTGTTTTGTTTTGTTTTTGTTTGAGACAGGGTTTCTGTGTAATTCAGGTTGGCCAATCCTCCTGCCTCAGCCTCTTGAGTATGGGCATTGCAGGTGTGCACTACCACATCTAGCTTTTTTGTGTGTATGTGTGACAGGATTTTGCTAAATTGCCTAGGTTGGGCTCAAACTTAGGATCCTTTTTGCCTCAGCCCCTCAGACTGCTGGGATTACAGGCGTGCCACCATACCCAGTGTAACTGAGTAGAGTCCGTGTCATCAAAGAAATGAGTCATGAATCAAACAGCACCTGTGAATAAGTAAAGGTTACACCCAGCAATTTTGGGCAGGTAGAATTTATAGATTGAAAAAGAAAGTGGTATACATAAATACCCTGGTGGTTTACAGCCTAATTTCAGACCTGTCTGTTTGGAATACTGTGTGTTTTAATGTTTAATGCCTTTGAAATTGGGCATGTCTTACATTTGCTTTGTCATGGCTTAGTTGGTACACCTTACACTTAGATATGTGCTGGGTTTGTTAAGTCACTTGGTTCTAGATGTAGGTGCAGGTAGGTGTTCTTTCTAAACTCATGTTTATCTGCTTCCTCAAAGTCAATGCATGTGTGGGGTGCTCTGGCCAGCCTTGTCTTCAGAGTGGGTTTTTCCAGGAGCAGCCTGAAGCCAAGGTTTAAGGTGGAATCCTGATGCCACTTCTACTAGTTGTGTCTCAGAATATGTTCCATTGGAAATGCCCTATACTGACTGTAGCATTTTATGAGCTGTCATATCCAGTGTCTTTTTTTTTTTCTTTTGGTGGTCCTTGGAATCAAACACGACCTCAGATGTGCTAGGCAAGTGCTCTGTTACTGAGCCTCATCCTCAGCCCCCACTATGTGTCCAAAGGGTCTGCTGTTGAATTTGTCCTGCTGGAGCATTCAGTTAATTCTGTGGAGAACCAAGCCACAGCTGGGAATGGTAGATCATTCACTTGGTTTGTATCACAAAACGAAGGGGGCAGTGGCAGCATTTGCACTGTTTTGAACCTGTGGACTCTCCAAGAATATTTAAATAGGTATATTAGCCATTGCTCTAATAGGATTGCAGTTGTAAATTATTTTTATAACTTTGTTATTTGAAGTTGAAGATTTGAATAGTTTTATTTCCTTAAGATAATGAGAAAATTCTGGTAGGCCTCCAAAAATTTCCACTTAAATTATGAGTTGTTTTATATCCTTTCTGCCATGGTACAAAGTATCTCTGAGCTCTAGGCCCTGGCTGTTGATCCTCCAACAAATTGCAGATGCCTAATGGGCTGGAAGTATTTGTGATTTTGATGTTTTGAGAGTTGTAGGTATTGTAAGGTTAAGCACATCAACAACCCAAATGCCCTCATGCTTACTCATTTTGTGAAAAACACTTTGCCCTGTTTAGTTTTGCATTGTTAAGGTTTCTCCTATAGAATTGCTTCTTGCACATCATGTATAGATAACTTGTGGTGATGTTGTTTACAGTACTGGGGATGAACCCAGGGCCTTGCCCATGCTAGGCAAGTGCACTACCACTGAGCTGCATCTGCAGCTCTTAAATGACTTGTGGTGGTGGATGTGTCACTCATGTCTGTCAGTCATACATACCATTTTCCTGGGGGTTCTAATTTGGTCTAGATTTCCTTAATGTGGAACAGTACAACTCGTGGTGTCACTATGATAATTGCTCTGCTCTTTGTAAAAGCAAAGGTGTGCAAGCAGGATGGGAGAGTGAGGCCAGAGGTGTGGGGGTGCGGTATCCTCAAAGGTGTATTGGAAATTTGTTAGTGGACCGAGGCATTCTGGTGGCTCCTTACAAACTGGTTCATAGATAACCTCTCTGAGCTCTCTGAGTTTTGTTTTTTGTTTTGTTGTTGTTATTGTTGTTTTAAAGAACATTTTATTTTTTCTGCTGCCTAGTCAACCAGGTCTGAGTTTTTAAAATAATACCTATTTTTTTAACTCTCCTTGAATTTAATGTAGAGATCTATAGTTATTTTTGCTCAACTTTTGCTCTTCTTTTTCCTTTTTCTCTTTCTTTTTGAGACAATGTCTTGCTGTGTAGTTAAGGCTGACCTTGAACTCATTATGTAACACAGGCTGGACTCCAACTCTTAAGTGATCCAACTCCCTCAGCCTCCCAAGTGCTGGGATCACAAGTGTGCACCACCATGCCTGGCCTGGCTGAAATACTATATGATTTTCCTCACTTAATGACCAGGTTGTGGCCCTGCTAGTAGGTTGTTACCAAATTGATCATTAAATGAGGAATTGTACATAGTATGTGTTAAGTAAAAAGAGCTAAAACCAGGACTAGACCAGGACCACAACAAGCCTTTATTATGGGGAGGGTCTGCTGGGCTGTCTCTGAACAGAGGAGAGAAAGCAATATGGCTGAAACAGGGAGAGCTTCTTATAGAGCTGGGGTGGGATTGAGTGATGTAGTGGCTAGGAATTAGGGGAGCTTGTGACATCACAAGAGGGGCTTGTGTCATCACTGTTAGGGCCATCTTAAGGCAAGGGAAATCTAACAGTATGTACATTACAGTATTCAGAACAAAATAGTCAAAGGAAACTTCAACTTGATGACTTTACTTTTTATTTGCATAACTTACATGCAGAACTGTAATGTAAAACTACAGTACTGGTCTATATAGTACAATCAGCAAAAATTACAGCACTGCAAAAACAAGGTGTACTGAATTAAAAGACACTGAGGATCTATAAACAAGATGTAAAGAACTATACCCAAAAAAAGACAGTTGTAAGTCCGAACAATGTATCTTGGTCCTAAGTCCAGTTGTTAAACAAGTTGGTCAGTAAGGAATATCTGTATTATAGACATTGGTATACTAAAGAAAATCCTTAATGGGGCTGGGGATTTAGCTCAGTGGTGCTGCTGCGTGCCTTGCAAGCACAAGGTCCTGAGTTTGATCCCCAGTACCAAAAAAAAGAAAATCGTTAGTTTGGTTTCCAGATATAAATCCACCACCAATAAAATTAATTCAACGAGCTGGGTGCTGACAGTGGCATATAACTGTAATTCCAGTTACTCTGAAGCCTGAGGCAGGAGGATCACAAGTTTGAGACCAACCTACGCAACACAAAGAGACCCCCATCTCAAAAAAAAATTGCTCAACAAAAATTTACTGACTTCTCTGCTAGGAATTGAAGCAGCAGCAGCTCAGTTAATAGATTCAAAGGGCTTCAGGGTGCTGAGTTTTGTTTTGTCCTTCTGTAGCTAATCATACTCTTGGAGTGGTTCAGGGAATGGAGGTCTCAGGCAAATGGACTTCTCTTTGGCTTTAGGTGGAGGAAAATCTTCCTGCTTGCAGTACTGACCAATCAATCTTGAGTAATTTTGTGAATCATGAAGTCCAAAGGTTAGTTTTCTTTGATGTGGTAATACATGAATACTTTTTTTTTTTTTGTATGTGATTGTGGTACAGTTTATTTCAACACACTAAACCCATATATAACAACTGAAAATAAATTTCTCTGGAAATACATGAATTCGGTACTTGCAGAATTAGTTTACATATTTTGGCAAAATAAAATATAATTTAGGTATACCACATCTAATAAAGCTTTCTGTGTACACAGTAGACATTAAATAATCTTGCTTAATGACCAGACATTTGCAAAAATCAAAACATAAATCTGTAAAATAGAATTAAACACGTAAGTTAAGAATATTATTAATTTGCTGTTTAACTGCACAAAAGAATCATTGTGGTTTTTCATTTTTATCTACTTTTATGTTTTGTTTTTCCTGTACTGGGGAGTGAACCCAGGGCCTTGTATATGCCAGGCAAGTGCTCACTACTGAGCTTCTTCTCCAGCCCTTTTTATTTTTTGAGGCAGAGTCTGAGCCACCTGGGCTTACCCCAAACTTGTAACCCTTCTGCATCAGCCTTCAGAGTAGCTGGGACTACAGGCACTCAGTGGCCCCCACCATCATATACGTGAGGAGAAGTAAGCTCCAGATTTAAAGGACCCGCTCCTTTCTCCGAGTCCTCAGGACACTGATATCCCTCAGGAAGGAGCAGAGCAGTTAGTTATAGGGCAGTGAGAAAGAGCTTGCTCAGAGTCGGCCCCCGGCACTGGGCTCCGCTCAGACCCTTGGGTCCTTTTCTGTCTTAAAGCTGATCATCACTATTACTTTGTATTCTAGAATTAGGAGGAAAGGTAAAATCATTTTTGGGTTATTTTGTCTGAAAAGACTTTTTTTTCTTTTTATTGAGTTTATTGGTACAATCTAGGTATACAATACAGTTACATTCATTATTGGGATCCTGTACCTTTACATGATAGGTCTTGATTCTCACTTTTTCCCCTTGTCCCTGCCCTCCCTTCACCCCCTCCTCCCCTCCCCACTTACAAACACTTTATTTCCATTTTTTCAATTTCTCATATTTTTTCCTCTTCCTTATTACCTTTCCCCCACCCTTCCCACTTTCCCTACACTTTTAGCCCTTTACTTCCTATTATACATTATTAATTATCTCATTAGGATCCTGTGTACTATTATAGTTTTTCACACCAGAGAAACTATTCAGTATTTCAGTTAAAGAAATCTCTGTATGAACATTAAAAATAGGGAATCCTAAAATAAAACTAAAAATGAAAGTAAAAGAGAAAAGGCAATGATGTAACATTAAAATAATCCTTAATTCTGGAGATGAAAATGGTCCCTGAACATATTTAAATTGCTTCTTGCTCTTGTAGTCTTATCTTATTCTTTTTTTTCATTATTTAGAGACTACTTTATTAATTTCTGTAATCAAACCCACGTAGATATGACCTTACATATTTAATACAGTGCATTACCCCTGTACAAATGGAAAAAACAAAAATTAAAATTAAAAAATTGACATTTGTAGACCAATATGGCTGTCCATTTCTGTACAATGCCAACTCAACACAGTATGAAAAGACTTTAGAAAAGACTTTTTTTTTTTCTTTGCAGTACTGGATATTGAACCTTTGGCCTTCACACTGAACTACATCCCAGCTCTTTATTTTTAAATTTTGAAATAGAGTCTCACTAAGTTGCCCAGACTGTGCTCTACCTTGTGGTGCCTTCTGCCTCCAACTCCCAGAATGCTAAGGTTATAGGTATGCACCACCATGCATAGTCTTTATTTCTTCTGTTATTTTAGGCAAGATCTCACCTGATTGCCTCTGCTGGTCTTGAACTTCTTCCTTCAGCCTCCTGAGAGCTGGAATTATGGCTGTACGCCATGATGCCCAGCACATTCATAGTTTTTAGCCTTTTCACTGTCTGGCTGGCCCCAGTTCACTGTGGTTGGCAGCTGATATTTACATAGTTTACCACATATTGTAACTAAAGATTACTTAGAGGTTTAGAGTAATACCAGTTGTATTTCACTTTTAGTATTTTATTTTTGGCAGTTTTTCTGCTGTGCTGCAGAGTGGGCCAAAGGCGTATAAGATAGAGCAGTAATAACCTGCTTGTCCCTTTGCCCTGTACTTTCTTCCTCAGAGGTGTTTTAGTAGTCCCGCATGTCTCAGCAAACTGATGTCCTCCCTGTACTTGTGTAGTAGTTCCTTGCTTGTTTCTTTTGTATCTTTTTTTGTGTGGCTTTTTGGTATTGTGTTTTATATTTTGGCAGTACTAGGATTCAGGTTCTTCCACTGAGCTATATCCTAGCCCTTTTGTATTTTTTATTTTGAGACAGACTCTCACTAAGTTGTCCAGGCTGCTCTTGAACTTGCAGTCCTCCTGCCTCAGCTTCCCAGACTGTTGGGATTGCAGGTATGGGTCATCATGCCCATCTCTCTTTATTGTGTCTTCATTAGGCTTTACTATGTCATGTTCTGTCAACAGTGCTTTGGGGTTCCCTTCCTTCTACTTACTTCTTGACTTCTTTTGTCTGTCCATGACTGTTTTCCTCTTTCCCAGAGCACTAATAGCCTCTTTCTAAAATAGCCTTTTCCTTAGCTTCTGTGTCTTCAGACACTTCCCTACAACATTTTTCATTCCTGTGGCCTGGAACTTCTTTGGGAATTTCTCATTTTTTGCCTCCAGCCAATGGTTTTCAGGGCTGCTTGTGTAACCCCGACCCTAGGGTGGCCCACAGTGGGCAGGGAAGCCTAAGAGAAGAGTCAGGCTGCTGTGAGGGTACCAGTGCTGGCTGGTGCTACCCAGATGTAACTCATAGGCTTTACCATGTACAGTAGATCGTTGGTTTGCCAGCATAATTTGTTCTGGAAACATACTTGAAATTTGAAGCTCTTGTATATCAAACTGAATTTCCCTGAAAGAAATAATGGAAACTCAGATGATTCGTTCTACAACCCAAAATATTCATATAAAATGATTGCAATACTGTAATATATTACAAAATTATAAAATACTAAATATAAAGAAAAATTAACAAATTAACCTTTGAAAACCTTTGTGGCTGATGTGAGGGCCACAAGAGATAAGGGCTGTTGTATAGGATGAGTTTCATTAATGGAATCACTGTCATTAATGGAATCACTGCTATATATTGGCTCAGTGGAATCTTTTTCATGCAACTTTAACAAGGAAACTATTGCCGGGCATGGTGGCGCACGCCTGTAATCCCAGCACTCGGGAGGCTGAGGCAGGAGGATTGCTGTGAGTTCAAGCCCAGCCTGGGCTGCGTAGTGAGTTCCAGGTCATTCTCAACTACCTAGTGAGACCCTGTCTCAAAAACCAAAAAAAAAAAAAAAAACCCACAAGGAAACTATCCAGTGACACTTGCTTTTGCCTCTTCAGAATTTCATGGAAATGTAACATTGCATTGGCGTTAAACAGATTCATTGCTTGCACTGCTGCAGGCTTATTTGGGTGTTGTTTTTCTACAAAATTGTGCACTGTTTCTCACAGTTCACACCTCCTTAATTCCCTACTTTCATTTGAAGGGAGGGATCCCTCTGCCTTTTTCTCTTCCTCCTCCTCTGTGGATAAGATCTCCTATCCATATTTTGCTGTTGGGAGACCATCACCCCTAACCCAGCAGCAAGAGATGTTCAGCTTCACATACTACTCATATTACAAAACATTGCTTGTTTATCAAGTTAAAATTTATTAGAAATGTTTACTCATCATGCAGAATATTCACCGAACAAGTTACTCACAATCCAGAGTTTAACTATAATTACTTTTAAAACTCTCCTTCATAATGAAATGCTTGTGAACTGGGCATGGTGACACACACCTGTAATCCCAGTACACAGGAGACAGGTGACAGAGTCACAATGAGTTTGAGGTTGGCTTGGGCTATATAGTGTTTGCAGGGTCTGGCTTGGGCTATATAGTGTTTGCAGGGTCAGCTGGAATTTCTTAGTGAGGCTCTGTTTCAACCAAAAGAAAAAAAAATACTTGCATTAGAACTTGATTTTGGGGGGCTGGGGATGTAGCTCAGTGGTACTGTGCCAGCCTGGCAAGTGCAAGGTCCTGAGTTTGATCCCCTGATGTGGGGGGACCTTAATTGCTTGAGGTAGCATTATCTAATGATGCATAGGAATATTTTTAATTGATTTTTAAAAAAATTTTATTGGTATCTTTTAAATACACATAATAACATTTTTAATAGGGAATTTGTACTTGTACATGGTATATCTTGCTTCTTTTTTCCTCCACTCCCCTACTCCCTTCACCCCTCTTCCCCCTCATTTATAAAAGCTTTGCTTCCATTTTTTTTGTTGTTGTTAACCATATTCTTCCTACTTAAGAACTAGGGATATTTTTCCATTTTCTAATATCCTCTTTGATCTCCCTTTTCAGAGTACTGTAGTTCTCCATATTAAGGTGTTTTACTTCCTCCATTAGATTGATTTCTAGGTTTTTCATTTTTTTGGATGCTATTGTGAAAGGTATTGTTTTCCTAATTTGTTTCTCGGTGAGTTTGTTTCTGTACAGGAATACTTTTGACTTTTGAAGTGTTGACTTTGTATCTTTCTATACTTTCTAGTTTAGTTATTAATTTTAGGAGTCTTTTGGTGGAGTTTTTGGGAGCCTCTATGTATAAGAGTATCATGTCATCTGCAAATAATGGTAATTTAACCCCTTCCTTTCCTATCCATATTCCTTTTATTTCTTTGTCTTGTCTAATTGCTCTGGCTAATGTTTCCAGGACTATATTGAATAGAAGTGGTGATAGTAGGCATCCTTGTTTTATTCCTGTTTTTAAGTGAAAGCTTTCAGTTTTTGACCATTTAATATGATGTTGGCTGTTGGTTTGTCTTAAATGCCTTTTCTCATTGAGGTGAAGACCTTCTATTCCAATTTTATGTAGAATTTTTATCGTGAATGGGTATTGGACTTTGTCAGATGCTTTTTCTGTGTCTATTGAGATGATCGTATGGTTTTGTTTTGTTTCTGCGGTATTGGGGCTCAAACTCAGATCATACGATTTTTATCCTTGATTCTCTTAATGTGGTATATTGCATTTATTGATTTGCATGTGTTGAACCATCCCTGCATTCCTGGGATGAATCCTACTTGATCGTGGTGTATAATTTATTTGAAGATTTGCTGCATTCTGTTTACCAGTATTTTATTGAGGATTCTTATGTCTATGTTCATTAGGGAGATTGGCCTGTATTTCTCCTTTTTGGTTGGATACTTGTCTGGCTTGTGGATCAGGGTAATGCTTGCTTCCAGGCATAAGTTTAGGAGTATTGCTTCCTTTTCAATTTCATTAAAGAGTTTGAGGAATAGTGGCATTAGATCTTCTCTGAAGTTCTTAAAGAATTCAGCAGTGAATCTGTGAGTATCTGGGTTTTCCTTTGTTGGCAGTTTTTTCTTCTTCGAATTCATTGATTGATACTGGTTTATTTAGAATTTTTATATCTTCTTGGTTCAGCTTTGGTTATTCATATACATCTAGAAATCTGTCCATTTCTTCTGAGTTTTCCATCTTACTGGAATACAGGTTCTCCTAAGTAGGTATTAGTAATCTTCAGGATTTCTACAGAGTCCATTTCACTCTTTTCATTCCTAACTATGTGGATTTGGGTCCTTTCTATCCTTTTTGATAAGGTTGGCTAAGGGTTTGTCAATTTTATTTAATCTTTCAAAGACCAACTTTTCAATTCATTCTTTGTATTGTTTTCTTAGTCTCCCTTTTGTTAATTTTTGCTCTGATCTTTATAATTTCCTCCCTCCCATGTGCTTTGGGTTTAATTTGCTCTTCTTATTTAGAACCTTGAGATTCAATATTAGGTTATTTATTTGAGCTCACTCTCTTTCTGATGTGGAAACTCAGTGCTGTAAATTTCCTTCATAGGACTCGTTTTATTGAATCCCATAAGTTCTGGTGTGTCATATTGGTGTTATCATTTAAATATAGAAACTGTCTAATTTCTTCTTTGGGGGAGGAGGTTTTTTTGAGACAGGGTCTCACTATGTAGTTGAGACTGACCTGCAACTCACTATGTAGCTCAGGTTGGTTTCGAACTCAGAGCAATCCTCCTGCCTCAGCCTTCCGAGTGCTGGGATTACAGGCATGTGCCACCACGCCCAGCTCTTAATTTCTTTTTTAATTTCATCTGTGACCCACCCATTGGTTATTTAAGTTCCTTGCATTTACGTAGTTTTCATGGTTGGTTTTGCCATTGATTTCTAATTTCATTGCACTATGATCTGATAATATGCATAGGATAATTTTAGTTCCTTTGCATTTACCTAAGCATGTTCTATGGGCGTATGTGGTCTCTTTTGGAGAAAGTCACCTTTGCTGCTGAGAAGAATGTGTATTTTATTGTTGGGTAGATATCTGCTAAGTCCATTTGTTCAAAGTTTTGGTCCAGCTCTCATCTTTCTCTTTCTTTTTCTTTTTCTTCTTTTCTTTCTTTATTTCATGGTTTCTTTCTTTCTTTTTCAGGCAGGGTACCATAATGTAGTTTAGGCTAGCCCTGAACTTGTTGTGGTGATCCTCCTGCCTCAGCTTCCTGGGTGCTGGGAATAGAGGCTTGCATCACCACACCCAGCAAATGTGTTTCTCATATGCAGCATATTGTTGGATTTTTGTTTCTTGATCCATTCTGCCAATCTCTGTCTTTTGATGGTGAATTGATACCATTCATACTGATGGTTATAGCTACTATGTATTGACTCATCCTTTTCATATTAATTTCTTGTCAGCACCCTTTCTTTCCTTCTGTTTAATTCCTCGCCTAGTAGATTCATTCTATTGGAATTCTTAGAATTGTCTTTTTCTAGAATGTCCTTCAGAACTTTTTGGAGTGTTGGCTTGGTGGTCATGAATTTCTTCAGGTGTCCTTTGTCATGAAAGTATCTTCTTTCTCAGTCAACTTGAAAGATAGTTTTATGGGGTACATAATTCTGAGTTGGAGATTGTTTTATTTTAGGGCTTGAAATACTTCATTCCAAGCTCTGACTTGAAGGTATGTGTTAAGAGGTGTGTGATTCTGATGGCTTTTCCTTTATAGGTGATTTGTTTCTTTTCTCTAACAGCTTTTAGTATTCTGTTCTTTTGTTGAACTTCTGGAATCTTGACTGTTACATGTCTTGGTGTAGTGTTTTTCTGATCATGACCATTTGGGGTTCTGTTACGCCTCACTTAACTGTATCTCAAATTCTTTTTCCATGCTTAGAAAGTTTTTTGCTATTACTTCTGTGAACAGGTTTTTAAATGTTCTTTGTGCTTCTTTTTATGCTTTTCTGATTCTTCCCTGATTCAGTTAATCTTACATTAGTCTTCTTTGCATCATCTAGCAGCTATTGGAATGATTTTCTTGTGGTCTCTTGCTATTTTTAAGAGATCTTTTATTTGATGATTGCCAGCCAAAACTCTTTCTTTTGGATCTGATTTGTTTGTTTGTTTCTTTAGATAGGGTCTCAGTGTAGCTCAGGCTGGCCTTAAACTCACTATGTAGTCTAGGCTGGACTTAAACTCGCGGCAGTCCTACTTCAGCCTCTTGAGTGGTTAGATTACAGGCATGCACCACCACACTAGGCCATTAGATCTGATATTCTGCCTTCACATTGGTTGTATATACTATGTATATACTGTGTGTATACTTCCAGTAGAATTTTTAATCTCCATGATTTCCATTTGAGCCTATTTTATGGAATCCAGTTCTTTTTTATGTTGGGCATTCATGGTTTCCATGACTTTCCTAAATTCCTTTTTTTGTTGTTCTATTCTGGGTTCACTAATCATTTCCTTCATTATGGTTGTCATCTCTTTAATTATCTGTTTTGCTTTTGTCAAGAGATTATTGGACCAGGGATGTAGCTCAAGAGGGCACTGCGCCTGCCTGGCAAGTATGAGGTCCTGAGTTCGATCCCTGGTACTGAAAAAAAAATTAATTAAAAGAGATTATTACTTCTGATGCTACCATTTCATAAAATTCACCTGGGTGGCTTTTGATTTCTTTTACCTCAGTGCCCTTTTGATTTGCCCTTGGCGAGTTGAGGGTTATGGGTTGCATCTTCCCTCCCTATTTTCACATTTTCTCTGTGTGTGCCTGTGTGTGTCTTGTGTTGAGGCCTGAAAATTGCTCATGGTAGGTAGTTTTATTACTAGGATGGAGACTGCTTTAGGAAATAAATGCATACTTTTCAGAGATGTCTTCTAAGTGTAGCTGGCTTTTGACTTTTGAATCTGTCCCAGGATCCTGCCTCTTCATTGTATTAGGGATGAAAGATTGCTACCTATTTGGCCTAGCATCTAGTTCTTTGGTACTGCACTAATGTTTATGAACCCCAGACAAGCTTGGTATTGACATACAAGGAAGATCAGTTGATCACAACAACTATGTCACCTTGACTAGAATAGTAATAACGATAGCATCAAGCTTAGACTGGAAAATGAGAAACTGTGATAACTGTTAATTTGTTGCCTTTAAACATAGGTATAAGATTTGTAGGTACAATTTCCAGGTCAGGCATTTGGTTCAGTGGTTCCACTGCCTGCCTCGAAAGCACAAGGGCCCAAGTTCAATTCCCCGGTACCAAAATTAAAAATTTCTTGGGATTTAGTTCAGTGGTTCTGCAGCCTGCCTTGCAAGCACAAGGACCTGAGTTCAATCCCTGGGACCAGGAATTAAAAAAAAAAAGATTTGTAGCTACATAACAAAATCCAAGACAAATCAGAAAATTATGTACAGTAAATATCCACTTGATAGAGGAATTTTATCCTAAGGAGAGAAAATTTAAGAAGGATCAGAGGAAAAAATGGAGAAATAAGAGAAAAAGATTAGAAACAAGGCTGAAGGGCAAAGGAAGATTATCCAAGCCTTGGGAAACTGGTGAAGAAGACAATAGGGAAAAAGAAGGAAAAAAAATAGGAACAAAAAACCCTAAAAACAGTTCATGCTCATGAAAAAAACAAAAGCAAACCAACAACAACAAAAAAACCCACAGGTAATGGGGGGGGTTCTCTGTTATTTCAAGCCTTTAATTATCTTCTGAGGTCTACAGTTTTGTGGTAGTATCCAATTCAGGGCTTAACACTGTTTTCACCGGTAGACTAAGGAGGCAGTCAGAGCTGCATCCATGCTGGATAATCCCAACAAGCCTGCAGTGCGATTAGGGCAGGGTGCCATTCTGGTGTTTTCAATCCACAGAAGTTTAGGCTAATCCTGGCCTCTAGTCCTGGGTTTGGGACCTGAGTCATTTAGTTTATAACATTCTGGATGTCTCTTGCCAGCCTGACCACAGCTCCCTGACCCTGGATATCTCCTGTGGTTGTTCCTTACCCAGTCGCTGTGGGGCTTTAACACTCAGGCCTCTGAGATGAGTCCAACCCACAGCTGCTCTGAGTCCTGGATTCTCCTCTCCCTCCTTCCCTCCTCTCTTTCTGTTGTCTTTCCTTTTGTTTTGAGGGAGTTTTGCTGTTGCCTATGTTGCCCATGCTGACATCAGACTCAAACTCACAGTTCTGCTGCCTCAGCCTCCAGAGTAGCTAGAGGTGTGCACTGCTCACCTGGTGAAGCAAGTATAGTAGGTATGTAGGGCTGCCTCTTTGTGGTTTGGGTTTGTAGTTACCAGGTGAAGTCAGAATGGCAAGAGTTAGTGCTGTTAGCTTGTTGCTGTGCTGGCTGACTTTCTTGCTCTCATTGTTGACATCTGTGCAGCTCAGCGAGCCTTGGGCCCCCTACACTTGAGCCACACCATGTTGCCAGCTCAGGAATGTTCAGAGCAACACTTCTTATAGTACCAAACACTGGAAACACCCCAGATGTCTTTCACTAGATGACCAGTGAGTTGTGGTCTCATCATTAAATGGAATTTGACCCAAGCTGCAAATAAATAATGGAATTATAGCTACATCTGACAATGAGGAATAATCTTAGAGACATGTTGAGTTTCAAATGAAGGCCTGTAGCCAGGTGTGGTGGCACACACCTATAATCCCGGCATTTGGGAGGCTGAGGCTGGAGGATCACCTTGAGTTTGAGGCCAACCTAGGCTATAGAGCCAACGTGGACTATATAACGAGACTCTATATAGCTAGAACAACCAAAGAAAACCAAAATAAAAACCAAAACAAAACAAAGGCCTATATGGGTTGCATACAGTGTAGGTAATGTGTTTTAAGTTATAAAAAACAGAAGTAGTATTTAGGAATAAGCATATGAGGTAATTTTTTAAAGGAAGAGTGAACATGGGGATCTACAAGGTTGTTGACACTTTTCTAGTTTTTATTTTATGCCGAACACATGCTAGGCAAACACTATCACTGACCTATATTGTCCATCTACTTTTCTAGTTTTTAAGTTGGCAGTGGAATTGTGTTTATTTTTCACTATACATTATAACTTTTATATATTCCATATATTTCTTTATGTGTATCAAATATTGCAGAATAAAATTCTAAAAACATTGCCTTTTAAGATGTTTGCAGATCTTTCCTTTTGAAGTTGATAAACAATTTTTTCTCAACAGCAGGTCGAATTCAGCAGCAGATCTGTGTGCTAAAAGTACACCCGGTGGAAATATAGGAATAGGAACCACAGTTTTCTTTTGAGATCTTTTTTTTGCTGGGCTGGGAATCACACCCAGAGCCTCTTACTGTTAGGAAAGTTCTCCACTACTGGGCTTCATCCCCAACCCTCCCAGAAGATCTGAGTGTCTCCTCAGGAGCACAGGCATGGTGCTAGACTTCAAGCCTGTGTGGGCAGGGACTTGTGTATGTCTGTTCATTTTGTTACTGCTGAATTCCTAGTATTGAGAACAGCATGTGGTACATGCTTCATAAATATTTGTTGAACAGATGAGTGATGA
The DNA here is from genome assembly GCF_012274545.1 of Fukomys damarensis. Classification (NCBI taxonomy): domain Eukaryota; kingdom Metazoa; phylum Chordata; class Mammalia; order Rodentia; family Bathyergidae; genus Fukomys; species Fukomys damarensis. The sequence continues at coordinate 361,526 of NW_022900934.1, read as the reverse complement.
GCTCTGACAAATGCAGACAGAGAAGCCAGGACAGCTCTACAAAGATGACAGGCTCTGCAGTGTGTGGCCAGGAACCGTTTCCAAGGGCAGGGATGTCTGCCCAAGGGCACGGGGTTCTGGGGTGTAGACATGGGCAGAGAAGAGGGACGAGTCTGTTCTTTCTCTGCCAGTGAGGATGCTGATCTGCCAATCAGACCAGGAGGTACATTGGGTGCAGTGGTGGGAAGGATCTGATAATGGGTAGGGCCTGCATGCAGAAACGTCTTATAGAGAAGGCCAGAGAGGTGGGCACCTATGCCACTAGCAGAATGAAGACCCAAGTGAATGCCAAGGGGAGACTTGTGGAGAATGGTGTGCTGTATGTCCTCTGGGAAACACCTCCTGAGCCTCTTGAGTACCAGCCTTCTCCAGAGCTCCTGGTTCCCTGCATGTGTATATGGTCTTGTGTGTCCAGCAGCACATAAGAGTCCTCATGCTCTGCACAGCACCTGCTAACGCATACCAGACTGGTAAAATGTGTTCCTCTTTGTTTTTTAAAATTGATGTTACTGAAGAAGTTCCATAAGAAATGTTGAGACTCCCTCCTGAAATGAAGATGAAATAAACCTATGATGGTAGTTCATAAAATAGCAAGTGCAGTTCAGATAGATCTTGACGTAGGCCTCGGGAATTAAAATTTAATGAAGATGAATTTAGGAAAAATGATAAACCAGCATGGTGGCATGTCCCTACCAGCCCAGCAACGAGTAGGCTGATGCAGCAAAATCTCTCAAGTCTGAGGCCAGCCTGGGTAATTTAACAAGACCCCTATCTCAAAATACAAAAATAAGCAGGGTATGGTGGCTCACTCCTGTAATTCCAGTGCTTGGGAGGCTAAATCAAAAGGATTGTCTTGAGTTCAGGGCCATCTTGAAGCACACTGTTAAAACCCTGTCTCAAAATAAATCAAAATATGACAATGAAAGGAGCTGGGAATGTAGCTCAGTGCTTCCTGTGTTCATCCTCAGTACTACAAAAATAAGTGAAATTTAAAGAGGGCTGGAAAGGTAGCTCAGTGGTAGAGCATTTGCCTAGAATGCATGAAGCCTCAAGTTCAAGCCCTAGTACCAGTTCACACCTCCAAGTACTGGGGAGATTAAAGCCAAAGGATCACAAATTTGAGGCCCACCTGAACTACATAGCAAGCAAAGCTAGCTTGAACTATGTAGCAAGACTGTCTCAGCACAACAGAATGTGTGAGGGTTGGGAATTTAGCTCAGTGGTGCTGCTGCCTGCCTTACAAGCATAAGGTCCCAAGTTCGTTCCCTGGTACCGCCCCCCATAAAAAGTGTGTGTGTGTGTGTGTGTGTGTGTATGTGTAAGGGATTATTTGCTTGCTAGTTTTGGTTTTAGTTTTGGGTTTTTTTTGTTGTTGTTGTTGTTTGGGGGATTTTTTGGTACCAGGGATCGAACTCTGGTCCTTGTGCTTGCGAAGCAGGTAGCGGAACCATTGAGCTAAATCCCCAGCCCGGTTTTGGTTTTTTGAGACAAGGTCTCACTGTATAGCTTGAGGTAGCTTTGAGCTCATAATCCTCCTGCCTCAGCCTCCTGTAGGTTAGGATTATAGGCATCTACGTTGGGCTACTCCTGTGTAATTTTTTGAAAAGAAAAAAATGGCCTTGTACCTAGATATTTATCATTTTTCGTTGTGTTCATTTTTTTTCAGCGCGAATAATTTTTTTTTTTTTTGAGACAGGGTCTCACGACATAGTTGAGATTGACCTGGAACTCACTATGTAGTCCAGGCTGGTCTCGAACCCACAGCGATCCTCCTACCTCAGCCTCCTGAGTGCTGGGATTACAGTCATGGGCCACCACGCCCGGCAGCCCAAATAATTTTCTTTGACATTTCTTAGCAGTAGGTTCTTTTAGCTTCTCTTTATTTGAAAATATCTTTGTTTTACTTTTGTGTTTGAGGATGATTTTGCTGGAAACTGAATTCTGCACTGACTTTTTTTTTTGTTTAATGTGATGCTAGGGATGAACCCAGGGCCTCACACTGTCTAACAAGCCTGAGCCCTGCCACATTTTTTAGTCTTTGCACATTGAAAGATGCTTCACTGTCTTCTAGCATCCATAATTTCTGTTGAAACGGGCATAATTGGAATTGGTCCCTTTGGGAATATATCACTTTTCTCTGGATGTTTCATGGTTTTCTTTAGATCTTTGATTTCAGCTGTTTATGATATGTCTGGACGTGACTTTCCTTATTTTAATCCTGCTTGGGATATGCTGAGTTTCTTGAATTTTTGATCTCGTTTCTCACCCAGTTTTGGAGTGTTGGCAGCCACTGTGTTTTCAGCGAGATCTCTTGGCTCTCTTCTCTACTGGACTCAAGTTAGGCATATGTTTGTCTTTCTGGGTACCAAGGCTCCATTCAACTGTAATATTTTTTTCCCTCTCTGTTCTTTTGCTTTGATGTATCTTTGGGCTCACTAACTTTTCCTGTTACCTCCATTCTACTGTGAAGTCCATTTAAATGATGTTTATATTGTATATTGAATTTACTTAGCATATTTTTCTTCACAGTACTGGGAATTGAACCCAGAGAACTACATCCTGGTGAGCTGCATCACAAGCCCCCTTTTTTATTTTTTGTAACAGGGTCTTGCTAAATCACTTGAATTGCCCGGACTGGACTCAATCTTCCTGCTTCAGCCTACAGTCACACATCACCACACTTGGCTCTGTGTGGTTACTTTTTATAGCTTGTCTTTTTCTGCTTAAATTTTTTTGTCTTTTCATTCACTGTAAGTACATTATCTTTGAAATCAGATATAATTACATTCATGGTTTTTGTTTGTTTGTGATGCTGAGAATTGAACCTATGACCCTGCACATCCTAGGCAAATACACTCTACCACTGAGAAACATTCCCAGCCCCAGGTCTGATTTTAGATAGTAACCCTCATTCCCTGCTTGAAAATATGAGAATTTCATATTCTTCCCCTCCCTGTTTCCTTCTGTCACTTGAAATTGTGATACTTCTATTCTGAGATGTTTTCTTTAGTCTTAGTACTTGGATTTCTGTGGCTTTGATGCCTGGTTCTATTGCAGATCCAACTCTTGCTGACTACTTTTCCAGAAGCTCTTTGTTCCTTGTAGCACTCAAACAGTTCTCAGACACTGTATTCACAGATTTGTGCTACTTGGGTTAAGAAAGAGAGAGTTCCCTCAGAGTACATGTTAGTTATTTTAAATTCTGGGTTTGAAGAGAGTTTTTTGTTTAATAAGTATTAAAGTTTACACATGGTTATTAGCAGTTCATGGAAACTAAGAAAAGTATTTCTTAGGTTTTGAAATTCTGTATGTCTTGGTTTAAGAAGCAAGAATGAACCAAAATGACCAGCTCACCTAGTAACTAAGCCAGATATATACTGTTTTTTGTTGGGTTTGGTTTTGGTTTTTGGTTTTGTTTGTTTAGACAGGATCTCTCTGTGTAGTTCAGACTGGCTTTGAACTCACTATGTAGCCCAGGCTGGTATGCACCACCACACCCAGCCTCTCTCTCTATATATATATTTTTTTTGGGGGGGGTACCCAGGATCTAATGAGTCCTTGCCCTTGTAAGGCAGGAAGCGGAACCATGGAGCCAAATCCCTGGCCCTTGATTTTTCTTAATACGGCTCTGTCTGAAGCTAGGAAATTTTATTTTTTGGTACCGGGGATTCATCTGAAGACCTCATGCTTGTCAGGCAGGCGCTATGTGGCTGAGCTAAATCCCGGGCCCTGAAACTAAGAAATTTTGACCCCCACTATTGCCTGTGATGTCTCTCATACTCACTAGCATTGATGAATCTTGTTTTAAAATGAGAAAGTTGCACAGTAAAGTCTCGAGTAAAATTCAGTAGTTGATTGACTGTAGATGTCTTAAGATACTGTCAGTTACTTATTGAACTCAGATATAAAAGTATTTATTGATATTTTTCTGTAAATGGAGTTTAGAAGCCAACTACTTACAGTCAACACTGAGAATATTAAAATAACTATCAGCCTGGGCTATATAGTTCAAGGCCAACATGAAGAATATGGCTGTATCTCAGAAAACCAAAAATAAGTACAGTCAATTTTAAAAGGATTGACTGGCATATGCTGCTTCCCCAACTTCAGTAGTACCTGATTCTGGTGAAGTCTTGGCTCTTTGGAAGCAAAGCTTTTGTTCTTGTGCTCAGGTGAGGGACTCAGCACTGCAGAGATTTGCGCTGGCCAGACATCTGTAAGCCTCCAGAACTGCCCGAGACCCTCACGTGCAGCTTCTGGAGCCCAGAACCTCTTGGACAGCTGTAAAATTTGTTTTATATTCTTCCCAGCAACACATCTCCCCATCTTTAGGGCCTGGCAGATGGCTAGTCTGCCCGGCTTGCTAGGCCGGGACGGAGGCTGTGTTCCCTGCAGATCTTGGCCTCCTTCATGCTCAGATTTGGGTTACATAGCTGCCTGCAGTATCTGCCCTGTGAGATTTTGGAAGAGCTGCTTTTTTTTTTTTTTTTTTTTTTTTTTTT
>NW_022900934.1:355866-356885 GCF_012274545.1 Fukomys damarensis | reverse complement strand
TGTACCTGTCCCCCCTCTGTTTTTTTTTTTTTTTTTTTTTTTTTTTCAATTCTTATTTTAAAATTTTTTGGTGCTGAGAACTGAACCCAGGGTTTTGTGTTTGCATTTTTTACCCGTCAGTCACAGTGAGCTGAAAGAGACAGGAAGTGTTGTCACCTATGTAGACTGAAGTCCTGTTATGTGTGATTATTAGGCCATGTTCTCGAGAAAGAAGTATGGCCCTGGCTGCCATGAGTGGCATGACTTTGTTGGCTTTCAGTATTTCTTTAACAGCTTTGGATGCCACCACTCTTGCTTTGTCATATCTTTATTTTGGTGGGGGGGTACCAGGGAACGAACTCAGATCTTGCACTTGCAAGGCTGGCAGCGGCACCACTGAGCTAAATCCCCGGCCCTGCCATTTCTTTCTTGATTTTTTTGTGTTTTATTGTTTGGTTTTTTTTTTTTTTTTTTTTTTTTTTTTTGAGACAAAGTCTCCCTATGTAATAGTTCACACTGTTCTTGAGCCATTTGGTAGCTTTGACTAGGTTTTAACTTGCAGTGATTCTTCTGCCTCAGCCTCTTGAGTGCTGGTATTATAGGCACACTCCATCATGCCTGGCTCTTAAAAAAAAAAAGTCCAGTGTAGCCTTGAATTTATGATGTAACCCAGACTGACCTTGAATTCATGATCCTCTGCTTCAGCCTCCTGAGTGCTGGGATTACAAATATGTGCTACCATACCTGGTTCTTTCTCATTCTTTTGGGTTTTTGTTTTTGTTTTGTTTTGGTACTGGGGATCAAACTGGGGTCCTTGCGCTTGTGAGTCAGGCTCCAGAACCACTGAGCTAAATCCCCAGCCCTCATTCTTTTGGTTTTTTAAGACAGAGTCTCCCTACATAGTTCAGGCTGGCTTTGAACTCACTGTGATCCTCCTGAGGGCTAGGATTACAGGTATGTGCCACCATGCCCAGCTCGGCTGTGTGTGTGTGTGTGTGTGTGTGTGTGTGTGTGTGTGTGTGTGTGTGTGTGTGTGTGTG
>NW_022900934.1:340141-355830 GCF_012274545.1 Fukomys damarensis | reverse complement strand
TTGTGTGTGTGTGTGTGTGTGTGTGTGTGTGTGTGTGTGTGTGTGTGTGTGTTTAGGAATCCTAGAACAATGTTTCTTGTTTTGTTTTAGGGACAGAGTCACATCCGTGTAGTCCAGCCCAGCCTTGAACTTTCTTTGTAGCCCAGCCTGGCCTTGAACTCAGGATCCTTTTGCCCTAGATTCCCCAGTGAGTGGGAAGAGGGACACAAATTCAACAGTTCAAGCAGACTTACTGCTAAACCTGAGAGGGACCTCTCTGTTCGAGAGAAAGTGTCTTTACAGGCTAAAGCTTTTTTATAGTGTTTTTTTGGATATGCTTTTGAGGGGGTGGGTCAGAGAAACAGTGGGCTTGTGCCTTGCTGGTGTATCTTTGGGGGGCTGCTTGTGACCAGATATGTCCTCTGTGACTTTAGTAAAATGAAACCTATGCTTCTCCAAGATTGCAGGTGGGCTCATTCAAGCTAGCGGTATTCTTGTCTGAGCTCTGTCACCCAGTAGCTGAATTTACAGGTGTGTGTCACCGTGCCTGGCAGAGCAGTGTGAAATAAGTGGAAAGAGCAGGAGTGAGATTTTAACTCCATGGTAGCGTGCTTTACCTTGTGTGAGGCCTTTGGTTCAGTCTTTGCCCCCTCCCCCAAAAAAGTGGAAAGAGCAAGCATATGATAACATGCATTATAATAATATTCCTGTTCCTAAGAAAACAGCATTCACTACTGTGTATGGTGTATTAGCTGTAGGATTTTAGTAGATGTCTTTTATCAGACTGAAGAAATTTCCCTTGGTTCATGATTTACTGAGAATTTTTCAAATCATTAATTGGTATTAAATTTTATCTAAAGTTCTGATGAATCCGTTCAGATGGCCATATAGTTTATCTTTTTTACATGTTAATATAGTGAATCACATTGATCTTTTGAAATGTTAACTGGTGTCTCTTTGTGGGAGTTTTTTTGTTTGGTTTGATTTGATTTTTGTTTTTTGGTTTTTCTGAGACAGAGTCCTAATGTGTCGTCTTGAAGGGAAATATTAAGAATTACAGTGCTAATCTAGGCTCATGGCACATGCCTGTAACCCCAGCTCTAAGGAGACCGAAGCAGGAGCCTCAGTTCAGGGCCAGACTGGCCTACATTTTGGAGACCTTGTCTGAACACCAATCACCCAAAGCTGGGCATGGTGTCACATACCCATATAGCAGTCCTAGCACTCAGGAGGCCGAGGTAAGAGGATTGCTGTGAGTTCAAGGCCAACCTGGTCTGCATAGTGAGTTCAAGGCCAGCATGAACTACATAGTGAGGTCCTGGCTCAAAAAACCAACGAAAGAAAGGAAAGGGCAACCAATCAAACAAACAAAAAATTTAGGGTGAGGGTATAGCTCAGTGGTAGAGTTTTTATCCAGCAAGTACAAAGCCCTAGGTGCCATCCCCAGTACTAGAAAGTAAACAAAACAAGAAGGGTTTGTTTTGGACTAAGCTCCTGTATAAATAAAGTGCAAAATAAAAATTGGGCTGGGTGTGGCAGCACATGCCTGTCATTCCTGCACTCTGGGAAGCTGAAGCAGGCGAATATAGGTTTAAACCCAGCCCCCGTGACTTATCAAGACTCCCCCCCCAAAAAAAATTAATTAAAATAAAAAATTAAAATGAGGTCATTCGGAAGTTACTGATTGCCACACTCAGACAGACTAAGGTGTTGATCTGACCTAAGAAATCAGGTTTTGAGCGTAAACCAGCTAGTTGTTTATTTCTTTGGGGAAGGGGATACTGAGAGTTGGATCCTAAGACTTTTGCCTGGGCTAAGTGCCTGCTCTGCCTCTGAGCTGAGCCAGTCAGTGGTCATTCTCGGTGTGGTAGTGAGTCCTGTCTTTCACAGAGAGAGAAACCTGGAGTAACCTAATGGTAACTAGGAATTTTCCTGTGGTTATGTCTCCTTGTCCCTGCTTTACAAGGAAATTGACTGTTGTTGATTTTTTGTTTGTTTGTTTGTTTGTTTGTTTGTTGGTACTGGGGATCGAACTCAGGACCTTGCTCTTGTGAGGCAGGAGGTGGAACCACTGAGCTAAATTCCCGGCCCAAAATTGACTGATTTTTGTTGTTGCTGTTGTTTTTGTTTTTTTGAGACAGGTTCTGACTGTGTAATTGAGAGTGACCTGGAACTCACTATGTAGCCCAGGCTGGTCTTGAACTCAGTGATCCTCCTGCCTCAGCCTCCCAAGTGCTGGGATCACAGGCATACACCACCACGCTGGCAACTGTTCTTTCTCTTTTTGTTTTTGCTTCTTCTTCCAGAGCTCTGGGACTCCAGGGTCCCCAGGCTCAGCCACTCCTCCCATAACCCTAAGTGAAGGACAAGATAGAGCCTGGGGGAAGATTAGGACAGGAGCTTTGCTCAGCACAACTATGCTGTGAAGCATAGATAGAGAGGCTCGAGTCTGTCTCCAGGAGCTGCTAGAAACTTTGGGGTTTTACAGAAAAGAAACAAAAGCAAGGTCTGAGGGTTTGTATAGCTAGCAGCATAGCCGGTCTCTGAGCAAGTCCTGGTCTGGTTGATCAGGGTCTCAGAACAAAATTCTGTGCAGTCCCAGGAGGGCCTTCAATGCTGGAGGGGCAGTTGGTTCCTTCCCATCATGATGTGATGGCCCCAGCCTGGGTGACTTCCTTGGTGGGGTGGCCTGCCAGGCTCCAGGTGGTTGCAGGCTAGTACAGAGACTGGGGATTTAGGCATGCTGCAGGGCAGGGATGGTGAACGCCCACATTGCAGCCAAAACCCACTTACTTATGGCATTGTTCCAGCACTGCAATTAAACCTGAATACTGAGTTTTAGTATAGGAAAAATCCCTCATACATTAGCACGTTTTGCCTTAAAAGTAAATCTCTGCCAGTGCTCCAGGGGATCTGGATTTGGACTTTTCTAAAAGCTGGAGATTAGATGTCCTGCAAAGTCTGAAGAATGCCTTGGTTACCCATATTTTAGTGCCTCCAGTCTTGAAGAGCGATGAGACAGGCTAGATGATTTAGGGCTAATCAACCTTGAATACACTTCTTACAAACATGATTAATCAGACATGTATGATTAACATATACTACCAGGGATCTGATCCAAAATTTTGAGATAATGGACATTATGAAACAGGCAGAAAGCTGAGCTTGGCGGCACACATTTGTCATCTGAGAACTTGGAAGGCTGAGGCAGGAGGATAGCCGTGAGTTTGAGGCCAGCCTGGAATATATAATGAGACTCTGTCTCAAAACAAAACAGAACAAAGGCAGAGCTGGCAAGCTTTATCCAGCTGTTAACCATTGACCATCTGCAGGCCTCACTAAACTTCCAAGCCTTCCTCTGTCTATAAAACCCACATCCTTTGTTCTTACCCTCAGAACTTTTATTCTGTTTTATGGGATTGAACTATCTAATTCTAGAATTGGAAATAAAACTAATGAAAATCTTCATATCCAGCCTTTCTTTTAATTTTGTGATGGTCTCATCGAGTCACTAAATTATCCAAACTAGGCTCAGACTTTCAGTTATCTTGCTTTAGCCTCCCAGACAGAGTGCTGGGATTACAGTTGTTTGCCTCCACAGCCAGCTGTAATTTTGTCTTTGACAGTTTTTTTAATTGCAGATTTAATTTTGTTAATATACAGGGGTAGTTGGGTTTTCTGTTTCATCCTGTATCACTTTAAGTAAATTGTATTTTCAAGGTACTGGTCTATTTCGTTTGCCTTTGCTAATTTCTTGGCACGAAGTTGTTCGAGATATCACTCACTACCTTCTTCACACCTGTAGGATTCTTGTAATGAACTCTTTGCTCGTGTTGCTGATTTCTGTTCTCTTGCTCTTTTTGGTCAGTCTGTGTAAAGATACAGGAAAAGAATAAACTCAGTTTCTCCTATACTTTCAGCAGTCAGTAGAGACTTCTGTGACCAAACATATGTGTTTCCTTACACACCATAACTAGTCATGGTTCTGGTGGGCACAATCCAGGCTCACTCCAATCCAGTTAGACTCTGGCTGTCTACCTGAAGGAAGCATCCCCGCAGGGACGGGCACAGTCCTGGACACTCCCATCCTCAAGCCCCAGACTTTCCTGTGCTTCTAACCAGCTGCCTGGAAATCAGGACTCCTACAACCCCAAGCTTAGATTGTCATGCGCTGCAGAGTTCAAAAACCTCTGTGAAACATGTCTATCAGCTTATTCAGAGAGTATCTCAAATCATACAAGCAGACGAAGAGGTCTGTAAGGGTGAAGTCTCAGAATTTTTTGATGCACATCTTAAATCTACGTTCTTTCACCATTTTCATCATGATTTTCTTTTTATTTTCATGTGTTGTTATTTCTCTCCTCTCCTCCCCTCCCCTCCCCCTCTCCTCTTTTCTTGGTACCGGGGATTGAACTTGGGACCTTGCACTTGCATGACAGGCACCCAAACCACTGAGCTAAATCCCCATCCCCTCATGCGTTATTATTTCCTTCTTCCATTTCTTCTGTGTTTTTCCTTATTTTCTAGTTTTACGTGGGGTCTTGATGAATATGTCATGTGAGTATTCTTCTGAAAAACAGAATTGGTATACTGGTACCCATATGTGTATCTAAAAGGAGACTATGACTCAGTGGTAGAGCACTTACCTAGTATTAACAAAGCCCTGGGTTTGATCCTTGGTATATAGCTATAGAGAGATAAAAAATTAGGACTTGGCTTACATAATGAAGTCCCACAATCTACCATTAGCAAGCTGGAGTCTGAGGAAAGCCTGTGGTGTAGTTAGAGTTAGTCTGAGGTCTAAGAACCAGGGATACTAATGATGTAAATGCTAATCCAGACTGGGTTTGAATGCATGCAGCCCTTCTGCCTCAGCCTCTCAGAATGCTGGGGTTACAGGTGTGAACCACATTTGGGTGTGATTTCTTCTTTGAAGTACATGTTATTTGGAAGAGTGTTTTTGTTTTTTACGATATGAGGAATTGAACCCAAGGCTTTCCCACTGAACCTCACCCCTTCCATCTCCTCCCCCCTTCATTTGTAGACACTCAGTTGCAGGGAGGGGGGAAGATGTCACAGTGCTGGGACTGTCTGTACTAGTGTGTGCCACCATGCCTAGCTGACACCAAGTTCTTGAGGTATTTTTCTAATTTAATTCTTTTTAGGTCAGATAACGTGCATGGTTTCAGTCTAAGTTTTTGGAAACCTGTTTTAAGGCCCAGTGTTATATTTTAGTCAATTTACAGTGTACACTGAAGAAGAATGTCTATTCTACAGAAGTCGGATGCTGTATAAATACAATTTCAAGATAGGCATGTAACCCCAGGATAACTTTGAATTGCACTTTGATGTATAAAAGTACTCATTTATTTTGATTTTTCCCTGTGTTCTGTATAACTTGACTTTTTTAGTGTTTCCTTAGCATTTGCCTTTAAACTTGTTTAGCCGTCCCTCTTAGATTCTCTTGTTTCAGTTTGTTGCAGTGCTGCAGAGGACCCTGGGTCTTGAGAGTGCCAGGGTGGTAGGCAAGTGGGTGTGCCCCCACCCAGGTCTGTAGAGCCCCAGCCCCTCTCGTGGAGAGGTTGCTCTTGGGACTGCAGTACACATCTTCAGTGTGACAGCACATTTCACGTGTCCCCAGGTAGAACAGCTTCCCACTCTTACGGGGTGGAGTCTGTCTGCACATGTTATTAAACCATGGTTTTTTGTTTTTTTTTGCTTTAAACGGTTGTATGGTATATACTGTCACCTCTGCACTTGGAGTTTTTATCTGTCCTTGATGTTTTCTTTCATTATTCTCTTCTAGATTAACCTACTATGGCAGACCAGAGGCAGCGCTCACTTTCTACCTCCGGAGAATCACTGTACCATGTTCTTGGGCTGGACAAGAATGCAACCTCAGACGACATTAAAAAGTCTTATCGGTAAGTGGCTGAGTGAGGCTCTGCCCTCCCAGAAGGACACAGTCCTTCAAGTGGTGTAATCTCCTTTGTACAGGGAGAGTTCTTGGGCATATTCAGTACAGAACTGGTAACAGTTCTGCCTTTCCGTATGTGTGGTGTGCTCCTCATAGTTTATAACTATCATGGTAATAATGTTCTCTTAGCAACAAAAGCTAAACACTTTTCAGATGTTACAGTTCCACAGGGAATTTGAGTGATGACCTCAAACTCACCAGCCCAGGCTGGTCTGGCATTCTCAATGATTCTCCTTCCTTAGCCTCTCTGAGTGCTTGGATTACAGCATGTACCACCACGCCCAGCTGGTGTTTCTTTTGCATTCTTAGCACTGTCTTGCCAAGTGTAGTGGCACGTGGTGCACTTGAGAGGCTGAAGCAGAAGGTTCACCACAAGTTTGAGGCCACCCTGAATTACATAGGGAGACCCTGTCTCAAAAAAAAAAAAAAAAAAAAAAACAGAGCCAGTGATGTAGCTCAGTGGCACAGCACCTACCTGGCAAGAGCAAGGTCCTGAGTTTGGTCTCCGGTACCAAAAAAAGCAAAGACAAGTGATAAATAAATATATTTTAAAAACAAAAGCATTGTGCAATCGATGAAGCACAGTCTAAGATGCCATTATTGCACCCTCCATGCCTGTAGTTTTATTACAGTAAGTGTGCAGTAAGCCACCTGGGGCACTAGGGCCAATGTTAAGGTTTCCTTTTGTGGTGTGAGAAGTTAGCAGAAAGAGTGCTGCCTGCTGTGCCTGCTACTAATACCTCAGGACTGTCAGGTGGAGATGAAGAAGGGAGCTTGCCCTGAAACAGTTGCAGGTTTCTTTTGACCCTGACATCAGACCTCTGAAAATCTGGAAATTGAGGTGGTAATGGGTAAATATTTCTTCCTCTGGACCCTCCAGTGGATGAGCATGAAATACCAGAACAGGTAGAGCCAGGAAATGGTTTTGGTTCGCAGGAAGCTTGCCCTGAAATATCACCCAGACAAGAACCCTGATAACCCAGAGGCTGCAGACAAGTTTAAGGAGATCAACAACGCCCACGCCATCCTGACCGATGCCACAAAAAGAAACATATATGACAAGTACGGCTCTCTGGGGCTCTATGTGGCCGAGCAGTTCGGGGAAGAGAACGTCAACACTTACTTCGTGCTCTCCAGCTGGTGGGCCAAGGTGAGGAGGGGAAAGGGCACTAAAATGTCTCCTGCCTGGTAGGATTACAGATGCTAAAGCGTCTGGGTGTGGTGGGGCACGCCTATAATCCCAGAACTCAGGAGCCTGAGGCAGGAGGATCTCTATGAGTTCACCCTTCAAGGTCAGCCTAAACTACATAGTGAAAAGATCCTTTTCTTATTTTGGTACCAGGGATTGAACTCAGGAGGCGCATTTGCGAGGTGGGCGTGGTGCCACTGAGCTAAATCCCCAGCCCTAGGATCTGTACTCTTAAGAAAAGGTCTCTGGTGCGTGGCAGTCCTCTTCCTCCCGTGTAGTAGGCAGTGGCTGCAGCTGGCATGGTAGCCAGCGCGCAGCGCATGCATGCAGAAGGTCCATGCTGAGCCACTTGCACCAACAGGGTTTCTCTCGTGGCTCTTAAATTCTTAGGAGGGTTGAGGTAGGAAATAAGCCTCTTCAGGATGGTATGCTTAGGCTTTTTGTTGCCAGGGGAAGGGGAAGAGATCTGTTTTTTTTTTGAGTACTGGGGATTGAACTCAGGTCCTTGTGCTTGCGAATCAGTGGCTGGAACCACTGAGCTAAATCCCTGGCCCCAAAGGGGGAAGAGATCTTGAAATCTAATGTCAGAAACATTTGACTTCTATCATTTTTTTTTGTTGTTTTTTTGTTTTCCCTGTTTGTCTACCATGTATAAGTCCAGAGGGTCTGAATTATGACATGATTCTTAGTTGTAGAAAGCCCATACCTGCCCTCACTAGTGAGCCCTCAGTCCTGTCTATAAATTACTGCATGCTTTTCCTTTATTTATTCTCATCTGAGAAACATACCCTTGGCATGGAGTGTCCCCTCCACAAGTCTTGTCCTCTCTGGGGAGGTCCCTTGCACGGAGGCCTGCGGGACCCTGGGAGGCAATGCAGTGCCAGCATTCTCTCCCTAGGCCTTGTTTGTCTTCTGCGGCCTCCTCACCTGCTGCTACTGCTGCTGCTGCCTATGCTGCTGCTTCAACTGCTGCTGTGGGAAGTGTAAGCCGAAGGCCCCTGAGGGCGAAGAAACTGAGTTCTACGTGTCCCCTGAGGACCTGGAGGCACAGCTGCAGTCTGACGAGAGGGGTGAGTGCCTGCCCCAGAACCCGCGTGTGTGCGTGGGGCAGAGCCAGCATGGGCCCTGAACAGTGTCAACTGTCTTGTCAAACAGGAGGGCACTGACACTGTGCCGCGAGTGTTTGTGGTGGCAGCTGGGACTGTTGAGGTGTGAACGTGGACACTTGAGGTAAAGCAGGTGCAGGGATCTGTCCCCGCCCGTGAACTGTGGTAGCCGTAGATCCAAGGGAACAAGAGGTGGGGAGGGCGGCAGGCAGGTGGGGAGGCCTGAGGGCTGGTGATGACCTGAGGCCACTGAGGAAAATGTGCTGGGTGGAGGTGAGCGAGTAGCCTCTCCCCTCTGAGTGTCTGTCCAGGTGGCCAAGCGTTGTGATGTGAGAACCCTGTTGAAGGCACATGGTGTGGCTGCAGCCCTGGTACGATGAGGATGCTTGCTTCCTTTGCAGAGGCCACAGATACACCAATCGTCATACAGCCAGCATCCGCCACAGAGACCACCCAGCTCACGGCCGACTCCCACCCCAGCTATCACACTGATGGCTTCAACTAAGTTCAGGAAAAGCTGTGATTAGAGGATGAATCAGCACCTGGCCACTGCAACCGTAGAATCATGAACTGTAGTCACCAAGACGGCAAGGCAGCGGCTGACCTGCCTGGCTGTGTCGGGCCCTCCCACCACCTCTACGCCCGCCCATCCGTCCATCCTCGATACATGAAGTGCGTAGCATGCAGTATTTAAAGCAGTGTAGCTACGGTCTTCTTCTTTTTCTTCTTCTTTTTCTTCTTCTTCTTCCTCTCTGTTTTTCCTTTTTTAATAGCATGTATGGGTTATGTTCAGTGTCTGTGTTGTGGACATGCTGCAGCCCAGCTGCATTAACTGGACAGTGGAGCTGCCTCGGGGCTCCATTCAGGTTGGTCCGGGAAGGGCTAACCGCAACGCCAGGTTCCACCAAGCCAGTTGGACTAGAAAAAGAGGGGCCTCCCTTGCTTCCTGGTGCCCACCAGGGCTGGAGGCGGGTGCCGCCTGGTGGAGCTGCATCTCCACCTTGACCTTGGTGTCCCGAGATGGGTCTGGTCCACGCTGTGCTCCCTGGCCGTGAGGCTGCAGGCAGGGCACTGATCTCACTGGCTGGGAAAGTAAGTGGGCCACATCCTCCGAGCACCACCAGCATCACAGTCCTTTTAGCAGTGTTTGTGTTGGGCACAGTTTGCACCTTGTTCACTTGGCCTCATGGCAGAGTTTCTTTAGTGGACAGATCTGCTGTGGAAAGTGCAGGTACACCCTTTCCGAGGGTGAACTCATGCTCTCTGCACAGCGCCTTTAGCCCAGGTCTCTTCCACAGGGACCAAGGTTCCTTTCCGTGGAGTTGCCCCTTGCCTGTGTGTAGGTTGTTTGTCTCTTTTCCTAGACCTTTCCCAGGCCAATAGCTGGATAGATGGGGCCATGGTCTCTCTTCCCCTTCTGTAAGTCTGACTCCACATTCCTTCAAACCCACCTGTTTTTAAATCTTTTCTTGAACTTCTGAAAACTGCAAGTGATAGGATCTGCTTAGTCATAGTCCAAGGGTCTGAGCTCTGGCCATTGGCACATGGCTACTTGTGCCTAGGAAGTGTTGTGTAAGTGTCCAGCCCTTGGGACTTTCCTCCCTGTGCTTGCTAGAGCTTGGCCCACCCCCTTGCCTTCGTCTCTGCCTGTCATCCATGATTCAACAGAGCAGGAATACTGGGTTCCTGGAGAAGGTGGAGGGAGCCAAGGTGCCTCAGGAGGGTTGAGTCCCAGGGAGGCTGCACTGATGCCTCAGCTCATCCGCCAGCCTGGAAGGTTAGTGCTGGACCACAAACCCCTGTGCACACCACTAACAGTCTGTCCCGTCTGTGCCCCAGACCTTGTAGGTGGTACCCTGGGTGGGGGAGCTGAGGAGATGCGGACTGTGCCCGTATGGAGCAAGGTTTGGAGCTGTCTCACCCCCAGCAGCTCCCTGCATGTGCTGGACCAGACTCCAGTGAGCTGGGTTCCTGCAGACGTCCAATGCCAAACATCGTCTCAATTTCCAGTAGAGGTGAAGGAGAAGACTCACGTGGAGACTCCATGGCCCAGATGACTTGCCGTGTACTCCTGAATCTTGGCCCCAGCTCACCAGCATATCCAGAAAGTAGGGTTAGGGTGACAGGAAGTTGCAAGAAGGGGCAGCAATGTTAGGACAAACCTAACGTGATTCAGAATACCTCACTGGTTTGGCGTCCCCAGCCCCTTCTGCTTAGAGAGCAGTGACGCTGCAGCCCCCAGCTCATCTGACTGCTGTTACACGTGGGCCAGGAGCCAGTTGGCTGCCAGCACCAGGTGCTTGGGTGGGTCTGTTTTGCTCCTTAAAATGATCATGAAGACATTAGGGAGGATTCATCTAGGATGTTAGACATAGCTTATTAACATCAGATTTCTTGTGGAAGGATAAGAAATGCACTGTTGGGCCCATCTGGAAACAGAAGGTGAGACCACTGGGTGTCCTATGTGCCAGTCCCAGTATGACAGTCATAAGGGACTCTGTAGAAAGGCTACCTGGTCAGCCTTGGTGACTTCCTGGAGATCATTAAAAAGTGAGTTGTTTTTCCCCAGGATGGCCAAGAACCAGGTTCAGGGTGTGGACGTGGTGGAAAGTGTGGTGCCTACCTAGGGCTGTGGGGAAAACTGTCCTGGTCTGCAGCTCTGTGACTCTAGCTAGATAATCTCAACTGGAGTAGTGGCTGGGGAAGGAGAGCAGCACCCAAACCCAGAGTCCTGCGGAGTTTGTAAAGCTAAGGAGATCATGTAGAATGTGTAAAAATGAATAAGACAGTTGTCAAGGTGATGACAGTGATTGCCCAAGGCCCAGCTGGGGATAACTGTGAACGTCAGGATTGGGAGTCCTTCCTGCCACCTGACCTTGTAGCAAACCCCTCTTCATTGTCTTACTGCGTTGGTCTCAGGCCTGCCTGGTTTTGGCCCTTTTAATAAGTAGAGCTGGTGAGTCTGGGGGAGTAAGGTTACACCACTTCCTGTCCAAGTGCTAACAAATCAGAACAACCCCCAGTTCTTCTGACTCCTGTGCTGGTGTTAACAGCAGGTGTCAACTTCACCTGCCTGGAGTGCTGCAGCCACTGCGCATGGAAGCCTGTCAGAGCCTGGGTTCCCTCGGGGTCCAGGCAGCACTGGTCACTTCTGAGCTGCAAAGGGTGGGAGAGACCTGCGAGGCCATCTCTGGGGCGCTGCTGCTGCTACTGTGCGAATTTCTGTTTCCGCTCAGTGATGTGGACTTTTCTTGTCTTCCTTTTGGCTTTATTCTATTTTTAAACTGCTTTAGATATTACTGCTCACTGTTCATGAGCCTTCCTAGTTCTCTGATCAGTTTAATATAGCCAACACCCAATGGGGACCTGTTAGAAAAAGAAACCAGAGCATTCAATGCAGTTAGCAGGAAACTTCGTCTCAGTGTTGTCGGTTGTTGGACTTGACCACAAGCGTCAATCCAGGAGAGGCCCTGGATCATGAAAGCTCAGGACTCTGCAGGTGTCTGACCCATGTGCCACTGGCAGCAGTGTGCATTGTCCTGCTGAGCCATGGCGGTCTGTCCCAGGTGAACCTCGGTGTGCCGGAGCAATGTCCACCAGTGTAGCTGGGTGTCTCGGGAGATGGTGGCCCTGGCGTGCAGGCTGTTGCCGGGGGTTCCGGGTGCTGTGGGCAGAGCTGGGGTGGATCTTTTCTGTCCTTGGTTGGCCCTCAATGCACCCTGTCGTGGGAAGTGTTTTGTGAGGGTGTGCCCAGTGACTGATCTCATTCCTTTCCCCGTATTCTGAGCTGTAAACCCCAGCGGCCCACAACTGACTTGTCTCTGTCATGTTTTGGTTCCAGTCATCCTCCTGTGGAATTGGCAAAAGCTACATCTTTACTGTACTCACATGCACGGTTTGAGTGTGGGCTGTGGTGTGTGTCTGTGTACATATGTGTATATGTATATATTGTGCAGCAGGCCTGTCATGCTGCTGTCCAGTGGCTAAGCGACAAGTACAATAAAGTTGGCATCAAGCAGCTCTGGTTTCTTTGCAAGTTGGACAGGGGTAGGGTCTCCGTATGGTCTCCAGGGAATGCACAGCAGGAAACTGCACCACTGTGTGCAGAAAGCACTGCAGAGGCCCCATCAGCATTGGGCTTTAGCAGGGTTGGGCATGAGGTAACTGTCACAAACATGTCCGTTCCTGGGGGCTCTCTCAAGCTCGTCTAACCCATAGGTATGAGAAATCTAGGAAGGTGACTGGAAACCAACCCTCCTCTTTCTTGAAACATTGAAAACCACTTTTCTGGGCACTAGATACAATCAGAGGCAAGGTTGCATGTGAAGGGCAGCCTGGGTCGGGACTCAGTGCTGGCCACTCCTGGGAAGGGGCATCACCCTCCAGAAAGGGGCTAGGCCAAGGGCCCTGGAGGCAGCATTTGGGAGATTTGTCTTCCTGGAAAGTGAGGCAGTGTTTTATGCTGAATGGGGCAGGGGGAGTTTACGCGGAAGCGTATATATGCTATTTTTAAAGATTAGGTGCAAGTGCATGGAAAGCAGTTGTCCATGCACCGGTTTTACCCCATTCCTGGCACCCATCGCCCTGGGGTACAGTCTGCTGTCCGAGCCTTGGCTGACTCTGGCTCCGACCCGCACTCCAAGGGCCAGGCTGGAGGCCTCAGGTGGTTTCACATGGTGTTCTCCATCTTGTATGTCTGAATGTTGATCTGAAATAAAGATGACTGTTGTAAAATAACATGTTTTCACTGCGGGACAGGTGTGTCTTATTTAATGCTGTCTTCAGAACCCTTTCTTTCATGAGACTTACACGTAGGTGTCCGCTGGCCTCTGACCCTGGTGGTGGGATCTCACTTCTCTCCTGCTCGATACAAGTGTGAACGCCCCTCCTCTGGGTTCTCTTTTCACCTCCATTTACACACACACACACACACACACCCCTCAGGGACTGAACTCAGGACCGTGAGCTTTCAAGGCAGGCATGGTGCCCCTGAGCCAAATCCCTCCATCTCCATTTTCCAAACACGAACGCTTGTACAGTGAAAGGGGCCTGTTAGCTAATGAGTCCATATGCCATGGGCACCGTGGAGCACGTCTTGGAGGTCTTGGCGGCCAAATCTTCACCTTGTGGCCCCAGAGCCAGTGATACCATACCCATACCCTGGGAAGGTCCTGTGGTCTCTTCACACCGAGTCCACAGTCCTTGGTATTGCTGTCCCCCATCTGCTTGGCTGACCAGCACCAGCTCTCTTGCCTCAGCCAGGACTGTCCTGCTCCCATCTACAGACATGTACCCCACCTAGCTTACGGTGCTAGGCGTGGCCATGTTGACTGGCCCATTTCCCAGATGAGCAGATGCAGGTGTTGGAGCACCTGTGTGGATGCCATGAGCCAGTGTGTGAGCATGGCTGGCCAGTTCCAACTCAGCCCTTCACCCGACAGAAGGTTCTGTCCTGAACTGGCAGCATAACAAAAGGTGGGGAAGGGTAAAGGACACCTAGGCATCTCGGCTTTGATGTAGGGCCAGCCTCTGCTGTCCCCTGGAGCAGAGTAACTGCATCTGAGCCTGTGCTCTAGGCTTATTGGCTAGCAGCGCCATCTTTGTACACCTCTGTGTCCTGGCCATTCCGGTTTCCCAGGGTTGTCCTGCCACCTTCCCTAGGATACCTGGACATCAGGCTGCAGCAACTTCTGCCTCTGAGCTGTGGATCTGCCTCGTGTTGCCTGCTGTCTCCCACTCAGCCCTTCTGATGTCAGTCCCTGGGGTGGTGTGAAATACGCTTCGTTCCATCACCTTGTCAGGAAAAGGAGCAGAGAGCCCTGGCCTGGACACAGTGCAGCCTAAGGTCACACAGCCCTTGTGCCTCAATTTCTCCACCTCCAGGAAAAACATCCAGTCCTGGGCTCCTGCAGCTGGTGCCATGTCTGCCCAAAGGCATGTGTGTCCCAGAGGCACTGTTCTGCACACACTGGCCCCTGCCTGGGTGGGGCCAGGATCAAGGAAGCCACCCTGCCCCAGGCCTGCCGGTCTGGCCACTGGGCAACTGCAGAAGCCACCCTATGGTTGAGAGCGCTACTGTCCGCTGCAGACCACACCTCCCACCTGAGCCTCTGTGGGTGGGAGTGCCAAGTTTTGCGCCTTTGGTTTTAGGGCAGGACAAGGCAGAGAGCTCAGACCTGACAAGCAATTTGGTTACACTAATTTTTAAAATATTTGGGAAAATGGAGCATAAAAACACTTTGAGACCACTCAGACCTAAGATGAAGTAATTTGATTCAAGTTTTCTGTATTAAAAAAAACAACACTGTAGACCAAATGTGCCTCTCTCCCTTACCTGGTCTCCCCTGTGCAGTGGCCCCTCCACTTCTATCCTTTTCTGTCCACAAGTCTAAAGCTTATCTTTAGATAAGGCACTCGTGTAGTCCCAGCACTTGGGAGACTGAGGCAGGATTGCTGGGGTTTGAGGCCAGCCTGAACTACATACTGAGACTGTCTCAAAAAAGCAAAATAAAAGGTGAAGCTTGACTGCCAGTGTTGGATCCCATAAACAATATGCATCACCAGTTTACACAATTTTACAGAAATTGTTGCAGTATTAATTCTTCATCCAGTATAACCTTTTGTCCGTCTGTGTTGGTGCAGGGAACCGAATCCAGGCCCAGGGGGTCGGGGGTTTGGCAGTGGTGGTACTGGAGATAGACGATTGGACCCAGGGCCGGCACACTGAGCCACAGTCCCATCCTCTCCCTTTCTCACGCTTCTGTTTTGAGGTAGGGTCTGAATAAATCGAAGTTTCCCAGGTGGGGCTCAAACTTGTGATCCTCCTCCCTTGGCCACCAGGAGTGCTGGGACTACTACAGACAACTGCCACCAGTGCTTTCTAGCCAAGCTCTATCACCAAGCTAAATCCAGGTCCCAGATGTTTGTCTTCAAAATCTGTCTGCAGGCAAGAGTGGTGGTGCATGCTTGTAATCCCAGTATTTTGGGAGGTTGGAGCAGGAAGATGGCAAGTTCTGCCCAGGCAGTGTAGCGAGACCCTGTCTCAAAAGGGTAGGGAGGGGCCGCGCGGCCACCCCTGTCTCCTTGTCCATTTCAGCTCTCGAGAACTAGTCACATTCGGTCTCTCCACTTAGGAACCGGCCACACAGGCTTTTCCTTCTTCACTGTGGAAACAGCTGCCGCGGCTGGAGTCCTTTTCCTGGGTCCCGTGCGGCCGCGTGGCTGCCCTGCCCTGGCGCTGTCCCGTCCTCAGCGTTCTTAGCGTCGGACATTTTTCCTGTGTTGTGTGAATTTTCTTACGTAGGTGGAATCCATGTTTATTATTTCCAGTATTATACACCTTGGCGACCCTTCAGAAGCTGTGGCTCCGAGTGGAGCGACGGACATTCAGGGCAGTGGACAGCGGGGCCGAGCGTCAGCAGGAGCCGCACCTCCTCCG
>NW_022900934.1:323913-339946 GCF_012274545.1 Fukomys damarensis | reverse complement strand
GGGGCCTGGAGCTCCGCGGGCCCCCGGAGGAGGGACGCGGGGAGCCGGGAAGGTCCCAAGATGGCCAGGCCCAGGAAGGAGGTGCCAGCTGACCACCGGAACCCACACCGGGCAGGAGCAGGGCCCGAGGACTCCTGCGCGCCCAGACCAGCCAGCGCCAGGGACACTCAGGACTCACACTTCTGGACCCCGGCAGTGCAGGAACTGCGGGGCGTAGTGAGAAGAGTCTAGGGACCTGCACCACGACCTTGGTTCCTGGAAGTCAACATTGCTCCCAGCCTAGACCGTCCCTGGGCCCCTTTCGATGCCCATGTCAGCCTGGGCGACTTCGCAAGCCCCTCTCAAAATTTAAAAATAGGTGGGGAGGGAAGTAGCGGAGGGAGTCACTGGGTTTAATCCTGAGGGGAGGGGAATTCACCTGCCCTCCCCACCCTTACTTGCCTCCTCCCAAGCCTTCCACTTGAGGGGAGAGCCTTAAAAATTCCCTGATCTCTAGGGTCCTAGCTGGCTGATTCCTATCTACTACGCCCAGCTCGTGGGGAAAGCTGTCCCGCTCTGAAGGGGCTCCCTCCAGAAGGCCCTTTGCCCAGAATTGATCCTGGAGCACCCAGGTGTCCAAACATCTTTGCCTGGTGCTTTCTGGCTTCCGGTGACCTTGCTCAGGGAGGGGAAATCTTTCTCTAGCTCCTCCCAGATCTCACATCGACTGCCCACAGCACATGACCCTCTAGTCCTCGTCATAACCATGGACTCGTGCTTCTGGGCACCTGGCTTCCCAGCCCACCAAGCCAGGGCACCTGTCGTCATCTTGTGACAGCTGACGCTGGGGAAGGGGCAGCACCTCACGGGCTGACAAACCTGAGATTGACCTGGACACAGCATTCTCAGGTTGGACAGTCCTGGAGGCACCGCCCAGGGGTAGCTGGCAGAACCAGCACGAGCAGACTTCTTCACGGGAACCCTCACCTCCCCTGTCACAGGACTATGGACAGGTTCAAAGAGGGCCCCAGCTCTGCATCCAGCCCACCCCAGCCTCGCTGGGCTCTGACCGGCCTCAGTCCCAGGCTTCCCTTTCGTCTTGGCGCATAGCCCTCACCCCTGAGCCTGCACCAATCTCAGAGGAACCAAAGTACCTGGAGGACAGCACAAAACCTCCTGGCTCCCAGCCCCTAACCAAAACCTCAGCAGGCTCCCTGGAAAGCTCTGCCCAAGCTCAGCCTTGAGGCCTGGCATTACTCCTCTCAGGAAGTCCCCAGCGCCTTCACTGCGACCTAGCCCTGAGCTGCTCCCACAAAGGGAGACCCGAGCCTGAGGCCTCCCAGAAGCACTGAAGTCAGGTGGATGGGGATATGAGGAAGGGCCCTCGGGTTCCTGCCTGCAGGATCTAATCTAGGCCACCACTGACACTTAAAAAGAAGGATGAAGCCAGGTGTAATCCCAGCACTGGGGAGGCTGAAGCTACATAGTGAGTTTAAGGCCAGTCGGAACTACACAATGAGGCCTGTCTCAAAATAAAAACATAAAAAATAAAAATAAATGTATGAGCTAGGCGCAGTGGAGGTGCATGCCTCTACTCAGTACTTGGGAGGCTGAAGCAGGAACACCACAATTTCCAGACTACTTGGGCAATTTAACAAGGATCTGTCTTGAAATAAAATTTTATAAAGTTGGGAATCGGGGCCAGGGATTTAGCTCAATAGTTCCTCTGCTTGCCTTGAAAGCACAAGGTCCCAAATTCAATCCCTGAGCTGGGCGTGGTGGCGCGTGCCTGTAATTCCAGCACTTGGGAGGCTGAGGCAGGAGGATTGCTGTGAGTTTGAGACCAGCTTAGCCTACATAATGAGTTCCAGGTCAGTCTCAACTACATAGTGAAACCCTGTCTCCAAAAACCAAAAAACAAACAAACCAAGTTCAATCCCTGGTTAAAAATAAATAAATAAATAAAAATTGGGGATGTAGCTTGGAGCTATAGCATTTGCTTAGCATACATAAGGACCTGAATTCCTATCTCCAATACTAGCAAAAAAGAGGAGGGCATATCCAAAAAGAGAGGAATGCAGCCCCTTTTTCCTACTGAATTCCGTCATCCACAACTGCATGTGCATCTGTCTGTGGTGTGTGGCTGCACGTGCCACGTGTGTGGATGGTGGTGTTGGCACACACACACCTGGTTTTGATTTGTTCTTCGGGAGCAAATCAGCCTGACTGCAGTAGGGTGGAACCCTCCCAGGAATGGCCTGGGCTCTGCCTAGCTCCTCACTCCTCATCCAAGACCTAGCCAGAAGGAAGGCATCTCCCCAGCTCAGGCCCCAAAGATGGACGGTCTGCCAGTTTCCAGCCCGGAGCCCAAGTGAGCCAGTGTACCAGGTCCCGAAGACACAGGAGGGGATCCACTCACCATAGATGAAGTCCTCCATAGATGGTGATCTTGGGGTCCTGCTTCAATTCTGGCCCCAGTGCCTGGCTGCCCCTTTGACAAGCCACCTGTTTTATCTGCAGGCTTCGGCTTCCGCCCAGCAATTTCCTGTCCCCGCCCCAAGACAAGCTTTTCCATGACAAGGCCTTTAGGGGGCAGGGCAAGGCGGCCAAGAGGTACAAACCAGGCCTGAACGGACAGGGAGTTTGGCAGGGTGCCCATCTTCGGGTCTCAGACCACCTGCCATAGCTCGGTGATAACTCCTATGCATACATGTGTTTATGTCTGTTTCACCCTGCCCAGGCAGGATCAACACAGAGGGGCATCTGGAGGGGACCAGAGAAGATGGCCCTCACTCTCGGGTCCAGGTATGCCAGGACGGGCCTGGGTGTGTGTCCAACCTTGGCTGGGGTACCCTGGCCATGGCCTTGCAGTCACAGGGATCTTTCCACTGCTCCATCCTTCCCTCACATGCTGATTTCTGCTGGGCCCCTTGATGGTATGAACACGGTTAGGGGAAGTAGTCTCAGAGGGTGGCTTGTGACACTTAGAACCCTAGGTGGCCCTGTACCCTTCCTGGGTTCAAACTGTGTGGCTCTAGGACCTGGTTCTGCCCTCATCACCATCTGGCATTGAGCCCTTTACTCCAAGAAAGTATGTGCAACACTGGGAAACTCTGCCCCGCTGGGGGAACCCTAGCCCACTTCTACCCACTCTGGAGGTCTCAGAGCTTGGGGATGGGGTGGCCAACTCCTGCGGCGTGGGGGGAGACTGCCTATACTCAGATCCTGGCCAGGATACCCTCTGCATCCCAGCTAACCAGTCGTACTTATATTTTCTAAAGCTTTATTTATTTTATAAAATAGATTAAAATTTTTAGTAACTTTTTTGTAAATTAAAATAAATTAACATCTTTTCTTTTTGTTCAAGACAGGGCTCACTATGTAGTTCAAGCTGGCCTTGAACCCACTATGTAGCCCAGCCTGGCCTTGACGTCATGGCGATCTTCCTGTCTCAGTTGAGTGCTGAGCCCCCACATCCAGCTTCAATCCCAGGCAGGAGGCAGAGGGAAGCGGGTTGGGGTGGAGGGCTCAGCCTGGAAGGCTAGCCTGTGGAGGCCACCTCCTCCTCATCGCTGCCATCTGGGACTGCATCTGTCCCAAAGTACCGATCACCAAAGTTCCCTGTTGAAAGAAGCAGCCCAGTGTGGTGGAGCCTCTGAGGTCACAGCCCTGCCCCTGGGCACCTGTGAGAGGTCCAGGGTAGCCTCACCAATGCCTGGGATGATACGGAAAAGGTCATTGACGCGCTTGTCCACAGCCGTGGTGATGATTCTCACACGAGGGAAGGCGTAGGCCACAGAGTGCACGCCCATCTCCGCCATGAGCAGGGATAGCAAGAAGATCTTGTCTTCTGGCACATCGTGGTCCTGACCATGCAAGGACATGGTTAGTCTCAGCTCCATGGAAGCCTCTGTGCCCACTCGGGGCCCACTTACCAGGAGCACGCGCACTGCCATCATGGCTGCCGCGCCTGTAGACACCGTGCAGTCCATCAGAATCACATGGTCATCACTGATATCCTTGGGCAGGCGCAGGTAGTGGAGCTGTGGGCAGTGGAGGTGAGCCGTTCCCACAATGGGCTCCCTGGAGTTCCCCTTCCAGCCCTTCCCTGTGACCCTCAGCACCTCAGGCTCCCCGGTCAGCTGGTTGGTCTGGATGAGGATGGTGCCGATGCGGACGTCTTTGCACACAGCACGAAGCGCAGGCTCCATGGTCTCCCCGGCACGCAGGATAGACACACCTGTGATCTGGGGAGGAGGGGATGGAGTGAGCCAGCCCCCGCCCCAGCCCCAAGCCCCGCTGGCCATGCTCACCTGCTTCCCTGCATAGCACTTGCCCGCGTAGTCCTGGCCCTGTGGAGTCTGCACCACACAATCCTGTACAGGAGGAGCCAGGATCTTGAGCACCATCCCTGCCCATCCCTGCCCCAGCCTACCCCACAGGCGGCTCCTCACCTGGAAGGGGAGGAAGGAGAGCGCGTGCTCAATCAGCAGTCGCATCAGCCTCTTAGAGTAGAAGATGAACTCATCCCGGCTGGTCTCCTTGTCCCTGCCAGGTGGTGGCGCTTAGCTCGGTGGCATGGGCTCCTGGGGTCGCCATGCCCCATCCTGCCCCAGAGGTGGTGCTCACCTGATGATGGTGTGCATGCCACGCACTTGAGGTGTGCTCTTGAGGACACTCAGTGTCTGGGGAAGTGGGTGGCACTGGTGTGCTGAGGCCAGTGCAGCCCTGGGGACACAAACCAATTGGGGACACTCACAAATGGGGCATCTTATCCCAGGGCCCCTTCTAGCCCCAGGACAGCTGTGCGTCACCATGAGGGGACAACTGTGGGGGAAGGCGGCTGGCAGGGTGGGTGCTGGCTGCCTGGCTGTAGCTGTGGGGAGGACGGATGCCACCCCACCTGCACCGGCAGGTGAAGGGCAGAAGGCAGAGGATAGTAGCTGGCCATGTGGGGTGGGGACAGGAAACTGCCCTCCAGGCTCAGAGGAAGTCACGGCCCAAGTGGCAGAGGGTGGGCTCATAGTACTGACAAATCCTGGACCCACGACAGGAAGCTTGTCCCCAACCTCTCCCTGGAAGAACTAGGCAGTGGGTCAAGCCCGGCCCAGGCCCACACCTGCAGGCGGTGCAGGACCCTCAGCAGAGCTGGCAAAGAGGACTCGGCAGGGGCAGGTCCCCCCATCCACCCAGCCTGAGAGGAAAGGGGGAGGGGCAGGGGAGGCAGAAGGGGTGAGGGGCGAGGACGGGGTGGGCAGGGGTGTGGGGAGGAGGGCAGGCAGGAGGGGGAGGCAAAGACAACAGGGGCCGTGTGGGAATGCAGAGGCAGGGGTGCGGGGACGAGGACGTGGGGGCACGGGGGAGCAGGCACGGCCGTGGCGGGCAGGAGGCACACAGCGCAGCACAAAGAGCACGCTCTGCTCACAGATCCCAACGCAGCTTCCTCTGCTCGCCAGGTGAACAGCGTGTTCAGGGAGGGAACAGGCAGGAAACGGGTTTACACAGAGGAAAAGAACAAAGAGAAGACCACTTAGTGGGGAGAGCAGTGGTGTTCCTGAAGGTGGTCTCAGCTGGAGGGCAGAGGAGAAGAGGCCAGGGCACTTGCGCAAGCTGGAGTACCCTTCCCTCCTGCTGCTGACCACTTCCTGTGGCTGAAGGAAGTTCGTGGGGCACTGGCCACCACTTCCTTAGGTGACCAGAGAATGGAAAATGGAGCTGGCCACACCCTAGAAACTTCTGAGAACAAAAGCTTCAAGAGGGACCTGATAGGAGGCCTGCGGTGCCCAGGTCTTGGTGAGGGGCAAGCAGAGAGGCATGCAGGGACCAGAAGCAAGTGGCAGGAAGGCGGCCCCGGAGGCATTTCCAAGTGGTGGCTCAGCCAGAGTTTCCTGGCCTCCAGGACAGCCTAGGGGAAGGGCAGGGTTCTGGTGCTGCCCAAGGCTTGAACAGGTGCTTGACTCCCGCCTGCCAGGTTCATCTAAGCATTGCACCAGTGACTGAAGGTCAGAGAGGGACACAGCACAGCCAGGGTGGGCAGGGAGGGCAAAGGAGGGGCTGAAGCCTCACACCCCCAAAGATGATGAGGAGGCAGAGCCAGACCCTACTGCTGCTGAGGAGACATCTTTGATCTCTGGGGGCAAGCACCACAGAAAGGAGACTCTATCAACAGTGAGCCAGCACAGGTGCTGGAGTTACTTGAACTGTGTCTCAAATGCCTTATCTATCTACAAGGGGAAGCAGAACCAAGGCCACTCCACCCCTCAGCTGCCTGCTGCCTGGCTGGGTACCAACTCAGCCCTGGGGTTCAATGTGGATACCGGAAATGCCTCCATCCGTGCAGACAGCAGTGGAAGTCTTACCTGACGCTGAGTTCACGCTGTGACAGCAACACAAGGAAACACAAGGGAACGGGTGATGCGTCAGTGACCAGGGCAAGCGCCAGGCTCCCCCCACCCGGGAATGGACAGGCCATGGCCCTGTGGGGAAACAGCCCAGGCAGCTGCCAGCAGTGGGAGGGGCAAGCTTCTAATGGCCTCAAACCTGGGACCACTTGGCCAAGACCTGGGGTTCTGGATCGGGGCAGTGAAAGCCTGGACCCCTGCACCCATTCCGCAGGCTCCAGCCCTCCAACAGTACACTGGAAACCATACCCAGACTCGAAGACCAGCCACCAAATGCCCCATGTTGGTCCTACAGTGGGAGTGTCACTCCTAGGGCAAACAGTGTGACAGGAGTCACTGACCAATGTCACAGTTTTAACACTGAAACCCCATGTCCTGGGCCAGTGGGACACTGAATCTTCCTTGCTGTCTCCAAAGGGCTGGGAAGGACAGGAGTGTGCCCTTCTGTGCAAGGCCATTCTTCAGCTGCGGGCAGGTAGTGGCCTGGTCTTTGGCCAGGACTGAGACCTGCAACTCCTCCAGGCAGCAGGAGGGGCTGGGAGATGGGCTGGGGGACCAGGCTGACAAAGCTGGCCCAAGACACTCAAAGGCTGGCACCTCCGTGGGACACAGGGTGTGGGGACAGGCTACAATGGGTGGGCAGCAGAGTGGCAGGGATGCAGCTGCGTCTGGCCTCTTCCAGCTCACCTCTTCCAGCTGGCTGTGCACATGCTGCACAATCAGGTCAATGGCCACCGTGTTCCCACTTCCTGGGCAGATGGAGGAGGGCAACTCAGAGGCTGGGTTGCCTGTGTGTCCCACCCCTTAGCAGTGGCCTGGCAGCCTCACCTCTGGGCACCACAATATCTGCCAGGCGCATGGTCGGCTGGATGTACTGGTCGAAGGCAGGCTTGACAAACTTGTTGTACTGCTTAATGACACCCTCGATGTCCCGGCCGCGTTCACTGATGTCCCGACGCAACCGCCGCACCAGTCGGATATCAGAGTCAGTATCCACAAAGATCTTCATGTCCAGGAGCTGGTTGGGGACAGTGAGCCAATGAGTGGGGCTGAGTGCTGCCCCAGCAGGACTGTCACAGGCCTGTTGAGGGCACCGTCGCCAGCAGAGCCAGCATGGCCACGTGGGTCAGTCAGCTACTGCCACAAGACCTCCTGGTCTGTGTGCTGGGCCTGTGCAAGAAGCCAGGCAGGAGTATGTGCCCAGATGTGTACACAAGAGGTGTGGGGTGCTGTGGGTGCCAAGTCCAGATACATGGAAGGGGGCACTGTAGGTCAAGGGCTCAGGACAGAATCAGGCAGGAGCAGAGTAGGGTAGCATGATCTACACTTTGCTCACTGCAGCTCCTGTGAATACTGGGGGACCTGGGACTTAGTGAGCTCTGGGTGTGGCCCCACCACTTAGCACATGGCAAATGTCCCGTGAGAAGCTGTTTTGGGACTGGTGCTGCTGTATGCCAGAGAGTGGCATCCTCTGGGCCTGAGCCAAAATCAAACTCAGTCCATATGAGCTACAGTAAGCCCCTCAATCTCCTTGGCCTCAAGACCTCCCATGGATCTCAGCAAGGAACAAGAATGTGAAGAACACAGCAGATACAGGCACAAGATTCAGCACATGGAAGGGGGAACCACTGTCCCCAGCAGTCACACCCTGCCATCCCACCCAGGAGATGACCAAGGTGTATCATGCCTGGGGCATTCCTGCAACCTCCTGGGGTGGGGAGGGCCCAATCAGACAGGAGAGTGAATGGCCTTGCGGACAGGTAACAGGAAGCCAGGCAGGAGGATTCGTCTAGATGTGTACACAGTTCCTTGCTGCAGGAAGAATGTTTAAGGCACAGGGACACCTTTGTGGTGGGTGTCCTAGCAGGTCCTCACCTCCAACAGTGTCTTGTCAGCAAAGGCCATGATACCCTCGAAGATGATGACATTTGCACCATAAAGCGTTTTCTGCAAAGGAACCCAGGGAGTTTCAAGGCCTAGCTCACACTTCTGCAGTCCCCTCTGCAGCCCTGGGCCTACCCATTCTTTCTTTCTGCTGTGGGTGGTGAAGTCGTAGATGGGCACTTGGACGCTCCTGCCCTGCTTCAGCTTCTTGAGAGTGGAAATGATGAGATCGAAGTCAAAGGCATCTGGATGGTCAAAGTTGAAGTTGTTGCAGGCAGCCTGCTCCTGCTGCTGCTGTGTCAGCACCTGTGGGAGCCACGGAACACAGAAAGATGCTCACCCACAGCCCCTGGCTTAGCCATGCAAAGGCCCAGGGATCATGGGTCTACATTTGCAGGGGACACGGGTCGGAGGATGTAGGCTGCTCCGGGGAGCTGAGTAGTGCCTCACCTTGTAGAAGGAGTCCATGGACAGCAGTACCACCCAGGGTACATCCAGTGCCTCGATGATCATCCTGGCCACAGTGGTCTTCCCAGAGGCACTGCCACCTCCCAGCCCTGCCAGGGAGGAAGAGAACCCTTTGGTCAGGAGCAATAGGGCTGGCTACACAGATGGGTCCCAGAGGCGCCTACCTACACTCCTCTCACCGATGGCAAAGGCCTCCTTGGACTGAGTGCCATGCTCGTTGTACCAGGGAGGTCGCCCTGCTGTGTAGATGGTACGCTTGCTTGTGCGCAGCAGGGGTGGCTCGGACTTGCACTGGCTGGTGGTACGCTTCCGGGGTGAGCGCCCGGTACCCACGGGTGGGAGGAGTCTGTCCAGGCACCCTGCATTACTACTGCAAAGAGAGATATATTCAGCACAGGCCCAGGGTGAGTCGCACCCAGAGAAAGGGTCCATGGGATGTGTCCCTGAAGGCACTGGCTTGGCTAAGATGGGTGGCTCAACCTGGGCATGCACAAGAGGGCATATGCAGCTGATCTCAAAGGGCCTCGGACCATCTGTCCACACAGCAAGGACAGGAGATGATAACAAAACACAGGAGGAGCCACTATCTCTGGCCATACTCCATCTTCTGTGTGGACTGGGCTGGGTGCGGCACTGACCTCAAGGGATGAGAGGTAGGAGCTCCAGGACAAGACCCTATAGAAGACCACAGCCCTCCCAGCCCAGGCACTCACTAAGCAGCCCAGTCACTGGCATCCTGAAGGGCAGGCACTCCAGGAGATGGGAGGGCAGTGCAGTGGCAGAGGTAATGTCAGTGGCAGGATGGCCCTGTGCAGGACGGTGCCCTGCCAGGCCTCACTAGCTGTCAGAGCATAGGACAGATGGCAAGAAGCTGGGTGTGGTGGCACACACCTGTAATCCAGCACTCAGGAGGCTGAGGCAGGAGGATCGCTGCAAATTTGAGTCCAGCCTGGGCTACACAGTGAGTCCAAGACCATCGTGAACTACACAGTGAGACTCAAACAACAACAACAATGAGGAGATCCTAGCCTGGGAGTCTTTCAGGGAGCCCACTTGTTCTCACCATGACCCCTCCTGGGTCCCCAAGGCAAAAACTTCAGCATCCAATAAACACCACCTGTCTGGGCTAACTTTAGAGCTGAACCCTGAGCCACCATGGAGAAGGGGGAGGCTGCAGGTGGACACTCAACCCAGGTAAGGCCTAGACTTGTGCCTGTGTCCATTTATACCACTATTCATGCAGAGCTGCCACTCAGCCTCCTGCTGATTATGCAATTGGCTTGTGTCCCCAAAGGGGTGCCATTTCTAGCTATGTCCTCAAACCCTTAAAGGCGACAGCTTTCGGGAAGACCTGGTCAACTGCATGGTATACCTACCACCTGCTCAGTCTGTCCTGAGAGGCAGAGCCTGATTGGAAGATGTTATGGATATCCAGAGTGGACAGGGGCCACTGCAGAGAGGGAGACTGGACTGGTCACAGGGTCCCTAGCACCATCTTCCAGGGTGCCCAAGAGGTTTTCAGGGCTTAGTGGCTTGGCCTGGCAGGTCATCGCCCACCCATGTTGGGGATGACTCCTTGACCTGGGCCTCTGACTACACAGGGCAGAGCACTTGGTGGGCAGGAGAGATGTCTACAAAAACAGCAGGTAGAAGCTAGATGTCGTGATGTACCACACCTATATTCCCAGCACTCAGGAAGCTGAGGCAGGAGCACTGCAAGTTTGAGATCAGACTGGGCTACAGATTGAGAACCTGTCTCAAAATCCACTCCAAAAAAACCCAAAACAAAACAAAGCAAAACACACACACACACACACACACACACACACACACCACAAAACAACACAAAAAGAAACAATGAAAAGGAAAGGGATGGGAATGAGAGAGGGGAGGGGAAGAAAAGGAAAAGGAAAAGGAGAGGAGTAAAGAGAGAGAGCAGGTGGGTGTGCAGGGCCAGCTCCTTGCCGGGTGCTTTCTACCGCAGTGCGGCCTGCTCACCATGATCTGGAATGGCACAAGCGAAGAACACTGCAGAGAATACCAGGTGAGTCCTGGAGCACGGTTAGGTAAGAAGATTAAACTATGAAAATATGTGATTTCATTTTTAGAGAAACCCAACAGATAAGCCAGGTATGGTGGCACAAACCTGTAAACCTCCACCTCTAGAGGCTGAGGCAGGAGGATTACAAGTTTTAAATTCAGCCTAAACAACTTAGTGAGACCATGTGTTAAAAATAAAAGTAAAAGGGCTAGAGGGATGTAGCTTAGTGGTAGAACACATGCCTAGCCTGTTTGAGCTCTTGGGTTCAGTCCCCAGCCACACAAAAACAAACCAAAACCAACCACTCAGCAGACAAAGAATCATCACTGGAATGTGACTTCAAGTCACTGCCTGTGAGCATAAAAAAGCTACAAATGGACACATCAGTCATAACTGGGATTGCTCTGGGCACTGGGATTCGGAACAGAGACTCTTGTGTACAAGCACTCGCCTCACTGCTACCCCAACCACAATATGGTCTGCCAGGGAAGTTGGATGTCCGGCTGCGTCCGTTGCAGCAGCCACCCAGAGGCCCACGCAGTGCTTCCCAGGGCTGGCACACAGAGGACATGGGGTGGGACAAGCACATTCCTGCTTCTGGGACAGGAGCACTGTTTCCAGGGGTGTGCTCCTCTCCGAGTAACCTGCAATCACCACGGTCCAGGAAATGGTGTCTATTGCAGTGGCGGTGGGGAGCTGAAGCCTAATAATGCGTGACAGGTTACATTAGCAGCTCTCAAAGGCACACAGCAACGTGGGCACAAGCCTAAGCAGCAAAAAGACCACTCATCTGACAAGAAAAACACAATGCACTTGTTCTCGAGGACAGATAGACCTGGCCGTTTCCACGCCATCCACCCTGAGGAGAGCTTGGGGAGTAATTAGCCAGTTTTCTGAGCTCAGTCTCACCTCTGTGACTCTGGAATTCAGCACTGGCACTGGCACTGGCACTGGCAGGAGGCAGAGCACAAACAACACAGGCAGAGCACAAACAACACAGCCAGCTATTAAAATGGCCAGGCAGGGAGCCTGCGGACA
Organism: Fukomys damarensis; assembly: GCF_012274545.1. Taxonomy (NCBI): domain Eukaryota; kingdom Metazoa; phylum Chordata; class Mammalia; order Rodentia; family Bathyergidae; genus Fukomys; species Fukomys damarensis. Next base: position 328,135 of record NW_022900934.1, on the reverse strand, counting down.
GCATTGCTCCACTGGGCACCAAGATGGGAGCGGGACAGCCTGTGGTGGACACAGGCCAAAGTATGACGAGCCTTTTGAGAGGTTCCACCAAACACAGGTCTGCCTGGATGGCTCTAAGAAGGGAGAGTCAGGACTCACAAACACAGTCATGTCCCAGATCCCTGACACAGTGCAGCTGGCTGGTCACCTGGGCACACTAATCCACCAATAGTACCGATAATGGCTCTGCTAGGCCCACCCAATGGGCTGCCCAACAGCGGGGAGCAGTGGCAGCCCCCTTGGGTAAAGCTTGGAGCTGTCAGCCTGCACAGACAGCACAATCCCAAAAGATAGGGCAGCTCCAAGGGACCCTTGAGGCCACAGTGCGCAGACAGCCAACACAGGTTGGCCCTTCCTCTGCGCGCTTCACCCACCAGCTGCAAGGAATCACCCTATGCCTCAGGCTGGGGGGGCGCTGAAAGACACACCCAGAGCTGCCTGTGTTGAGCTCTGGATTTCAGTGGTGAGTGGTATCAACCCAGTGGTACAAAGCAGGACCAGCTTGGACTGATACTGGGCAGAAGTCAGGGGCTGTGGCTGGCCCTGCTCTCCTTGGTCCTCACTACACAGCCCCCTCAGTAACTCTCACCATACTGAAGTCCCACCACAACCAGTTCCCCTCCAAGTTTTGTGCTGCTGAGCCTGGTGCAGACCTGCCACAAGCAGGTTGGAGAGAAAACCTGCCTGACCTTGCTTTTGATGGGCCCAGACATCAGGCTGTGTCCACACCAAGCCCAGCTCTGCTATCTTGCAAGAAGCACCCCTAGAGAAGGAAAGTTTGCACACAAGACCTTGTTTCCCATCCACAAATGGACAAGGGTGTTTCTGACAAACACTATCTCAGCCCAAAGGATTATGAGCCACAATGAACACAAGACACACTCAAAACCCACAGCCCTAAGCAAACCACGCCTGTGGCCTGAGCCGTGCCAGGCTCCCCAGAGTGCCTGCCAGCCTGTTTGTTTCCTATATCCATAGACACACACTGCACACAGGTTCGGAGTAGCCAGCACCACTGTGAAGGTAGATTCCTCACCAGCAAGGACATTGCTCTGACTCACCTGCCTTCTGCTCCAAGGGCCCAGCACCCTGAGATCCTCATGCCAGGGTAAGCAGGGGGGTTGCTCATGGCTAAGGATGCAGTAGGCACAGAGATCCTGGAGGTGGCTGCTCCTGGACAGTGGGGTGATCCCAAGAGTGTGTGGCTTAGGCGCGGGCAGTTAGGGGAGGCATGGCGTCCTCTTAAATCCACAGCAGCTTCCCAAGACAGTTCAGGAGCTCTGCCTACCTGAATTAGCCCTCCATGGTGTAACCACTCTTATGGGCAGCACAGCAGGTAAAGAGCTGGGTGGGTCCGGCGCCCTGGCAGACAGAGGCTGTCTGCTTGGTATAGGGGCTAGAGGCACAGAAGGTGGGAGGTCCCAAGAGTCCACTGTATTAATGGCACACACTGCTGGCCTCAGAGGCCACAGGCATAAGAGGATCACCCAGCTGGGGCTCATGCGCCAGATATTAATAGCACCGATTTTGCCTAGTGTGGCCTGCACAATCTCCAGGCCAGCCCCGCATGTGGACTGCCTGCCTCTGCACAGGCTTGCAGGTTTGCCTGCCTGGGGCTTGCTCAGGACCACTGTGCTCCAGTACCCCTCCCACAATTCCCTGAAGGAAGCTCATTCCCCACCCACATCCCCACAGATGATAGGACAAGGAAATCTGAGGCCCCCTCCTGGTGACCAGGTGACTTGAATATTAGCACTGAGCTGGATGCCCCACCTTTGGCTCCAAGGTGCCTCCTAAAGGCATAAACAAATCTGAAATTCTACCCTCCAGCAGCACCCAAGAATAACTACTGCCCCACCCCCACCTCACAGAGGCTCTATCAGGTCCCTGCAGCCCTCCAATGCTCAGCAGTCTGTTGGACACTGCCACCTCCCTGCCCACAGCAACAGGTGGAAGGGAGGCTTTGGCCCCACCCTCAACAAGGGTGGAACAGCTGAAATCCCTTTACAGACTCAGATCTATGCAGAGAGGCTCTGGCTGGCCCCAAGCCACCTCCTGGGGCAGGTGGATTATGTGTGCCAGCTCCCTCTTGCCATGGTAGTCTTGTGGCCAGCTGGCTTCTGGCGTTGAGACAAGCGCTGGCCAGGGCTCAGGGAAAAGGAAGGTTCCACATGGGCTTCATACATCTAGCAAAAGGAGGTACTCCTGGGATCTGCCTTGAAGCAGACACCCTCCTCACCACCCAGGTAATCCTGGAGTTGGAAGTTACCTGGAGCAGGGGCACCACAGGTGGGTGGCTGGCTGCCCCCCAGGCCCGGGAAAGATGAGTGGGGCCTGGCCCATGCTCAGGGAGATTGAAGCTGCCCTAGGCAGGGGTGCAGGCATGGGCTCCTGGTACTCAGTCCACCGGCCCTAGCTGTCTGTGCAGCAGAAGGGGGAATCAGGTAGGTCAACCTGCCATGTTTCTTGAGTGCCCCAGATGGTCAAGACCCCTGGCTGGGGAGAAAGGTTACAAGTCCATGGGAAAGCCCACCCAATGGGGGCCTAGAAGATCTGACCCTGACCCAGGTGCACAGCTAGGGTACAAAGAGAATCACAGGTCTGGTAGCCAGCTTCCTGGACTCACCAGTTCCCGCCCACCCTCAAGTCGTTACACCCAGCTGGAGTGAGCAAAAGAGCTCCCATTTGGCAGCTCTCCTCCCAGGGCATAATGCTGTTGGTCAGCTGGCCACACCTGGAGACTGGGGGGCTAAACACCTATGCCATTTCAGGACTGCCAGAGGCAGGTGGTACCGGAGGCTTCCCAGGCTTGTCTGTGACTGTATCCTGGCATGGTCGGATGTGGCTCCGACCCCTCCATCACCCACTCTGGAGCCGGGGCTGGTCTGTGCCCTCAAGGGCAGCAGCAGGTGCATTACGGGGCTGAGAAAGAAGCAGTTTCTCACTGGCACTAAGGGCCCCACATGTAGTGGCTCCATGAGGATGCAAGTACAGACACGCAGACTCCCGAGTAGGTCACCCTGCAGTGAATGTCCCTGGCCAGTGAAACCACAATCCAAAGTTCTCGGGAGGAGCTGTGGAGAAGTCTTGGCACAGACCTCAAGTGGACCAGAAAAGGTCTCAGGGAACCTGTGTGTGGCTGCCCCTCCTGCACCCCACACTATGCCCACAGGCGAAGTGTTTAGAGCGGGTCTGGAAAACAGAAGCGAGGGTCCAGCGTCCAGCCTCGGGCTGCAGGGAGGAGACAGCAAAGCAGCGTTCACAAAGTGGATGCAGGATTGTGAGCCCATCCTGCCACTCTGGGACACTTTCCCCAACAGTCCACTGCTTCCCTCTGAGCTGGGCGGACACGGCCAGCCTCCTTCCACTCCGTGTCCAGGTCTCCACTGCGTGCGCAGGCGCCAAGGGCCCTCCCCACTACGTTTGGGTAGAGGGTGCTGAGACAAGCAAAGAGCCTAGCAGGCACCAGGTCGGAGCAGGCGCCCTGGGGCGAGCTTGAGAGCCCGTCTGGGCATGAGGTCTACCTCGACCCCCACTGCGGAGGCCCCTCAAGCGTCAGGGGCTCCGTGAGGTTGCCGCGCCTAGGACAGCCTGCATCAAGATCCCTCAGAGTATCTGGGCGTGTCCTCTCTGCTCCTGGTCTCATCGAGAGGCTGGCTCAATGAGCAGGGGGACTCCAGTCCTACAGAGCGGAGCCACGCAGGATCCCGCCCAGTGGGAGGGGCCTCGAGGGCTAGCAGTCCAGGAGACGTCCCGGCGCCCCGCTCCGCCCGCCGGCTCGGAAAGGCCGGGTCCTCACAGAGCGGCGGTCAGACCTAGGCGGCTCTCTGGGAGCGCGGCCCCCGCCCCCTAGTGGCCACGGCCTGGCGGCGCCGTGCCGTGTGGCCAAGCTGGGTGGAGCGGGCTTCCTCGCAGCCCACTGCCCTCTCTCCGAGCTCCGAGAGCTCCGGAGCCAGGAGGGCCCACACAGTCGGAGGCACCTCCCCATACCAACCCGTGACCAGACCACTGGCCCCCGGGCGAGACCCTCGGCCAGAGCACGACGCATTCGAAAGGTCCAGCGGGCCACATGGCCCACCTGGCTGCTCAGGGCGGAGCCCCCCATACCTCTGCTGCCCACCAGGCCGCTTGCTCCCCACTTTCCGGCTCCTCCTCGGGACATGCAGACACGCGGCCGGGGGCG
>NW_022900934.1:313089-323591 GCF_012274545.1 Fukomys damarensis | reverse complement strand
GGAGCGCCCGCCCGCGCTCGAGGCGCCCGCGGACTACGAGTCCCAGAAGGCTGCGCGCGCTAGCCCCGCGGAGGATTGGTGCCTTAGCACAAACTCAGCCACACAAAATGCCCTGGAAAAGAAATCAATAAACATTTATTTGATACAGTCATTTCTAATACATACAGTTGATGGCCTGCCCCCGCCACTCTCATCTAGGAGGCGGGGCGGGGACGAGGATGGGGACAGATGGTCACAAGGTGGGCAGGGCCCAAGCTCACCGTCAAAACATCTTGCAAATAAACACTTTGTAGATAGAATATATATGTATATATATATGGTTACAAGTGATAGCTGGAACCTGTCTTTCAAAATGCACTTGTGTACTGAGAACTGCGTTAAAAAAACAATAAACCAAGATACCTAAAGTTTAGGACGCATGGCCTTAACCCTCCTGAACCCACTCACAGAGACAGCCTCTCCCTCCCGGCGTCTCCCTTTAGAATCACCAAAGGGATAGGAAGGCCCACTAGAACCTAGGATACACCCTCATCTGCCTGTACAGAAGCATATAAAGTGCATCCAATTTTTGTATGTGTGTGTGTTGTGTCAGCCCCTTGGGCACTTTTCTGCTCTGAGGACAGGGCTTGCACAGAGCCAGAGGTAGATCTGCAGAGTAAGACCCCGACTGTCGCATTTTGCCAAGGTCCCAGGGTATGAGCCTCCAAGGTCCATGCTCACCAGACCCTGGGGGGTCTGCCACGCTGGTCCTTTTTAACTGTCTATGGAGGCCAGTGGTCACCTGGCCCTGAATGGGTGGGGGACAGACCCTGCAGAGCCTTGCCCAGGGCCCTACCCACTAGGGCTGAGGACTCTACAGACTAGCTAGTGTCAGAGAGGAGGAGGGAGAGGGAGGGGTCCGACCCAACAGCCACTACTGGCAGCATCCCCCCAGGTCCACTTCAAAGACAAAGAAGGGAGTTAAAGTGCTAAACATCAAGTTATCCAGGACCCCCACTTCCCACACCAGGGACTACCTGTGGGCTTTGAGAAGTGTCCTGGAAACTCGCCCCCCAGCAAAAAAATAGGTCACCCTCCTCCCCTCAAGTGCCACGTACCTGAGAGGCTAGGGCAGGCAACCATACCCTGCAGAAAGGTGTTGGGGGGTCTAACCTCCTTCACCATAGGTAAAGAGGGCAAAGTGCACCAGGGCCTCTCTCCTCTCCCCATTCCCCAGCTGCACACCACTGTAGCACTCAGAATATAGGACAGCCCTCCTTGCTCCAGAGTCCCAGCCTAACCTTTGATACTACATCAAATCCATTTCTGCCTAGCTGCCATGCTCTGAACAAGATCAAAGTGTGTGCAGGAGTAATACACACCCTCTCTGGGCTGTCCAGTTAGCCTTCCCAGACAAGAGCACAGCACCTCCAAAGCCCTCTGGAGCTGCTTTCTCTACTGCAGGCAGGGAAGGCCCAAGTGGAGCTCCCCACCCCTGCTGCGAGAGGGGTTACCCAGTTAACACAGCCCCCTGAGCAGGAGAGAAGCCTGGCCACAGTCCTGGCCCAGCTTAGGCCCATCTTCGGCACCAGGAAACCCTTAGCACCAAAATGTCAGATTGTTGTGAAATTTTTGTATAAAAAACAGAATTTTAAAAAGTTGTTACTTGTCACAGCAACAAGACTGGCATCCACTACACCCAGGAGACACGCACACAGGCAAATATCAAAATTCACATCATCCAGGATCAGTGAGGCAGAGCCCTCAGCCCACCCCCACCCCCAACTGGAAGATGGCCTCAGCCCAAGAGTTCCTCTAAGCATCTTCCTCCCTGTACCAGTGTTGGAAGGTGCAACTAAGGAGGTGGTCAGAAGCTGTATGGCTACCTCCTCCAGGCATCCTGGGGTCACTGCCTGACCCTTGCCCAGCCTGCACTCTCCTGTCCTCAGGGCCCCAAAAGGGAAGACATAGCCCTAAAGCTGCCACCTTGTCCACGACCCCTCCCCTCACTGGCCTTCAGTTTCTGTATCAAATGACCGTGCCACCAGATGTACAGGGGCAGATAAAGAAATGAAAGGGCAGGACTTCCACAGCTCAGCCCCTGGGCCAGTAGTCTGGAACACGGAGGCTGTCTCCCTCAGGATTGACTCCTCATAGCTGAGCATCTTTTGCCCAGTCCTGGCTCCAGGGAGACAGACATGCTAGCCTTCCCCTGTGGTCTGGGCCTCCAGCCCCTGCCAGTGGAATTAAGTAGGGTCCCTCCCTTGTCCCAAGCAGTATGCACTGCTGGAGGTCATGCAGGAAAGCCCCATTAGGATGACCGCCAGGGGTGAGGGGCCTGAAGCACAGCAGGGACTACATGGGGGATGGGGGCCCAGAGTGGGAGTGGGAGGAACAGGCCCAGAGAGGTAGAAAACAGAAGCAGAGGAACCAGAGTGGGTGGACACGGGCAGCCAAGTGGGTTATTAGGTCAGTGTGGCAGTGGTCAGACGGGGTCTGTCCTGGGAGGTAGCTGGGGGTACTGGAGTTCCAGTGTTGGGTTGAGGTGAGGCCCAAATGGTAGCACGCAAGGCTCCTGAAGTGCCCTGGTCAGCCCAGAGCCACAGGTCAGCAGGAGCCTTGCGAAGCAAGGATAGGGACCTAACTGGGTCTGAGGAAGTAAAGACGGGCCAAAGGCCTCTGACTGCTCTGCACTGTATTATCCCTGGTGCCAAGGCCCCTGCCCCTGCCAGGTCTGCGAATGTTCTCCCAGGAAGGGCTGGCCTCCCCGCCCCCCGCTATTGCACTTCTGCTGCTGCCCTGGCACCCTGGGAGAGACCAGCCCAGGTGTGCCCTGAGGCAGCCTGAACAGGAGGGGAAGAGTGGCCGGCCACCCTCACAGGACAGATGGACAGGGTTTGGGGGATGGAGATCAGGTCTATAGCTGGTTCCTCTGCATCACAGAGTGGGGCTCAGTGGCCGGCATGGGGGCCGGGCCTCACCGACTAGAATCACTTTTCAGATGCCTTGCCAGCTCCCACCTTCCGCCCAGTGGATCCCCGAGCCCCCTTGTCTCTGCCTCCCAGGGGCCAGTCATCCCGGCGTGGGGGCAGCTTGGGCACAGGCTCCTCAGGGGGCCGTTCCTTGGGCTTGCGGCCCCGCTTCTTCCCACCCCCTAGACTTTTCTTTTTCTCTTTCCTGGGCACAAAGGAGTCCTGGCTCCTATGTTTAGGGGGTGGATCTGCTGAGGTCCGGAACCAGTTCTGGGAAGAGAAAAGTTGCAATGAGTACCTGGGACCCTGCCCCAGTGCTGCAGACACAGTGCTGCAGACACAGCCACCTTCGGGCCAGGAAGCCAGCTGCAGTGAGGTGGCTGAAGGGCAGGGTTCTCACCCAGGGTGGCTCCTGTTCAGGAGGCCAGGTTGGAGCAGCCCAGTCTACTATCTTCCATGGAAGCAGCACACCACTTTGAGGACATACTTCCAGACTTCTCACCACTGGCTACTTGCTCAAATACATCCAACTACTTGGCCCACCCCCTCCCCACCACACTGGATGCTGGTCCCACCCATCCTGGGTCAGCCCCCTCCACCCCGTACCTCCCAGACCCATCACTCTCGCACCTCTGCATGAGTCTTGAGGATGTGGTACTTGACACCGCTCTCAGAGCTGAACTCTTTGGGACACAGCAGGCAGTGGTACTTCCCTATCAGGTGGTCCCCCTGCAATGCATGGGCAACCTAGAACCCAACCCTCAGAGCACCAAAGCCCTCACCTCACTGCTAAAGGGTCAGGGACAACCAGAAGAAGCTGTGCTGTCTGTGACAGAACAGGGGCCCAACAGGTGGGCTCCCAGACCCTCAAGGTCACTCTGTAGCAGGACTTGAATTGTTCCTGCTGCAGGGAGGTGAGGGGGATTCGGCGGTAGGAAGAAGCTGGTACCCAAGGGAAGGGTTGCAGATCTCTGCTGAGCCCCTCCCCCACCCCCACCCCAGAGTACTGAGCACTGAATTCAGGGCCTTTGCACTGAGCTAGATGTCCAACCCTTTTGATTTTCTTTGAACAGGGTCTCGCTAAATTGCTAGATTGCTCAGGTTGGGCTTAAACTTGTGATCTTCCTGTCTCAGCTTCCCAGAGTGCTAGGATTACAGGTGTGGACCACCATGCCTGGCTTGCTGAGGGTCCTTATGCCAAGTCAGTGTGCCTTCTGTCCTGGTTGGGGTGACTACACACTCATACCCATACACAAGGAGCCCCAAAGGTAGGGCTTGGGACTGACTGGCTCATGGCTAGGAGGAGGGGACCAGGGCAGGTTCCTGGCCCAGTTGTCTGGCACCAACCAGTCTCTGAAATCATGCATGGGGGCCAAGGCAGAAGGCATGCATTATCTCATAATAATGTAAGGACCCCTAGCAGAAGAAAGCTGGATGTGCAAAGCACATATCAGGCCATGGGAGGCCCCAGAACTGACCTTGCTACAGCTGGCAAGATGGGCCTTGAGACCAGACACACTGGAGTAGATGGCTTCACAGCACTGCAGGCAGGAGACAGCCGTGGGGAGAGGTCCTCCTGAGGCGTCCCACACAAAGGTGCACCCTGCCTTAGCCCCAGGGAGTTCTGGGACTTTTGGGGCAAATGGATGGGTCTGACCCCAGGAGTCTTGGGGTATGGGCAAAATGGACATATAGGGCCTGAGGCAGAGGTCCCTTCTTTTGACAGAGTCTCCATATGAAGACCTTGAAGGAGCCCAGAATCAGAGTGGACTTGTCACTTTGAGGGTGGCCATCTCCTGACAGGCCTGTCTCAGCCTTTGTTGCTCCCCAAAAGGTTGCAGCTGGGCCCTCTGTACTGGAATGCCCATCTACCCCCACCACCCCCACCAGTCTGCCCCAGCTCACATCATTGGGGCAGTTTACGTGGCCTTTCTCTTTGACTTCATTCTTCCACGCCTCCAGTAGCTGTGGGTTGAGTGTAGGGAGGCCTGGCCGAGTGTAGTTCAACTGTAAAATCAGGCACAGCACCAAAGTGAGCCTCAAGGCAAGGCATCCCTCTGCTCTGAGACCATGTGGTTCAATGGCAGGGTATCTGGCCCCTCAAACAAGGCCAGCAGAAAGGACTGTGACTGTAACAGGGAGTTCGGGGCTGAGGCATATCATGCCCAGAGACCAGCAGGCTGGGGGCTCTGAGAAGCAATCAGGGTGCGACCACAGCCATAGTGCTGCCCATTCACTCAGGTAGGCAGCTTACCCGTGCAGTCTCAGGCACAAGGTCATCCTTCATGCGCCGCTTGGTCCAGTCACGAGCCAGCTCATCTTCTGCAATCTCCTGCAGGTGAAACACAGCAACCTGGGCAGATGTGCGGCGAATACGACCACTTGGGGTCCGTTCCACACCCAGCAGGTCCTCCACCTCAGAGGTCTTGTCCATGGATTCCTCAGGGGGCTGCAGGGCAGATATACACAGAAGCCAAGATGAACCTCAGAGACAGAACACTCAAAGACAGCAAGTCAGGGTCAGAGTGAAGTGTAAGCCATGCGCAGCCCCTGAAGGCACAAGGACCCAAGGTACACACATAAACGTGTGGGGGATATAGGCAGCTCTGGGATCCCAGGTGCTCACCCTCCCACCCACTGGTACACAAGTGAGTTAGAGAGCAGGGATCATAACCTGTCAGAAGGCATACTGTTTTGTGAACATGTGCATGGCACACAGGAAACAGCACAGCACCATAGCACAGGGCACATGAGAGCTATGAGGACATGGGGGACCACAGGCCACTCACCGGAGCCGTGTGCTCCGAGCGCACATGGTAGTCATGACCAGCCTTGGAGCGGTAAGTCTTGCCACAGTGGGCACAGGGAAAGGAGGGAGTGTCTACCTCGCAGGGCGGCTTCCCGCAGCGTCGCTGGTGGTACTGATAGCCCATGAGGCTAGAGAAGGCAGCCCCACAGCCCTGGAGGTTCAGGTCAAAGGTTGGATAAGCAGCCAGCAAGGTGCTGATGCCTCACCCAACGCCTGAGCCCGGCGTGTACCCCTCCACTGACCTCCTGGGGGCAGCGCAGCCTCCCCATTTGTTTCAGCACCTTGCGCAGCCGCTCCCGCTCCTCCTGCTCACTTCCCTCTGAGGCTTCAGCATCAGTGGGCTGGAGATGGAACGAGCCTCAGACCTGGCACCAGCCCACGGTTTCGGGCAGGGTGGTCCAGAGCCAGGCAAGGGAGCAGCAACAGAGTGGGGGTATGAGGTCAGCTGTCAGAACCGGATGGGGAGGAGCCGAAGGCCACAGAGCATACCTTGGCACTGTGCTCAGCCATGGTGTGGTAGTTGAGGCCAGCCTTCGACTTGAACTGCTTCCGACAGTGCTGGCACTTGAGTGCATCTTGTAGCTGTGGACACAGCCCAGGCATGAGAAGCACAGCAAGGGCCAAAGTCTCCCCTCTCAGTGCCTCCAGGGGCAGCCTTACCTTCTGACAAACCTCCATGTGCTTCTTAAGTCCCACAAGAGTCTTCCTGGTGACCACATTGCAAGTGGGACACACAGCCTCCCCCCGCTCATGGATGGCTCGCTGCCACTGCTCTTCAGGGCCACCTGCGAGGCAGGGCCAGGGCCTCAGGGGCTTGCAGGGCTCCTAGACACCTTGGACACCAGGTGTAGCACCTAAGCACCACAGTCGGCCCCCATGCCTGGCTATGGAAACCATCCCACCATCAAGACCTGCCCTGGGTCCCTGCCAGGTGGCCCCCACCTGGGGCAGGGTGGGTCACAGGAGTTGACGCCTCCTTGCTGACAGTGATGGGGGTAGTCGGCACCTTCTTGCGTACATCCTCTGGGCCCAGCCCCTCCTGCTTCTTGGAGCGGTGAATTCGGGCCTTGTCCTCGGCTTTGGCTAGGCCTGTAGACATGCAGGGTGGGATGGGGAGCCATGGGCTGAGAGCACTGGTACACTTGTGGACCCACCCGGTCCTCGAGAGGTCTAGCAGGCTGTGGTCTCACCTTTGAGCCCAAAGGTCCCTGAGATGGATGGCTGCTCCCCTGTAAATTTCTTGGGTGTTTTCTGTTTCCTTCCTGACTCGGGGGAGAGAAAACAGGAACCAAGATTCTGGTCAAATAACTATCCAGAGGCCAGAGCCCACCACAGCTGCTACCCCTGGGGGGCTCTCATCTTACTGTGCTTTGTGCGTTCTGGGTCTTCCTCAGGTGGGAACAAAGGGCCTGTAGGCCGCAGCACTTCCTTCCCCATCGAGGGCCTGCTTCCCAGCAGCAGGGAGCTATTGCTGGGGTCCGTGCTCAGCTGGAAGGCCATACTCTGGCCTGTGGTAGATGGGCCATACTCCCCATTTTCTGGTCTGGCCTGCTTGGGTGGGATGGGGCAGGTGTCCAGGCTGTCTGCAGCCCTGCAGAGAGCAGGCAAGGTAAGGGTCAGGCAGAACTGGCCTTGGCCCTCAGCCCCAGGCATGGCCAAGGGGACACTCCACTTGGAGTGAGCTCCTGTACCTTTTCTTACCGCTGCTCTTCCCTGGGGCACGCAGTGCTTTGTTCTCAGACTTGGTCAGTAGTACCATTTTGCAGGGTGGTGTGTGTCTGCTGATGGCAACAGGCCTGCTGACCGGCACTGGCTTGCTGACCACAATGGGCCTGCTGACTGGCACTGGCTTGGTGACCGGCACGGGTTTTGTAACTGTCACAAACTTGGAGACTGGCATAGGTTTGGTGACTGGCACAGGTTTGGTGACTGGAATGGGCTTGGTGACTGGCACAGGCCTGGTGACAGGCATGGCCTTGGTAACTGGTATGGGCCTGCTGATTGTGACAGGCTTGGTGACTGGCACGGGCCTTGTGACTGGCACAGGCCTGGTGACTGTGACTGGCTTGCTGATGCCAATGGGCTTGCTGACTCCGACTGGCTTTCCAATAGTGACTGGCTTGCTCACTCCGATGGGCTTGCTGACTCCAACAGGCCGGCTGATGGTCACTGGTCGGCTGACTGGGCCAGGCTTCGGGGTAGGCAGGGGATGGTCCATATGATTCCAAATCCGGTGTTTCTCCAGCTGAGTCTTGGAGGTGAATGCGGCCTCGCAGAAGGGGCAAGGGAAGGCCAGCCTATCTGAGATGGCACCCTGGGCAGGGAGGGCAGGTATGGGATGGGGCCCCAGGGGCCACTGCCCAGCCATGCCCCCGAGCCTCCTTTTCCCCGACCCACAACCTCTTACCCCTTGGCACCGTTGGTAATGGTACTTGAGCCCGTAGATGCTGGGGAACTCCAGCCAGCATCCCGAGTTTGGACACTTCACCCTTGAGTGTGCCTTGAACTCATCCTTCCACTGGTTCATAAGGGAGAGCTGGGCATAGGGAAAGGCTGGGCTGCTGACCCTCAGCCACCCAGGCCTCTAGCAACCCGTGCTCCAGACCTAGAGCCCCCCTCCCCAGGCCTACAGAGCACAGAGGCCACACAAGCCCCTCAACCTAGGGACTACAGCAAGCCCTCTTCCAGATCTGCAACAGGGGCCACCAACATGGTCCACCAGATCTCACAACGTATCACATGGGAGGGCTCCAGGCCACAGCCTGAAACTGGGGGAGGGGAGTATACAGGGGCCAGGTAAGGGCAGGGCAGTGGCCTCAATATGCAGACCTAGCGTAAGTCCCACCCCAGGCTCAAGAAGCTCACAGGAATGTCTCGGAGTGCCTGGTTCTCAGCTTTCGGCCGCCCCTTTTTCTTCCCTTCTGTCCGGTCGCTGGCTGGACTTCCTGGGTCAAAGCACAGCGGGGCCTGGCCAGGCACCGTCTGTCCACTGTGGACCACCGGCATCCCTGCAGCATACAATGCAGCAGGACTTAGGGGCCACACGGCATCACCAGCTACAAAGGGCTTGCAGGCCTGGATTTAGCCTAGGCTCCTCCAACACCAAGACATAGGGGCAAGGTTATGGTAAACTCAGGACAAGAGTCCAGGTTCCAGGCTATGTCCAAGAGAGTCTCTACCCTAGAAAGGCCTGAGGCGCTTAGGACACCAGGGAGGTGCCCTGTTCTACTACCATCTGTCTGCGATCCTCTGGGATTGATTTTGGCCTTGGCTCCTTACCCAGCTTTGGTGGGTCCTGCAGCATGGGAAGTCGGACTTCTTTTCGGCTGCTACCCTTCCCAGGTCCACTTTTGCTGGACCCCTGGAGCCGGCGGCCTCCTCCAACACAGAAGGGATCGGTCATATCTGCAGAGCAAGTGCACAGACCTGTGAGGCTCAATGGGGCTCAGTGGGACTCAGTGGGTCTACCCTAGAGCTTCTTCCTGATAGGCCCTCTCTCTGGCCAGCCAGGAGACCTACCCTCCTGTGTCTGTCACATGGGAAAGTGAGTGACATAAGGCACGATCAAAGTGGAAGTACTCCCTCCCTCTGTCACCGACTCACAGTCTCAAGGTGTGCTGAGGATCAGGAGCCAGGGCATGTCCCCAAGGAGAAGTGGCCTGTGCAGGAGGAAGGAGGCTGACGACATTCCTCTCGGGGGGCCAATTATGGCACCAGGAACCACTGCTGGCTCACAGGCTGCCAGACACTGGCACCTTGGAGACATCTTTCCCCTCGGGGCTCTCACCCCTCTCACTCAGGCCCCATGCAGCAGCAGTCTACCTGAAGTACCCCTGGATCCTTTTCCCCAGGCACACAAGACAGCCAAGGTGGGTGCTGAAGGCCTCAGCCCACTCCCCAATCCCATGCACGCCCTCTCTCTGGTGAGTGGACTGCGGGCCCACCAGCCCCATTCTGGTCTCCACGCCTGCTCACCATCCTACCTGGCTCTTCTCTCAACCTTGTGCCCACCCAGCAGGAGCCCCTCCACCAAACAGAGCCCTCATGTTCAGCTGACCTCCTCTGTTTCCTACCCTCCACCACCTAGCCAGTGGGCCCACCTCAGCTAAACAAGTCACAGCCAGCAGAGGCTGCAGAGGACCAGCCTTGAGTCTCCCAGGGCCTGGCCAGAGAACATCTGCTGCCCAAGGTTGGGCTTCCAGGTGCTTGTTCAGCTGGAAGTCCTCAAGCCCTGAGAGCTGAAGAGTAGTAGGCAGGGGCTCTGAGCTTAGCCCTACCGGATCCACTCACCAAGATACCCAAAGTCACTAAGGGGCGGAACCAGGGAGCAAGGCCTGAGCCCAGTGAGCTCTCCCATGAAATTTTCTGATGGACTCAGATCTTAGGGTGTAGGAAGAGACTGCCCTGTCCAGGAGGACTGAGATAAGAAGTCAGGACACTGTCATTGCCAAGAGTGGATAAGTCCACATTTTGGACCTGGGGATTGAGGGGGGCTGAGGTCAAAGTTCTCAAGAAGTCCTCACTGTACAATTCTGAAAGGTGACAGTGACCATGAGTCACCCCAGCCCGATGACTCCTGAGGTCTGGTGCAGGTGCTAACTCATAGCCTGTCCAGCCTTCCCAAAGAGTTGGAGGTCCGGGCTCACATGCCAACCTGCGAGGGGCTTCCCTGGCGGGGTCGGGCAGAGGCCTCGGGGAGGGGGCGCCGCCGTGCACGGGGCCAGGTGAGGGCGGCCGGTGCG
>NW_022900934.1:305101-312195 GCF_012274545.1 Fukomys damarensis | reverse complement strand
GAACTCTCGCGGTATTCTTGGAGCCGCCGCGCGCGAGGAGGGGGCCTTGGGGCCTGCCCGCCCCGCCTGGCTCCGGGACCCACCACCCGAATCTGTCGGGCCTTTAGGGCCAAGGGGCGGTCGTGCTATCCCGAGGGCCAGAGGCGTTTTGTGGACAATGGGGTAAACTGAGGCAAAGGCACCGAACCCCGTCCAGAGCCCTGCTTGCAGGAATGGGGAGACCCGATGCCCCATCCTGTGCTGGTTGGGCCGGTGCGGAGGGAGGCCTGTGAGCTCTGGAACCTCAGCTCCCCTTCTCTGCCCCCCAGGTTAGCAGGGAAGGTCTGGACCTCCCTCCAATTGGCTCCGTGGCCACCTTTGTCACTCTGGCCACTGTCTAAACCCTGGAACTTTTTGGGGACCACTGACCATTGGATTGATCCCAGCTTGAGTCGTAGATCAGCAGCTAGGACATGGTTCCCTTCAGAAGAACCTGCGAGTGTCAGGTCTGCCGGTGGCACGAAGCCCCCCTCTATAAGGTTTAGGAATGAATGAAACACAAGAAAACAGTGAACCTCTCTGTGGTGGGACTGTGGAGCGCCAAGCACAAGCTGGAGAGGAGGTAGAGAATGCCTGGGGTCCCACAGGAGGCAGGCAAGGGGCATCAGTTTCCTGTGCTCAGCTGCTCAGAGCACCCCATTTTCCCATCTTGAGAGTGGAGACCTTGAGTTTTATTTTGTGCCTACAATATTGTCGAGATTTTTTTTTTTTTACCATGTGCAATTAAATCTGGCTTTTAAATGTTTTCTAATGTTTCTTTTTATGTTCCACAAACACTTTGGGCTCCTCAGAATTAGTGTGGGATCGAAACTGCTAGGTGAGAAATGGAGTTACAAGGGACATCTCCTTCCCTGGGCCCTAACTGCCTGAGACCTCCTGCCTTGCAACCCTTTGGGCAGGTTCCTCTGCACTGCTTAAAGGGAGGGCAGAGAAGGTATTGGGAGATTTGGTGTCCACCTCTTCTCAGTGGGATCTTGGGATCTGCTCTGCCCAAGGGCTGCATAGATGCTCACCTGAAATAGGAGAGTCCCCTGTGGAGGGGTCCATTGGTTCCTTCTTTGAAAATCTGAGCTAGAGAGGCCAATGTCCATAGTGACCACAGGAAAGGGAGGAAGTTGCCTAAGGCCAAGGGGACATCCTTCCTCCACTTTTTCACCATCCCCAACCCTGGGACAGGCCCAGCAGCTTGCTGAGATGGGTCAATGTCTGTTCCCCTGAAGTGCATAGACAGTTATGTGTTTAAGTGATCTTGTCTCTGGCAGCATCCACAAACCACAACCCAGTGTGGCATATGTGTAAGTCCCATACTGAGTGAGATCAGTGCTTGCTTGTGGTGACTGGACAGCAGAGTACATGGGGGGAGTAATCTAGATCATAGTTTGTGTGTCTAGGCTGTGGTGTATTTCTGTGTAAATATCTGTTAGGATGTAAGGGGCCAAGTGTTTTCTATGTATCTATATATCATAGTGTTGTATAATGTGAGTGTGTGTGTGTGTACTGTGGGTGTGCTGTGTTCTGAATGTTTCTGTATGTTGGTCATTATTGTATCGTACAGCAGTATTTCTGTGTTTGGGTACTGCGTATGTGGGAGTGTTACATACCTTTGTGGGTACTGGGCTTATTTGCCTGACCAAATACACAAGTATTTGTTTGTGCTGGGACATATTGGGTTTGATTGTCAGTGTCACTGTGTTTTTGCAAGGCAGGTGGCAGAACCACTGAGCCAAATCCCCAGCCCTTTGTGTTAATGTTTGATGCCCTGTGTTCCTATTTGCGTATCTGGTTGCTGTGTGTAGTATGTCGGTGTGTGCTGTGGTCTGTGTGCCATTTATATCAGAGTACTGCCCTTTGCGGGAAGGCCAAACAGTGAGTCCTAAGAGATGACCATCTGGGATCGATCCTGAACCTGTGAAGGGAGGTACTTTGTAAAAAGGCTCTCTGCAGATGTGACTAAAGCTCCTGATCATCCTGGATGACCCAGGTAGGCCATAGATCCAAGCATCCTTACAAGGAGGAGAGAGGGAGATTTAACGGAGAGAAGTGATGTGAGGCAGAGACAGATTGCAGTGCTGTATCCACTGTGCTGCTGCAGTCGGAAGAGGCAAGGAAGAACTTCCTCTCATCCCCATGGGATGCTGGTCCTGCTGGATTTCAGACTTTGACCTCCAGAGTGGAATCACTTCCTTCCTTCCTTTAACCCTGCCTTTCTCTTTCTTTTGTGCTGGGGATTGAACCCAGGGTCTCCCCACATGCCAAGCATGCACTCTATTACTGAGCTATATCCTTAGACCCTGAATCAGTTTCTATTCTTTGTGTTCTTTTGCTAGAGCAGCCCCAGGAACCTCCTACACCACTGTCTGGGCTGTTGCTTCCAGTGTATCACATATATTGTCCATCACTGGGGTGCCAATCCTGAGGCCTGAGGTGCCTCAGTGACTTAGGGGAACAGCAGCCCCTCCCAGATAGGACACCACTGCCCCCTGGTGGTCCCAGGGGCAGGTTGCTGGGTGGGACACCCCCTCCCAGACCCAGCACCGTGGGCACTTGAGAACCAGATTTATTTCTTATTTTTTTGTCAGAGTATAAAAAAGTGAACGGAAAACAAGGAAGACAGGACAGGAGCACAGGATGGGCAAGACAGAGTAAGGAGAAAGGGACCGACGTATGCCCTTTGGCTGAAGGCTGATGTACAGAGAGGGGATGCTTCAGGTAGCCAGACACAGAAGGGGGTTTCCCATGGGTAGGGGCAAAAAGGATGGGAGATGCCAGGCCAGTTGTCCAAACTTCACTTGGACTCTACAATGACTAACCCAGAGAACCGAGGCCAGCTCAGGCCATAGAGAGGGGACCAGAGGCTTATCCTTACTTGTCCCTGAGACTTCCAGAGTTCCCAGGGGAGTGGGAGAGGCAGAGGAGCAAGATGGTGGGGACTTCCAGGGTCACACTCACTGTCCCTGTCCTGGGTAGCACGAGTTCCAAACCTCCCAGGGAAGGCTGCTGGGGCATCTGTTGGCAGACGTGGTGTAGCCCCCAGTATGGTCTCTCCTGTGGATCCAGGTTTGGGAAAAGGGTAAGGGGAATGCCCACATGTACTACTGCTACTTGAAAGTTAAGTTCAAGAGTCAGGGAATATGGAAGATGTTTAAAAGTGACTCTCTCATAGGCAAGGCCAGGGACCACCAAACCTGGTGGGCATTGGGCATGGAGTCACCTGCACAGGGCTAAAGTCTTCATTGTGCCCATTTGGTCTTTGGAGATTGGGCATCCTGGGCCTCTTTCAGTCTTGGTTCCAAGAAGTAGATGGGGGTGTAGCAAGGATTTCATAAATAATAAGTGAAGTCTTGGTATGGTGCAGAGTGGGGCAGGTGCTGATCTACTACTCCGGACAATGGGTTGGGCCTGCTGGGATCTGGTGGGGGTAGGGGGGAAACAAGCCAAAGGGAGCTGACACAGTTTGTCTCACTGTACGGCTGATCTGGTGGTGCTGGGGAGGACACCGAACTGGAGAGATGCCGGGTGAAGGGAGTGGTCACATGGTGAAGGGAACATAAATAAAGAGACTCCCTTGGAGTCCAGGTTCATTCAACCCACTCTGGCTCCAGGCAGCTGACCTGTGGCATGCTGCCAGCAGCACCAAGGGATGGGCCTGGAATCAAGTCCCTGGAGGGGGCCACGTGCAAGTGCCCACCTAGCCCCAGGGTATGAACTGGAGTGCCTGACCAGAGGCATCTGGAGGTGGCAGTCCTGGTCCTGCCTGTCCAATGGGCCAGGCTTGGCCAGCAGGGCATCGTGCAGGGTCCAAGAAGGGCTGTGGGGCCAGCTCTGCCTCATCCTTGGCTGTGGGTCCTGGTCACTGGTCACAGTGCTGGGGTCTGGGGTTCAAGCCTTGGCCGCAGCTAGGACATATTTCCGAAGGAAGCTGTGGGGTGAATGGAGTTGAGGGAGGGGCAGGTCCCTGCCTCATCCCAGGATGGTCTTCACAGGGCCCCAGCCACCCTCCTGTGGTCAGGCAACTCAACCTGCACTCTCAGCCCAGCCCCCCAGGTCTCTGGCACTCCTGGCCTCTCCCACTGACCTTGGCTGAGCAGCTGCAGGCTCCGCCCCTCCTCACGCACCTGCAGGCGGAGCACCTGCTGCAGCACCTCCTGCCTCTGGGCCTCCTGTGCCAGCCCCATTCGCTGCAGCTTCTCCGCATTCAGCCGCAGCAGAGCCCTGCCTGGAGAGAGGGAAAGGGCCCAGGGGAGGCCAAGGAAGGCGTGAAGGGGCAAGGCAGAGACCAAGAGACAAAGGGGATCATGGGGAGTCTCAGACATGTAGAGAGACTTGAAGGGGAAGGCAGACGGAAAGACAAGGCGAAGCAAAAGACAGAGGCCAAGCAGAGGAGCCCCAAGTGATGGGACCTGAGCATCTGGAAAGACAGAGAGACACAGAGACAGCAAAAGCCCTTAAGGAGAGTTTGGATAGAGGGGCACAGGCAGAGGCGGAGACAGGCTGGCTAAGTGGGAGCAGGCTCTTCTGGGCTTCCCAGCCCCTGCCCTGCACCAGCCCCACCGTACCAGTGATGGCATGTTGGGAGAAGGCCTCGACGTAGACGAGGTAGTTGTGGGGACAGTGTTTCTTGAGCCACTTGCAGACGTCCTGCTGGCTCCATAGGACTACAGGCCGTGTCAGCCCACCCAGAGAGGGGCTCGTGTGGTACAGACCATAGTGGTCAGAGTACAGCCGGCCCTGGAAGGGAGGAAGGATGGCAGGTAGCAGGAGGAGGGTAGCAGAACAGGTAGGGTAGGGGATGAGGTAGGCAGAGTGAGTGGTACCTGTGTGGTCTCTGTGCCAGGCTGCTGCAGAAGCTTGATGGGCCTGCTGCTGGATGCCCTCTGGCTACGCGAGTTGTGCCATGTGAGGCTGGAACCTGGCATCCGAGGCAAGTGGCAAGGGATGCTCTCAGCTGACACTGTATGTTCCAGGAGGGTCTGGCAGAAGCTGAAGTGGGCAGTGGCTGTGTGCCAGGTACTCAGTCAGGACTGGCACCCAGTCCTCACACACACACGATACCAGTCCAGGGCCATAAGCACAGGATATGTCTTTGATGGAAAAGGCCAGCCCCTCTTGCCTGGGATGCTTTCTGTGGTTGAGAGGTCTGAGGCCACTGCCTGCCTCTCACCAATGAAGGTGACGTCTCTACAGCCACACCTGATGTTTGTGGCTTGGCCCCCGCTTCACTGCATTCACCAACTATGACTCACTGACAACAAGCCTGAATTCTGGGCGAGCAGACAACTGGAACTCCTTAAACACATGCTGAGCTTTCCTGCTGTACTGCCCCAGGAGGGCCTAGCTGGGACAGCACTATGTGATCTGTAGGCGCCTGCTGCCTGTGGGCTGTTCAGGACAAAAGTATGGAATACAGCTACATTTTGGGGAACT
The DNA here is from genome assembly GCF_012274545.1 of Fukomys damarensis. Lineage (NCBI taxonomy): Eukaryota > Metazoa > Chordata > Mammalia > Rodentia > Bathyergidae > Fukomys > Fukomys damarensis. The sequence continues at coordinate 306,732 of NW_022900934.1, read as the reverse complement.
TCTTCCAACACCAACTTCATTTTGTTCCTCATGTTTTAGTTTTTTGGGGTGTTTGTTGGATTGTTTGTTTGAAATAAGGTCTCTCTATATAGCCCAGGCTGGCAACAAACTCACTCCATCCTCTTGCCTCAGCCTCCAGAATGCTGAGATTACAGGCATGTGCCACTATACCCTGCTTATCTTATCTTTTAGTTTTTCGTTATTTCTGGGTTCACTGATGACTTGAATCTGGGAGGGGCTAATGCCTGGGTGAGATCCTTCCCGTCTAGGTTGGGATTGCTAACTAAGACTTGCCCAATTCTGGTGTGCAGGAGGTACCCCATAAAAGCTGTGAATGAATGTACAAATGAATTAATGAATAAACAAGTGGAAGCTCTGTGTGGTGTCTGCAGGTCAACAGAGCTTGCCAGGAGAAAGGAAAGTGTAGATCACCACACATGAGCTCATATTCACTCTTCTGGAGCATCCAGGTAGGATGAGGTTCCCATGCCAAGACACATGCCCACTTCATCCACCTGCTTAAGTGAACTTCCTTTCCAGTCAACCAGTCCCTCCCTCCCCAATGGAGCCAGACTTCTGATGTGTCCAAGTGTTCTGAGTAGTGGGGGAAACCCCATTCTACTCCCCCATGTTTCCACCCATAAGATTCCTGCAGCATAGAATCCTGCTGCTTAGCATACTCTTCCCCCATTCTTGCAACTTTCAAATCGAACCCCAAGTGCCTCTAAACTTGAGGTGTAAGGTCAGGTAGAGTGTGGCTAGTGTGGCCACCACCCTGAGGTAGCCTCTAGTGCGTGGGAAAAGATTCATTCTAAATCTGCACTTTCCACGGGTCGGCACTGTGGTCTCAGGGGGGGCCTTGGACGACTGGGACAGAAGAGCCACGGTGGGGAAACCACTCCTCCGCCTTCTCGAAGGCACCTGCCGAGTGAACGCGGCCCGCCCATTTCCAGCTGGCACTCTGGGAGGGTCCGAGAAGGAAATGGGGTGGGGCGGCAGGTTTCAGCTGTGACCTCCGTCTTACGTCCCCCATCCGCCCCAGTGCCAGCGATGCGAGGAGGAGTGACCCCTGCGTGCTGCCAGTCTGAAGGCAGAAACCCCGGAGGGTAGTCTCCCATCCCAAGCCCAAAGCACGCTGATTCCCGAAGCCTGACGCTGGCCACCCCCCAGGCAGGACAAAGGCCACCGAGGCCAATGGGACCGGGACGCCCCCAGCCAGGATCGCCACTGGAGCCCGCCGGGTCTCTTCTCCCCTAGGGCTTCTCGGTCCCCGAACCCCATCCCCACCCGCGATTCCCTGAGTCCCAGCCCAGCCTGCTCACCGTCCACATCCCGGCTTTCCCCGAAGCGTGAGTGCGCGGCCCCGGCGCGGCCCGGCGGGGGGCTCAGCTTGGCCCTCAGCTCGGTGAACATGGGGCTCGCGACCACTGGAGCCCGCCGGGTCTCTTCTCCCCTAGGGCTTCTCGGTCCCCGAACCCCATCCCCACCCGCGATTCCCTGAGTCCCAGCCCAGCCTGCTCACCGTCCACATCCCGGCTTTCCCCGAAGCGTGAGTGCGCGGCCCCGGCGCGGCCCGGCGGGGGGCTCAGCTTGGCCCTCAGCTCGGTGAACATGGGGCTCGCGACTCGCGA
>NW_022900934.1:303746-305040 GCF_012274545.1 Fukomys damarensis | reverse complement strand
GCGCGTGCAGTGGGGTCCCGCTCCGCCGCCGGCTTCCTTGCACCTGCCGAAAGCCGGCTAAGGCGGGCAAGCGAGGAGCTGTCTGTCCTCTCCGTGCTGGGGGTGGGCGGGGGCACTCTACCTACCCTCCGGGGGGGAGGTAGGAACCTTCTACCTACCCGAGTCCGGGTCAGGGCCAGACCACCCCTTCCCAAACACTGCCCTCTGCTATGCTGTCGCGAGTTCACGCAATCATTCTGTACAGGACATTCTCCAGATTTCTCAGGTCTCTTTTGCAGATGGGCACCTGCTTGCCTGGAGAAGCCAGCTTGGCCCTAGCTCACCCTCCACGACACGCAGAGCGCCTGGGCCGCACACCGCCGTCCTGTGTAGCCCCTGAATCTGGCTCAGTGCCCGGGGCGGAGCTCGATGCTAAGAACGGAAAGGGGTTTGGCTGAGGATGGGGAGAGGATTCCAAGGCTGTAGCAGGCAGAATCGAGAAGCAGGCCGCAGCAGAAGTGCTGGGTGCGGAACTGTGGTTGCCTCGTCCAGCCAGAGGAAGGCCAGGCTGCAACCAACTGTGCCGTCTGCTCCGCCCCACCTCCCCGGGTATAGAGTGGGGTTGGCGGTGTCCAGAGGCAGGAGCATTGCTGCACCCGGACTTAAAGAAATGCGCGCAAAGTGCAGTGGTACGCGCCCGTCCCGTCCAGATCGCAAGCAAGTTACACGTTTGGGACGCCTGCCCGAGTACATCAGTGTTGCATTCATTTGTTATAGCGCCCCAGAGGGGCGGCATCCGCACAGCGTTGCCGTGCAGACCAGCGGTCAGAACTCCAGGGAGGGCTCGCACAGCCTGACAGATCGGAAGTGGGGAGGCCGGCCAAGGCCAGGTAGCAGCGTGCAGCACTCGCAGGGCCGCCCACAGTACGGCCCCGGCCCCGCGTTCACAGGTCTCAGGAAGCTTGGGAGCTTTCTCGAGCAGCCACTACAGGGTTTGGGACCCCGGGGGCCCGCCGGCACCCCCGCCTTGCCACAGGGTGGCGCTACAGCGCTTTTCCGAACGTCAGTCACGGGCCTACCCAGCAACAGCGGCCGGAAGTGCCGCCACTCAAACTTCCGCCGGGGTGTCCGGGTGGGCGGGGTTTCGCGCGGCCACAGCTTTGCTTCCGGGGCGCAGGTGACGCGAAGGCCGCGACGCTTCCTGCAATACGTCGCCGAGAAGTCCTCCGTGCTACGCGGTTACTTCGCGGCCCTCTTCTGTGTGGGTCGACGCCGCCGCTATGAACAAGAAGAAGAAGCCGTTCCTGGGCATGCC